>NW_022111365.1:631035-632320 GCF_000313985.2 Echinops telfairi | reverse complement strand
AAAAAAGATTTAAAGTTTTAAAAAGTGAGAGAGACCAGTCTCTGGAAAAAGGCATCATGCTTGGTAAAGCAGAGGGTTCATGAAAAAGAGGAAGACTCTTGACAAGATGAATTGTCACTGTGGCTCCAACAATAGGCTCAAACATGACAATATTAAGGATGGCACAGAAGCTGGCAATGTTCATTCAGGACCAACTCAGTAGCACCCAATGACCAAAAAGTAATAAACATTTTGATATATAATAAACATTTGCTATTGTTCTCAATGTAGAAATGCTTTCAACATTAGATGTACCAAAAAGGTCCAGCTTGAAACCTCAAGCAGAAATGTAACTACTCACACTGTTAAAGATTACATAATCAGCAACCACAAAATAGATGTGTAAGATACAAATCAGTTTGTGTCCCCCAAGTTTCACAGTCAATATCATGGAAAGGATAATTTACTGCAAGAAAAAATAAAATGCTAAAGAATATATTCTACTTGGAACCATGTAACAGGCATCAGAAGACCCATAACAAACCTACCCATAACAAACCATCAAAAAAACATAATGTTGAGAACAAGGGGGGATCAGAGCACTGACCCAAAGCCCATCTGTAGACAATGGGGCATCCCCAGAGGGGGCACAGGGAAAGGATGAAGCAACCAGAGCACACTAAAGCACTGATGAAACACACAGTGAGGATTCCTCACTCCTCACTATTATGACCCCAGTGCTGCCTCTCATTTCGGACTAGACAGGTGTATGTACACAGGTTTGGGTAAAAGATAAATGCTCACGACACACAGAATCCATGAACAGAAATGGGAATAGCAATACCAGTAGGGGGAAGGTGGGGAAAGTAGGGGTAGGGGGAACTGATCACAATGATCAACACATAACCACATACTCCCTCCAAGGGGACAAACGGAAGCCATGGGGGAAGGATGACAGAGGTTAGTGTAAGATAAGAAAATAATAATTTGTAATTTATCAAGGGGGCGCCAGGGGGGTGGGGAGGAGCTAAGCAAGGGCTCAAAAGAAAGTAAATGTCTAGAAAAGAATGGTACCAACATATGTACAATTATGCTTGATACTATTGATATATGGATTGTTGTAAGAGTTGTGAGAGCCACCAATAAAATGATCTTTTAAAAAAAAAAGAATATATTCTATATACAACCAAGTACTAAGTAAAATCTAGTGGGATATCAAACTATTAACTTAGTTTACAAGTCATTCCTCTTCTTAAATAAATATTTTATATTTTCATTTTGCCTATACCAGTACACAGACCAGATG
>NW_022111365.1:627768-628311 GCF_000313985.2 Echinops telfairi | reverse complement strand
AAAATCTTCCAGTTAATAAAAGAAAGATGAGGGGGAGCAAAGACTCTGACACTTATTATTGATAATAGCAAAGGTAAATGGAATTATAAAGAGCTGAACAGAAAATTTCTGTTTGAGAAAACAAAGTATTATAATGAAATACACATAGACTTGGGGTTAGAAAAATAAAAAGGAAAAACACACTCAACATATCTTAAGCTTAAAGAATCAATAAAAAAATTCAATCCTCAAGTTTCATTATTAAAAGATTCTAAGGGCAAAATACTGAACTGTGTAGAAAGCATCAAAAGAAAATGGAAGGACTATACACTCAATGTACCAAAAAGAATTGGTCAACATCCAATCATTTCAAAAGATTGCACAAGATCAAAAATCAGTGGTACTGAAGGAAGTCCAATGATACCAAAGGAAGAAGTATACCTGTACTCAAGACATTAAAGGAAAACAAGGCTACAGCAATTAACAAAATATAAATTAAAATATTTTTTAGTCACTGGTAGCACTCACTCGCATAGGCCAAGAAATATGGAAGACAGCTATCTG
>NW_022111365.1:627035-627472 GCF_000313985.2 Echinops telfairi | reverse complement strand
TTCACCATACTTATTCAATATGTAGGCAGAGCAAGTATAAGAGAAGTGGGACTATATGAATAAAATGGGACATCAGGATTGGAGGAAGACTTACTAGCAACCATACGCTGAGGACACACCCTTGTTTGCTGAAAGTGAGGAGAACTTGAAGCACTTGCTTATTAAGATCAAGGATTGGAGCCTTCAAGATAGATTACAACCCAATGTAAAGAAAAGAAAAATCTTCACAATTGTAACAAATGTTACAACAGGTAACATTATTATAGAGAAAAAATTGAAATTGTCAAGGTTTTCATCTTTCTTGAATCCGCAACAGCTCATGGAACCAACAGTAAAGAGATCAAATGACGCACTGTATTGGGTAAATCTGCTGCACAAGACCTCTTAAAGTGTTAAGTGTTGAAAAGCATGGATGATACTTTGAGTACTGAGATATG
>NW_022111365.1:623657-625610 GCF_000313985.2 Echinops telfairi | reverse complement strand
GGTTTGTTACCACCACTTCCTTTCCTCCCTTCTCCCCCTCTCCCATGTCCGCCCAGAACTGTTGGTCCGGTGGTCTTCTCCTCTAGATTTTTCATCCATCCTATCTTATTTAGACAGACCTGCAGAGATAATAACATGCACAAAAACAAGACAGAGCAAAACGAAGCAACAAAATAAAAAACAACAAGCCAATGACCAAAAAAACAAACACAACGAGGAAAAAAAGCTTGTACTTAGTTCAAGGACTGTTTCTTGGCCTTTAGGAGTGTTTTCCAGTCGAGTCTGATGGGGTGCCAAGCCCTGGCCCCAGTCTATTTTCGGTATTCCCTTGGACTTCTTTGCTCTGTTCCCCTTACGTTCTGTTGCACGCCCTTAGTGTTTTGTCTCGGTGTGGTGGAATCAGATTAGGCGCAATTCCTACACTGTGTCTCCAGTGTTGTCCCCTGTAGGGCTATGGGTCAGTGATGGAAGCAGTGTCTCATAGTGGGGCCAGCCATATGGTCATCTCTCTGGATTGGCTGCTCTGAGCGGGAATATCATCAAGGCTTGGTGGGCCAGGTTGTGCTCCACTCTCTCTTCCTCCCCGAATTTGCTCCCGTGTGCTCTGATCAGACATGTCCCTCTCCAGGAGCTGCAGATTCAGTATTGCCCCCTGAAATAAATTCTTCTGGGGGGAGGGGCAGGTGTCCACATAGTTGGGATTGGGGCCAGCCCCTCAGATCTCTCCATTAGTTCCCTACTGTATGCCAGCATGTTGCAGTCACATCTTGGCGCACTGGGTGGAAATGTTTTTTTAAAGTTCAAAGTTTTTATTCATAGAAAGGTACACAATATATGAAAAGAAACCATGACAAATTATAAGCCATGCCTAACATTCTGACATATGCATAAATTCAACATAATGGCAGATTTAGGAAGGAACTTATTCATAATCCAGATAATGCCTATGTACAAAGGTAAATCAAAAAAGTGATTGTTGTTAGGTGCCACAGTGTCCATCTAACTCATAGCGACTTTATGTACAATGGAACAAAACACTGTCCAGTCCAGCGGCTTTCTCACAACTCTTCTTATATTTGAGCCACTGTTGCAGTAACTGTGTCAATCCATTTGATTGAGGGACTTCCTCTTTTTTGCTGTCACTCAGCTTTACCAAGCATGATGTCTTTCTCCAAGGACTGACCTCTCCAAGGACTAACAACATCCAAAGATCTGAGACGAAGAAGTCTTGCAATCCTTGCCTCTAAGGAATATTTTATAGTTCTTCTAAGAGAGATTTGTTTGTTCTTTTGGAAATCCATGGTACTTTCCAATACTCTTCACCAGCACAATAATTCAAATACATCAATTCTTCTTCAGTCTTTCTTATTCAATGTCCAATTTACATATGCATATATATGAGGCAACTGAAAACACTGGATTGGGTCAGGGGCACCTCGGTTCTCAACATCCTTGCTTTTGAACCCTTTAAAGAGGTCGTGCACAGCAGATTTACCCGATGTGATGAGTCATTTGAGCTCTTCCTGAACTCCAGTTGTTTTTATGAGCCCTGACTGTGAATTCAAGAAAAATGAAATCAAAAAAATACTGGTAACAAAATCATAGAAACTTTCATTAACTTTTATTAACAAAAATATTGTTTCTTGCCATATGTTCCACCTAGGTCTATGCACTTCCCCAGATGGTCTTTTCTTCTCCCTTCAATTTACATCATATCAGTATGGTAGTTTTGGAAGTCTGAATGGGCTCAAATCATGTTTCTTTTAAATGTCTGAGCTTTGACAACAAAAAGAAGTCAGAGGGGCAAGATCAGAGTTGTAGGGTAGACAGTTTCCAAATGAACTTCTATTAAGGCATTGGGGGGGGGGGGATCTTTGACCTTTCTCTCCCAGTGCAGTTGTCAATTTTCCTAAAACTTCTTCTAAAGGCCTATGATTCTTCTTCTATGTCTAT
>NW_022111365.1:620830-622372 GCF_000313985.2 Echinops telfairi | reverse complement strand
GGAACTGCAGACAAGCAAGAATCAATGAATCAGCATGTCACATAGAGTACGAAAACCACTTCTCCCCTGTCCTACACTAATCTCCAGCCGCATGGGCTGTCAGCTGCTCAAACTGGAGAATCAAGATTCCAGAAAAAGATCCTGTTTCCAGAAGTACTGTATCTTCTGCCTATAAGAAAAGACAGGACACCAGGCTTCTGCTCTGGAATCAAGCAAGGCATTCTCTTGGGTCCACGTGGAGTGTGCTAGTGCCAACCCAACAGTCATCATGGGCTTTAAGCCTACTGTAAATTGCTACAGAAGGTTCTTTCAGTAGAATCTGTTCTCATACTCAACACTCTACCTATTGAGTATCCCCATACCTTAAGCCTTTGAAACCACAAGGACAGACTTGCAAGAGAGTCCATTGGGTTTACCTATTCCCCCTTAATGTCAGCACCAAGAACTACTGACTAAACCAGTGGTTCTCAACCTTCCTAATGCCGTGACCTTTTCATACAGTTCATGTTGTGGTGACCCTCCAACCATAAAATTATTTTCCTTGCTGCTTCATCACTGTAATTTTGCTACTGTTATGAATCGGGCGACCCCTGTGAAAGGGATGTTCGACCCCCAAAGGGATCGTGACCTACAGGTTGAAAACCACTGGACTAAAGATTTTATGCACTAGGAAGCAGATGTCTTAAATCAGGGGTCCTCAAACTATGGCCCTCGGGCCACATGTGGCCCACCGCGGACATTTATCCAGCCCGCCGGGTGTTTTTGTCCCATTTGTTTTTTTACTTCAAAATAAGATGTGTGCATAGGAATTTGTTCATAGTTTTTTTAAAACTATAGTCCGGCCCTCCAATGGGATCTGAGGGACAGTGACCTGGCCCCCTGTTTAAAAAGTTTGAGGACCTCTGTCTTAAATAAAGGCTAGACTCATAACCAACAGGAAGACGCTCTGATACATACTAGGCAGAGCTCCCGTAGAGTCCATTCAGAGCATGATAACCTGCTCCCCCACCTGGACACTGTCACCTGCCAGCCTATAGTAAATTGCTACGGTTGTTCCCTAGAGTGGAGTCTGCTATCATAACCAGCAACTGTTTCTGTCTCTCAGGGTAATTCATAGCTCACACCTCTGAAACCAAGAGAACAAACTGCCCTGAAGTCAAACTCAATTAATTGGCCACCACTTCTGGTTGGTGTTAAGGAATGTTGTATTTGAGGTGCTGTGTGCTGGGAAGCAAGCATCTTGAGTGAAGGCTGAATTCAGAGCCAACAATGTACTAGAGAGGTACTAATATTGCAACCAGGCAGATTTCTGTGGGACTCTGACCAGAGTATGACACTTCTTGCCCACCTCATAACTGTTGGTTTCCAGGGTGTTGCAAATTACTACAAAAGGACCCTGCAGTGAAATATACACGCACATTCAGCGCTCTGACTGTTTCCTTGTGCACAACATAACTTAGACCTCGGAAACTATCAGAAAGGCCACCCTGTGATCAACTTCCCCTTCACTGAGGACTGGAGACTAACGGCACTGCTGTACTA
>NW_022111365.1:614863-619828 GCF_000313985.2 Echinops telfairi | reverse complement strand
TACTTGTGAATAAAACTGCTGGGGGGAAGGGATTTCTGCTAGGAAATGCTAGCCCCTCTTCCTCCTGAAACAGAAGCATTTCTTCTTGATTCCCCTGAAAGCAAGCTCAGATCGATGTAGCCACCACAAAACAACGATGGAAAATCCAAGCTAAACTGAAGAACATCCATCTGGCTTTCAACTCTTAATCTTTCCCAAACACACCAGAGACTACACTGTGATCAATCTGTCCACTAGTTGATTCTGCTGCTCCTGTGTATTAATAAAACTGTGTATTAATAAATATGTCTACCAGGAGGCATAGTCCCCTCTCTGGTTATTAATTTCTTCCAAAAGGAACCCCAGTAGTGCCGTGGTTATAAGTTGGGTTGCAACCCACATGGTCAGCTGTTCAAAACTACCAGCAGCTCTGCAGGAGAAAAAGTAGGCTTTCTACTCTTGTAAACAGTTACAATTTTGGAAACCCACGGGAGGTTGCTATGAGTCAGCATTGACTTGGCAACAAGTTTGGTGTTTTTCAGTTATGGTGACCATTTAGGGTCCGTCCCTGTGAGTCAGAATTGACTCAATAGCAGTGAGAGCTGTGATCATGTTTTCAGTGAGAGAATGCACACCCAGTGAGCCAGTTTAGGGCTATTGTGTTGCTCTTTGGTACCAAACCCAGGAAAAGAAACCAGAAAAAAAGAAAACTACATACCAATATCAGTTATGAACATGGACACAATTAATTCTGAACAAAATCCTGACCAATAAAATCCAATGATATATAAAAAAAACTGCACTAAGATCAAGTGGAATTCATTCCAGGTATCCAAGAATGATCCGACATGACAAAAACAATTGACATAATTCACCATATAAACAAAATAAAAAATAGGAAGCACATGATCACATGAACTGATACAGAAAAGCATTTGACAGCACTCATTCCTCATAAATACACTTAATAAAATAAGTATAGAAAGAAAAATTCTCAATGCAATGAAGGTCATATATGAAAAACCAATGGCCAACATCTCAATCAACCAAGAAAACTAAAAGCATTCCCCCTGTGAACAAGAACCAGACAAGAATGCCCCATATCACTACTCTTATTCAACATGGTTCTGGAAGTCTTAGCCAGAACCATTAAATACCAAAAAGAAGTCAAAGGAATCCAAATAGGCAAAGAAGTCTCACTATTTGTAGAAGATATGATTTTAAATGTAGAAAATCCTAAAGACTCAACAAAAACAATTATTGGTAACAATCAAAAGATTTGGCAACGTGGCAGGATATAGGATTAACACGCAAAAATCAAAAGGATTCCTATATACTAATAAAATGAGCTTTGAAAAAGAAATCAAGACAATACAATTTACAATAGCCACACTATAGACAACATACTAAAGGATAAGCCTAACCAGAAAAACAAAAAGTCTGTATACACATACACACACACACACACACACACAACCTGCTGAACACTACTACAAGAAGCCAAAAAAGGACTTACATACATGGAAGAATAGTTCATGTTCATGTAAAAGAAAGTTTAATATAATTGAAATGTCACTACTACCCAAAACAATCTATAAATACATTACAATTCCTATCCAGAAGCAAGGAAATAGTTAACAAGGATAAAACAGAGATAAATTAGAGAATAAACCAAACTAGCTGCCAGCGAGTCAGTGTTGATTCAGCGAACCAATGTTGGTTTCCAAGACTATAACCATTTACAGGAGTAGAAAGCCCCATTATTTTACCCCGAGGAGCTGCCAGTGGTTTCAAACTGACAACCATGTGGATTGTGGCCCAACATGTAACCACTGAACAGAAACAACAAAATCAGAAAATGATTCTTTGAAATGATCGATAAGATTGACAAACTTTTCATTAAACTGAGAAGGAAAAAAGAACAGATGTAAAAATTTCTCAACAAAATACTTCCAAACCAAATCTAATAGCATATACCATAATCAAGTGGAATTAGTATCAAGAATGCAAGGCGACTCCAAATAATAAAATTAATCAGTGTAATATACCACAAATAAATAAAAGAACCACATAACCATCTCAATTGATGCCAAAAAAGGAATTTAACAAATCCAGTACCCTTCCATGACAAAAACATTCAACTCTAAAAAGAGAAATTCTTCAACATGATAAAGGTATTATGAAAATCCACAGGGAACACCATATTCATTGGAGAAAGAATGAAGCTCCCCATAAGATCAAGACGCTCCCTTTAACTGCTGTTATTTTTTTAAATTCCATTAGTTGTTAGTTCCAGTTTTCCAGGAACTTTTTGAAGCCCTCTCATATTACACTTAAGTTCTAACCAGAGATATTAGTAAGAAAGAAAATAAAAGGTATCCAAAGAGAGAAAGGAGAACTGGTAAAGTAAGCTTTGAACTGCTAACTACTTGATCAGCAATTCAAACCCACCATTCACACCACAGGAAAAAGATGACGCTGTCTGCTTCCAGAGACTTCAATGTCTCAAAAACCCTATATAGAGTCAGAATCAACTATATGGCAGTGGGTGTTGAGAAACAATAGACATTGTCAATTCTGTATTGAGCTGTTAGCCTCAAGGTGGGCAATTCAAACCCACCAACTGCTCCAAAAAAGAAAGATGAGAATGTGTTCCCCTGTAAAGATTTACAGTCTCGTTTCAGAAAGCCTGAAGAATCAAAACCAACCAATGATAGTGGGTTACATGTGGAGAAAGCCTCGCCCTAAAATTGGCACCCTGGATTCAGATTCTAGCCATCTGAAATGAGAGAAAATAAGTATCTGTTCATTAAGATCACCCATTTGCAGTATTTTTGCTACAGCAACACAAAGAAACTAAGATAAGCTGGGACAAGAAAATCCATAAAAGCACAAGTGGTGTACAGATTTGGGCCTACCAAATTGTAAACCCTTCAATCAATAGAACATTTTGGTGATGAAAAATAAATAAAGAAAAAGTAATTCTAGTTCCTATAGTATAAAAAGTATTACTCAACCCAACTTAACATGTAACACCAGAAATATTTTTAAAAGGCAAAAAGATTCTGGAATATTTTGAAAGCTACAAATCTCTAATCGAAATAAGTGGGATATATTTAGCCTTTACAGTCCTATCAGAGATTAAAGCCATGTTTTCCCAAAGCAGTACCCCTATTTTTAACTGTAGGTCACTAAATGGTATTAGAATTATTATGATTAAATGTTAGTCTGATACATCTTAGCAATTTCTAATTCATCCAGGTTATCCTGTAGGGGCAATAGTTAAGCACTAGGCTGCTAAGTTAAAGGTCAGTGGTTCAAACCCACCAGTTGATACATGGGAGAAAAGATCTGGCAAGCTGCTCCCACAAAGATTAAAAAAGAAAAACCAAACCCATTGCCATCAAGCCAACTCCAACTCTTAAGTGACCCAATACAAAGTAGAACTGTCTCATAGGGTTTCCAACACTATAATCTTTATGAAAGCACACTGTCGAGTCATTCTCCTGCAGAACCTTTATGGGTAGCAACCAACCTTTTAGTTAGCAGCTGAGATCTTTACGACTATGTTGCCAGGGTTTCTTCTGTAAAGATTACAGCCTGAGGATCCCTAAGGGGCAACTCTACTTTGTTTTACAAAATTGGCCTTGACTCATGGTACACAGCAACTCATCCCTCTGGCTCTACAGACATTAGCCATAGACTATCACTTATAACATTAAGAAAGAACTGTAACAATGGCTATCCTTATTGCTTAAGCGCATCTCTATTCACTAACCATGATAATCAAAAGGTTCTTTTAAGAGAAGCTGTATATCATCATATCAATGTTTCAATTTAAAAATTGATGGATGACTTCACTTTCAAAGCAAAGATAGCATTTCTACCACCCACCTACTGTACAATCAATTCCAATTCATAGGTATCCTACAGGAGGGAGTAAAACTGCTCCTTAGGGTTTTTAAAAGTAGATCTTTATAGCAAAAGACCACCTAATATTTGCCCCTCAGAGCTAGTAGTGGTAACCAATGACCATGTAGTCAGTAGCCCAATGCTTAAATCCATTGTGTCACCAGAACTCCTTTTCCTCCATCCAGTGGCCTCTTTCTACCCTATTTTTTCAATTTATCTTCTATAGTGAAAACACCATTTCTTATTCATCTACTCTCCTACAAGACTTACAGTGGCTTATATATACCATATAATTAATAAAAAACTCAAAGCCAAATTCACTGCCATCAAGTCAATTCCAACATAGGGACCCTACAGGAAAAAGCAGAATTGCTCTTGTTGGTATCCAAGTTGTACAGGAGCTGATAGCCTCCTCTTTCCTTATGAGGTGGCTGGTGGTATCGAAGTACTGACCTTACAGTTATCAGCCCAATTTGTTGCTCACTATACAAACAGATTAATAGTGTACATTAAATAGACTTGAAGCAGCAATATAGAAATCAAAGAGTAATAAATTTAAGGTAAACAACCCTTGCTTAAAGAACAAGCTTGTCTGTCCATTGAAAATGTACATGATGTACAGACCCACTTCTATTAGGGTTCAAGATGGAAATTAAGCAAATTGCGATTGTTCATAAAATTGTAAACTGATTAACTTCTGTCATAGGTTATCTTTCTTTCATTCATATCCTGTTTGATGGTTTCAAAGTAATTCTATGAAATTTTTCAAAGGATTTTTTAAAGACCTCACAAATAATATACATCAAAGCAGAAGAATTATGCAATTCTGATAATACCTTCAGAAGCAAAATACTCTAAATTTTAATAAACTTTCCTCAAAGAATTTTATCTTAAAAAAAAAATAAATTCCTTTCCTCTTCCAATTCTACATCATGCAAGGGGGGAAAAAAACTGACATTTACAACAAATAAAAAAGGTAGAATACAACAACTTTTCATTTATCTTCTACACATCATTAAAATACTCCAAAACCTGTAAGAACAACTTTTACATTGTAGTAAAATTACATTCTAT
>NW_022111365.1:601906-612016 GCF_000313985.2 Echinops telfairi | reverse complement strand
CTGTTCATTTCTTGTATTATATATCTGTATATAATTTAACAGTTCATTTCTTGTGTTATATATCTAATTATCTTTATAAATAAATATATAAAATTATCAGCAATCTGGTTTTATCTCTCTAGAGAATTCTGTCTAACACATTTTGGTACCAGGAGTGAGGTGTTGAAGTAGCATTACTAGTGGTAAGGAACTCCCCAGGAGGCCATAGGTGCAGACTGGGAGAAAGAAGGTAATGTGACAGGAGTGGAGACTGTGGGCACTTCTTCAAGCAGGTTACTTGTCCCTTCAGGTCCTGCTTTGGCCCGAGATACAGAACATTGCTTTTTATCATAGCGTACCTGAAACACAAGGATTTCAATCCATGAAAAGAGTCTGCATGGATGTGGCCTGCTTCCAATCTATATGAATGTTGTGGCAAAGTTCTTTTGCTTTTTGCTGAATCTGAATCCTGCATCTGATTCATCGTCATCTGAGCTCTAGTTCTTTGGACTTGAGTCAGTGGCATGCCACAGTAACTACAGATCTTGGGGTTCATTAGCCTCTGCAGCCTGTGAGTCAGCATCCTGCCAATGATTGCCTGCCATCTTACTAGCTTTGATTCTTTTATATATGGCAGTAACCATACCCACTTTATCCCCTACAACTGGGTGGTGGTTCTACCAGCCCTACTGTGTTCTATGGTGTTTTAGGTGCCAGTGAATTGGCTCCAACTCCACAAGCTAAGGCATTTGGTACTGAGCGGTGATCTAGAAAAATAAAATCCTAAAAGATGAGTTGCCTAAAGTGTCATGTTGCACTAGTCTTAAAGTGGTGTATGACTAACTCTTTGCCAAGAGAGTACTGCTAATCAATGGCATGAGGTTACAATAGTACTGTACAAAATACTGTTACCAAAAGATCAAATGTTGGTAGGAAAGAAAGCTCTGGCTGATCATGTTTAATACTTTTCTATACTTTTGTCAGAATGAGAAGTAGACAAGGAAGCTAGCTGGTTGGTCCTACTTTCACTAGACAAAATAGTTAAAAGAAATAAGCTCAGGGCTTTAAGGTCACATCTCCAGTACCACATACAAGACCTCAACATTGTCATTTGTATACTGAGAGAAAGGTTTACGGCTTGTGGCAACAGAGTTGATAAGGTCAAAAACCAATCTCTGGGTCATATCATATGAGTGAATGAATTACAATGCCAATTTAATTCTCCACCTCAAACGGTGTCTGAAGTTAAAAGTGCTGGCATCAAATGGAAAAAAATGGGATTCTGAATTTTGTCATGAGGGCACATAGGCAGATCATCAGGAATCTGAAAATAATGAGTCTCAAAATTTGATTGAAATCACTCCCTCCAAGATAGTGGTTCTCAACCTTCCTAGTGTCGCGACCCTTTAATACAGTTGCTCATGTTGTGGTGACCCCCAAACATAAAATTATTTTCGTTGCTACTTCATAACTGTAATTTTGCTACTGCTATGAATCAGGCGACCCCTGTGAAAGGGTCATTCGACTCCCAAAGGGGTCATGACCCACAGGTTGAGAACCACTGCTCCAAGAGAACCTGCCCTCTTACCCCAACCTGATACCAGAGATGAGATCAACCCAGATATGCCTGTTGAGTTATTATCTGGAGCATCAACTGCAGCACAGCCTGGGAAGCAATCTGGGCCATTACCTGGGGTAGATGTCTCATAAGGCATTAATGAATGTTCCCAGAATACACTGACAGCACCATTTTTGCTTCTAAACCTATTAACCACAATTAAGTGCTAGCAAGCTCCAAAAGATGAAATATAAAGTATGACCAGGAAAAGATACACTGCAATGCAAACAAAATGCTTGATTTTTCTAGTATGTTCAAAGAAAAACCGAGAGAATGTGTGTGTGAATAGTTATTAAAGCTGTGTGATAATTGTACAAGGAACACAGAATTGAATCGCTCTTGAGTTTTCAGATATGGATCCAGTAATCAGAGGTTCTTCATTCACTGTTTCAACTCAAGCAGTTTGGAAATCGCTTATTTGGTTGATTCTCTGAAGCATGGATTGTGCATTAGCCTACACTAAATCAACTGACATACCAGAATTGTTTTAGTGGAGCTCCAAGACTAAGAACAGAGTAAGAAGGAAATAAGCTATTCACTGCAGAGAAATTAGCCACTGAAAACCTTATGAATAGCATCAAAACACTGTCAGATATCGAAAGCCTCATGATAGGCAAAACATTGTCAAAAATAGTACCAGAAGTTGAGTCTGTTAAGTCAGAAGGCACTCAAAATATGACTGAGGAAGAGCTGCCCTCAAAGTAGAGTCAACTTTGCACATGGAGTAAAGCCTGTGGGAATAAAGCTTTGGGTCCGAAAATTTGCTGATGGGGTATGAATCAAAATGGGAAGAAACAGATGAAAACATCAATTAATAATAAGAACTTGGAGCAAACAAGTATGAATCTAGGAAAACTGGAAGTTGTGGAATTCAGAAAAATTAACATTCTAGGCATTAGCAAGCTGAAATGGACTGGTATTAGCCATTCTGGATCAGAAAATCATGTGGTTTACTATGCCAGGAATGACAGGTTCAAGAGGAATGGCAGCCCATTCATCTTCAAAAGAAACATTTCAGGGTCTATCTTGAATTACACTGCAGTCTGCGATATGATAACACTATACACATATAAGGATACACAGTCAGTACAACTATTATTCAAATTTATGCACCAACTACTAAAGCTAGTGAGAAGAAAGTGAAGAGTCTACCATCTTCAGTCTGAAATTGGTTAATCATGCAATCAGAATGCATGGGTAATTAATGGTGAGTGGAATGCAAAAGTTGGAAATAGAATAGAATTGGAGAAGTTGGAAACAGTAGTTAGAAAATATGGCCTTGGTGATAGAAACAACGCTGAAGATTACATGACAGAGTTTTGCAAGACCACTGATTTCTTCATCACAAATACCTTTTTTCTTCCAATAACATTAAAAGCAACTATACACATGGACTGCTTCAAATGGAATATATAGAAATCAAAATGACTATATCTATGGGAAGAGATGCTGGATAAGCTCAAGATCAGAAGCTAAAACTAGGCCAGGGGATGAATGTCAAACAAATCATCAAATGCTCATATATAAATTCAGGTTGCACCTGAAGAAAATTAAAACAAGTCCAAAGAGCCAAAATACAACCTTCAGTAGATGCCACCTGGATTTCAAGAATATCTCAGGAATATATTAGACACAATGAACACTAATGGCAGGAGACCTGATGAGCTGTAGGATAATACCAAGAAAATCATTCATGAAAAAAATAACAAAAGGTCATTAAAAAGACTAGGAAAAAAGGATCCAAGTGGATGGAAGAGGAGACTGAAATTTGCTCTTCATCTGAGAGTAGCAAAGGAACATGGAAAAAGGATGAAGTTAAAGAGATAACAGAAAATTTCAAAGGGCAGCTCAAGAAGACAGAGCCAAATAGTATAATGAAATATGCAAAGAAATCCAGAATTAGAAAAACAAAAGAGAAGAACATGCTCAGCATATCTTAAACTGAAAAAAACTCAAGAAACATTCAAGCCTCGAGTTGCATATTGAAAATGTTTATGGACAAAATATTGGATGATACAAGAAGCATCAATAGAAGATAAAAGGAATGCACAGTCACTGTACCACAAAGAGCTAGTCGACAATCCACTATTTCAGCAGGTAGCATATAAGCAAGAACCAAGAGTACTGAAGGAAGAAGTTAAAGCTGCACTGAAAGCCATTAGCAAATAACAAGGGTCCAGGAATTGATGGAACAGCAATTGAAATGTTCCACCAAGCTGATGAAGCACTAGAAGTACTTACCCTTTGTCTATGGCAGGAAATTTAAAAGGCAGCTACTTGGCCAACTGACAGGAAGAGATCCTTATTTGTAGCCATTCCAAAGAAAGAAGACTCAACAGAATGCTCAAATTACAGAACAGTGTCATTATGATCACATGCAAGTAAAATTTTGCGGATAATATCCAACAACAATTGCAGCAGTACACTAGCAAGGACTTGTCAGAGATTCAGGTTTGATTCAGAAGTGGACATGGAACTAGGGATACCAATGATAATGTCAGATGGATCTTGGCTCAAATCAGAGAATATGAGAAAACGGTTTACTGTTCACTTGTGTTTTCATGTCTATTCAAAGGCATTTAATTATGTGGATCATACCAAACTACTGAGAGCCTGGAGAAGAATGGGAATTCCAGAACATTTCACTGTGCTCATACAGAACCTGTACATGGATCAAGAGGCAGTCGTGCAAACAAAACAAGGGAATACTGCATGATTTCAAATCAGGAACAGTGTGAATCAGGTTTGTATACTCTCACTACACTTATTCAATCTATATGTTGGGCAAATTCATCAGAGAAGCTGGATAATAATAAGAATGAAGCATCGGGACTGCCTTGCTTGCTACAAGTGAAGAGGACTTGAAGCACTGAAGCTAAGGATGGCAGCCTACAGTATGGATTACAACTCAAATGTAGAGCAGTGGTTCTCAACCTTCCTAATGGCCATGACCCTTTAGTACAGTTCCTCATGTTGTGGTGACCCTCCCCAACCATAAAATTCATAACTGTCATTTTGCTACTGTTATGAATCAGGTGACCCCTATGAAAGGGGTCACAACCCACAGATTGAGAACCGCTGATGTAGAGGAAACCAAAATCCTCACTATTAGAGCAATAGGTAGTATCATGAGATTTCACCTTGCTTGGATCCACAATCAATAATCATGGAAGAAGCAGTAAAACGATGAAAGGACAGTGAAAGTGCACTGGGTAAATCTGCCGCACAGACTGCTTTAGAGAGTTGGAAAGCAAAGATGTTACCTTGAGGACTGAGATGAGCCTAAGCCAAGCCACAGTCTTTTCAATCACCTCCTACGTATGTGAAAGTTGAACACTGAATAAGGCAGACCAAGAAAAACAGATACATTTGAATTGTGGGGAGTTCAAATAATAGATATCAATTAAAAATCTGACACAAGTCTGTATTAATAGACCTGGAAAGATCATCAAGGTTCATTAATGTATTACAGCAAGCTATAGAATATGTACACTTATCATATAGATGCATAAAGATTACCGCCATGAACCTCCTCTGAAGCAGTTCTACTCTGTCAAGTGGCGTTGCTGTGAGTTGGAATTAACCTTACTGGACACAACAGCAACAATCAAACATACATTCACTCTCAATGAAAACCATTTCCAATGAGCTCATAATGACTCATGGTGACCAAGTGTGAGTCACACTAGAACTGTGCTCTGTAGTTTTCTTTCAATCTTCCATTCCTTCTCCTTTCTCCTTCCTTCCTTCTTTCATTCCAATATAGATATAATACTGCAATTAATATATTTGGTTACATGTTTTACACAATCCCTATTAGCTTTTTAAGTGGAATTAATAGGCCAAAAGTAACACCTCACAAGGCTTTTAATATATATCTCGAAATTACCCTTAAAAAAATTTAGGATTGTATAAATATATAAATTATCTAGAAATTATGCTAAAATTCAAATTCAAATGTGTCTTATGATGTAGAAAGCACTTTTAAGATCTTAATAAAATACTGGTTAAGAACATTCTAAATCAGAATACTAGAGAACAAACTGATCTCATCTTGATGATACACCAACAAAAACTCCCAAAATGATGTTGACTGAAGCTGGAAAACATCATTGCTTTTATCTGGTTTATATATTCCCTTTGTTAAGCTCCAACAAGGAAATGTGGTATACTCCTGTAAACTGATGGTAGAATAAAATTCTGTTAAATAAATCAATAGATTTATATCGCAAAATACTACCTATATCGCAAAATCTAGGATTAATTTTACTTAGATATTTGCCTCTATGTACAAAGTACACATGGATTAAACAATACGCTTTTCAAAAATTAATTCCACAAAGCACTCAGACCAATATTTTCAGACAGAATGCCTTTTGTATGTAAAGTGCAAACGGCTAAATCCAGCTAGGCTATATTCCAGCAACTAAATCATGAGGAAAAACAGCCCACAATAATAAAAACTTCATACTTAATTAACTGGAGTAGAAAGCCTGAATCCCATCCCCTCCACAAAGCAGTAAAAAGCTACTTATTGGTGTGTGTTTTTAATTACAAATATGCAAATTTACCAAATATGAACTAAAATTTGGCAACCAAATCTAATTGGAAAGTTCTGTGATGGCAGGAAGCTTTTGTTCATCATTGTATTCCCCATGTTTACAAAGGGTTTGAAAATTAACAGGAATTCAATATGTCTGTTTAATAAATGCTGCCACTGAGATCTTTAGGAAAAACCAAGTACCTGATCCACTAACACTTGTGAACTTCCTTCCACAATAACTCATACCAAACTGACCACCATCAAGTCTATTCTGACATAGCAACCCTACTGGGCAGGGGAAAACTGCCTCTGTGGGTTTCTGAGACTACCACTCTTTACAAAAATAGAAAGCTTTGTCTTTCTCCTACAGAAAGGCTGGTGGTTTGGAACTTCTGACCTTGCAGTTAGCAGCCCGCTGCATAGTCACTAAGCCACCATTGTTGTATAAATGAACTGCTACCAAGATTGATCCCACAGCAACTTGTTTAGTTTGGGTTCTTACCAGGTTATCTAGAGTTAGTTTGTTGTTCTCACTGACACAATAAACAAGTTTGCAATTTTAAAATGTTTGTCTTAGTTATCTAGTGCTGCTATAATAAAAATACCACAAGTTGGTGGCTTTAACAAACAGATTATTTTCTCAGTTTAGGAAGCTATGCATGCAAAATTAGGGTACCATTTCTGAGGTAAGTCAGCTCAGGGAAAGGTCTTTAATTCCCCAGTTCCTTGGTGATCTTTGTGGTGTAGCCTCTATCTTTCCCCCTCTTTCCTTCCTTCCTGCTTCCTTTTATATCTCCAGAGAGAGATATAACCTCCTCAAAAGATACCTATACCCTGTCTAATTAGCATAACAAAGAAAACTCAGTCCAGATGACATTATACAAATAAAGGGGTTAGAATTTACAGCACAGTTTTCAGGGGGACATAACTCAACCCCATAACAATGCGTCAGAATTTACTTTAAAATATTATACCTGAAATAGTATCTTTTTATAAAAGTAAACAGGTATAATTAGAGATAGCTAAGTGTAACTTAGCAGCTCAGTTCCCTTTATTAAAACAAGCATGAACCCTTGCAATTTACTATCAATTTAAAAATCAAAATAAAAAGCACCTCCTAGCAGCCCATATATCAGTGGTTCTCAACCTTCCTAATGCCACGACCATTTAGTATGGTTCCTCATGTTGTGGTGACCCCCCCACAACCATAAAATTATTTTCACTGCTACTTCATAACTGTAATTTTTCTACTGTTATGAATTGGGTGACCCTGTGAAAGGGTCGACCCATTAATGTTCATATATATGATTATTTGCCCCCCACCCTAGTTATAAAAAAAAAAAAAGGGTTCCCTACATGAATCAGAATTGTTGTATAGGTAGTCATCTTTGTAGGAACAGATCACCATGTCTTTTTTCCCATGGAGCCATTGAGTGGGTTCAAACTACCAACCTTTCAGTTAACAACCAAGTTCCTAACCATTGGCTCACACACACATACCAAAAAATACAAACCTGTCTGCCATCAAGTTAATTATGACTCATAGCAATCCTGTATGATTATACCACCAGGGCTCCTTAAAATCATTGTAGCAATCACATATTTTCAAATTCCCAAGATTGTCTCAGTTTCAAACATGTGCACATAGAAATTAGGAACACATATCACTATATCCAGCAAGCTCCCTCCTTCATCCTTCATATTCCTTCTCCTCAAAAAAACTATGATCTATTTTGAAGAAAATTATTTTCTTCAAATTAATTTCAATTATTATTTTACTTTAATTTCATCCAACTGAATCAGTATGAAATGGAAGAGAAAAAGAAGGCAGTCTATTGAAGAGAAGCACATTCAAGCTTTCAATGCCGCGTTGTTACTAACAATGATCATTGCCTTTAAATGTCATGCACAGATGATTCATTCCTCCAGATGGATTCAGTCTTATTTTTATTTCACTATTCCGGTTTAATTTTTCAAAGCAAACCAATTCCAAAACATGGCATCTAGAGATACTCATGATACTAAACAAAACAGTTGATGTCTTGTAAATGAGAAAATTAAGTACCAGTACAATTAAATGCATACATTCGAACTAAATATTTTCTTTCGTGCACTGCAATGATTTATGCAAAAGCTGAAAACTTACTTTAAATGTGACGTAATCTATGTGCACTAAGAAACTGTTTCCTGTTTACTCAGTAAACAGGAAAATCCATGAACTGGTTAGAGGCCCAACTGGATTCTCTTTACAGCTAAGTAGATTACTGCTAGTATTTCAGTCACTTGGATAAGAAATTCAAGAAGAATACTAATTCCACCCCATTAGTTAACAATGCCCAGATTAGCTAAGGCCTCCAGAAAATGAATAAAACTAGAAGACTTAACACAAATAGTTAACAAAATATGTTGTAAAGTTATAGTAATGAGGGTAGTAGGTAAACATGTTATGAAGTTACAGTACTTAGGGCAGTAGATATTCACAAAAGGAAAATTACCTAGTAAGACAGAAAGGGTAGCACCTAGAAACAACCCGCCACACAATGATAATAATACAGAACAATAACAATAAGGGTTTCTGGGGGGAAGGGTCAGGGAGAGAGGGGAGAAAAGGAAGCTGAAATCAACGAGTTCAGGAAGATAGTAAATGTTTTGGAATTGATTGTAGTGGCAATTGTACAAGTATGCATGATCTATTTGAATTATGGATGTTACGATATCTGTAAGAGCTCCCAATAAAATGAGGAACCAAAAAAATAAATAAAAATAACCCACAAGTAATTCAGCTGCTTGACTGATAGTAAAACGCTAAAGCTTTTATAGCATATAGATCATTATTGTAACTTTGGAGAAGGTAAAGAAATTTTTTGCAATATTCATAAAGTATTAAACACAAAGGAAAAAATGCCAGTTAGACTGTATTAAAATTTTAAGTTC
Source organism: Echinops telfairi (assembly GCF_000313985.2). Taxonomy (NCBI): domain Eukaryota; kingdom Metazoa; phylum Chordata; class Mammalia; order Afrosoricida; family Tenrecidae; genus Echinops; species Echinops telfairi. The sequence goes on along the minus strand of NW_022111365.1, from coordinate 602,942 downwards.
CACAAAACAAATTTAAAATAGTAAGACAGTAACCCACAAATAAGGATATTCACGATACCGTACATACTTCTGACAGACAACTAGTATCCAAAATATATGAATGTCTCTAACAAACAATAAGACAAGACATAAAATATCATGGAAAATGAAAAAAGACTTAAACAGGCACTTCAAAAGGTACCTATCTACCAGAATGAACAAGGTGAAAAACAATGGCAAGATACTTTATGTTAATAAATTGGAAAATATTTAATATTGCTAAGATGTCAATACTACCAGAAAGGTTGACAAGAATCATGATAATCCCTATCAAAATTCCCAAAGCCTTCTTTGTAAAAGATTGGGGTGGGGGTGGGGGGATCTTCAAATTTATACAGAATTGCAAGGAGCCCTAAATAGTCTAAAGTAATCTGGAAAAATAACTTGAAATAAGTATTTGAACTTCCCTATCTTAAAATAGTTCTATAATGTTACAGTAATGAAAACATTCTGACACTGATAATAATATATAGGCCGATGGAATAAATGGACAGCACAAAATATAAAAATAAATCCATACACCTATGCTCAATTAATTTTGACAAACGTGTCAAGCTATTCAATTGGGAAATAACAGTCTCTTTCGATAAGTGGTAATGGGACAATGGATCTCCCCTTGGGTCGCGAGAAAGAGATGTGCCAGTCGGTGCAGTATAGCACCAATGAAACATACAAATTTCCTCTAGTTCTTTAATGCTTCCTCCCCCACACTATGATGATGCCAATTCTACCTTATAAGTCCGGCTAGACCAGAGGATGTACACTGGTACAGATCAGAGCAGGGAATCCAGGACAGATAAACTCCTCAGGGCCAATAATCAGAGTAGAGATACCAAGAGAGTAAGGTAAGGTGGGGGAGAGAGGGGGAACGGATCACAATGATCTATATATAACCCCTCCCTGGGGGACAGACAACAGAAAAGTGAGTGAAGGGAGACATCAGACAGTGTAAGACATGAAAATGATGATGGCAATAAATGTACAAAAGTGCTTGGCA
>NW_022111365.1:591056-598781 GCF_000313985.2 Echinops telfairi | reverse complement strand
ATGTATGGATTGTGATAAGAATTGTACGACCCCCAATAAAATATTTTTTAAACAAATATAAATAAATATAAATATCATCACAAATAAAGCAGAACTATTTAAAATAATAAAAGTATTAAATATCAAAAAAAACCTACAATTTATCAACCCAAACCAAATAAAAAATCGGCAAAGGTCTTAAATAGACATTTCACCAAAGTTATATAAATGGCCAACAAACACATGAAAAGACATTCAATGGTGTTCACCACTAATCCCATTGCCAGAAAAGCTATTCCAACTCATAGTGATCCTATAGAACATAGGTTCCCACATTTACTTGGTCTACCATCCTCTTTTCCAAAAAATTACACAGTGCCCTCCGGCAATTAAAAACTTTTGTACTATTGCTCATAATCCAGGATAAAGTGTAGCTATCTGCTTTTACAACTGTCCTGGAACATTCTAGTGCCCTCTGACAAGAAGAAAGTAGTGTCCACTTTGGGAAACACTGCTATAACATTTCCAAGGCCGTAATCTGTAAAGAAGCAGACTGTCATTATTTTCCTCCTGACAAGAACTGATGGGTTTGAATCCTCAACCTCTTCATTAACAGTAGAGTATTCATTAAGTGACACTGAATCTGTTAAGACTGATGAAAATTTTGGAAATAGGTAGTGGTGATAGTTAGAAAACATGATAAAAGCAATGTCAAAATGTACATGTGAAACACACTGAAACAACAAATGTTTTAATTTATAAATTAGCATATACAAAATACTGACAATGCCTACAAGAAATTAGAAAAGAATCTAAAACTGTCATGCACAGCTCAGAGATGCATATACACATGCATTACTCTGAAACATCAGTTGAAAATACACATATCCTATGATCCAATAATTTCACTCCAAGTTATACTTCCAAAAGAATGCATTTACTAAAAGGTATATGCCAGAAATTCTTAACAAAAATATTCATAATACTGAACCTGGCAAATAATTCAAATGCTTATGAATTGAATAGTTGAATTAGGATATATGAGGGGGTACCCAAAAAAAACCAGAATTCCCCCCGCCCAACCCAGCTATGAATTATCTACCATAACAATATAAAGTATAGAAATAACTCTGAGCAAAGGACTATGTATGTTCTGTATATCATTAAATGTTTCATTTTTTTAACTAGAAGCCCTGGTGCACAGTGGTTACACATTGGGCGAACCACCAGACACTCCTGAGGAGAAAGACGAGGATTTCTACTCCCATAGAAAATTACATTCTTGGAAACTCCCCAAAATTTAGAGTTTTGGGAGGCACATTTCTGCGTCCAACAAAACATAAGTTCCATTAGAAAGGAAAAAGGATAAATGGTTAGCAACTAGGACCATCTTAACCTCCAAAGTTATGGTGGGCACCAACTTTGTTTATTAATCTTGAATATATATTTTAATTAACAATATATAACAATTGGAAGCACCTTTCTGTGTATAATCAGGCAACTCTTTTTCTAAAGCATTTTTTTTAATTATTTATCACAGAAGAAAATCAAAAAGCCAGAAACAGCCATAATACAGATCAGTGTCAGATTATTTTTCTTTTATATAAATTTCCTTTTTTTAATATTACAAAAAATTGAATAGTGTTCTAAAATATACAGTTTTTAAGTGTAATCAATTAAAAATAGGCCTTAGGACTCCTAAATCTGAAAGAGAGTATTTTTGTTTCTGGAAAAATTTTTGCAAACCAATAAATTCTCAGTCTACCCTTTTCTAAACCAAAACATTTCTGCATTCATCCAAATTACCTTAGTAACTACCATTTCATAAAACCATATTCTCTGAAACATAGTAACCGAAATAAGAACTTTACATCACACCATAGTAAGAATAAATAATGTGGTATTCAGTCAATATTTCCCATATTCTTTGGTCCTCCTCTTCATCGTTTTCCCTGCATAAATCAACTAACCCAGAGTGGACTACTAAAGAAGTAGTCTTATTCTTGTCAAAAATAGTTAACAACACATTTCATGTAAGATTTTTTAAATGGGATATTTGATTCACTAAGTGGTACATAGCAATTTTATAGTGTCTATCAAACATATTCTCTATTTTGTGCTATGGCTTGCTTGCATTCTCTTAAACAATAATCATATTTAAGTCTAAGCTAATTTTAAAGTATTTCTCAGGATGTTTAATTAAAATAAACCCAAACTAAAACCAAGTAAAATAACATCAATAAACCCAAGGAAATTGAGTTAGATTTTTATTTAATCTATTAAATCTTTAAGGACTACCTCTTCCATAGACAAAGATTATCTGATGCCTCGGTCTAAATCCATTTTGTTTCCTTTTGTTTGAAATCTGGAAGACTGGTCATTTGCAAAAATGTGTACCTTCTAACCATCCTTTTTTTATTCCTCTCCAGTTAGAGCTCCTACCATTCAGTGGTGGCATACCTCCCCTTGATAAAGGCCCTTCCATTCATTACATAGCTTTCTCACCAAGGAACTGGTCTCTCAGATTATCCAATACGAACATTTAAAACAGAGGCCTAAGAGCTTGAAGAATTGCTGCTAGTACCAGTAAACTATTATATTTTGTAAGAGGTTTCTGATAAATCAAGACTCAAGGCTAATTTTCCTAAATTTTTATTTGACATGCAATTGCACAGTTAATAGACTACAAAATAGTGTAAACACAACATTAACATGTCCTGAGAAATCAAAAATTTGTGACTTGCTTTATTGTAATATCCGCTGCATTATATCAGTCTGGAACCAAATCTGCTATATCTCTATATAAATACAGTAAGCCTCTAAAATGTCAATCTTTTTCTTAGCATTATCACCATATTAATTTTTCCCATCTCACTCCTTAACACTATGACAATGTAACCAATGAGGTCATAGATTCGATCTCACTGGCTCCAGCAATGGAACCACAGAAGAATATAGCACAACCTATAAACCAAATTCTGGTGTTGACAGAAAATATCCAAATCAAATGTTCTGCTATTGATTCCAATTCAAAGGGACCCTATAAGAAACAGAACTGCCCAAAAGTTTCCAAGTCTATAACACTTTACAGACTCAGACTTCCACATCATTTTCCCTAGGAGCAGCTAGTGGGTTCAAGCTGCTGACCTTTGAGTTGGCAACCAATTGCTTAACCACTGTGTGCCACCATGGCTGCATGAATTCCTAAAAAAGCAAAACCCAAACCCACTGCCATCAAATTAATTCCAACTCACAGTCCCCTATACAGGGCAAGTGGAATTGTTCCTTTGGGTTTCCAAGACTAGAAATCTATCTGGAAGCAGACAAGCTCATCTTTCTTTCTTCGAAAAGCTGGTGGTAATTTAAATCACCAACCTAACAGCAGCCCAATTCTTAGCCCACAGTGCCACTAAAGGGCCTGATAAAAATTATCTAAAACTACATGAAAAGAAATGAGCACTGAGAAACTTATTGTGGTAGCAATTGTACACACTGCTTGACGTTCTTGAACTATGGAATTATATATTAACTTCCCATTAAAAATAAATTTATTAAAAAGAAAAGAGAAAAAAGTAAAAAAGAAAGTAAAGAAATGCACATAAGTACATGCAAAAATAAATGAGTAAATGCATTACTGTTGGGCAAGGGACACCATTTCAAAGGACATGCATAATTTAACAGTGAATCGATGCCTAATACAAACATCTCACTTCATTAATCTTGAGTAAAAGAATTATGTAATATACATCAAAATCAGCCTCTCACCAAAATGGTAACAGGAGTAGTATTTCTCAGATACTGCAAGTGACAAGATCTGAAGTCTAAAGCCTTTTTAACCAGATTCAATTTGAACAATGGCTTGCATAATCAATACAAATATACTCAAAAGCTGAGTTAATACTCTACCTACATAATACTGTATTTACAGCATTCTCATATGGAAAGGGGTTGTACCTAGGTTTTTATTAATCACCTTGAGAAAGAGAGAACAAAATACTACAAATGCCATTATTCCTACTTTTTCATGTACACACATATGCAGACATGGGAGAAAAATACTTCTGTAGATTTATTAATTCACCCCTTTGACAAATATTTATGGATTTCATTCTCTGAATGATGCCCAACACATGCACAGTAAAAGAAAACCAATAAATTCATGTGACCCAGATACAGAAGACTTTTCAAATACCAGAGCTGGTGCTTTTTAAAGAATTTAACAAGAACAACAAAGAAAGGAACCACAAGCATCTACCAGCCTTGGCAATGCATAAAAGGGCAGTAATTAATGTTGCCATTTTTGTAAGGAGCACAAGACTTTTAACAATAATTCCTTTGGGATATGAATAATTAGGTGCTGTACAGAAACAAGAATCTTTAGAAACTTCTTCAAATTAAGTTTTTGGGGAGGGGAGTATTGCTTTTTTTTTGGTCATGTTTTTCTGGGGTAGGGTCATTCAGCAATTGTGTGAAAAGCAAGGGAAAAGCAGATCCCATGTCTATTGGCAGCTCTTCTCATTCTCAAATAATTCCTTGTTCAGAACCACAGCCTCAGAAGTTCAAGGGTCACCAGCAGCTTTGTACTCAGTCCCTGTTAGTTACAAACAAACTTTTGTCCTCACTCTTTCAAAAATATGGGCAGTTAACAACAGGACTGATTAAACTAAGGCCTGCCTGAGCATTACTCAATGGAAGGCCTATAGTATTTCATTTACATCTCAGCCATACATTATTAAATCTCTTTTGTGGAACAAAATAATTTGTTTACCTGAACATCTGTGAATATTAACTGTAGTCAAACATAAACATCATCACACAATAAGCAAGTGGTCTTATGATTTCTCGTTACATATCTTATGTTTTTTAAAGTTTTTGTACATTTAGGTTTTCTGGATTCTTATCCTTTTTGCCTTTCTCTATTTGATTACAGAAAATAATAATAATAATAACCTTACAGAACACTTCAACTCTGTAACACATGTGGGTGAAATATGACTGAAATCAATTTTATGATAACTTGAAACACGTTTAAATCATACTCACATAATAGAAAAACTAAAGAAACTTATTATGCATTTCTCTGCAGAGTTGCAAATCTCAAAGTCCTTTCCTAAAATACACAATGAGTATATCTGATGAAGAAATAGTAATGTTACCTTTCCAGTGGTGATGACCTCCCCAGCGATCATGCCTCTCGCAAAGGATCTCCTTCATCCCTCTCCCAAAGAGAAGAGCAAGCACAAGAAGCACCTGGTGCAGAGCCCCAACTCCTCCTTCATGGATGTCAAATGCCCAGGCTGCTATCAAATCACCACGGTCTTCAGCCATGCACAAACAGTAGTTCTGTGTGTTGGCTGCTCTACTGTCCTCTGTCAGCCTACAGGAGGAAAAGCAAGGCTTCCAGAAGGATGCTCCTTCAGACGAAAGCAGCACTAAAAGAGCCTGAATCGAGATGAGTGGGAAGCCATTCTAATAAACCCATTTTGGATAATAATAACTTTAAAAAGTAATGTTATAAAATTTACTTTTATAAAAAGCTTAAAGAGACAGCTCCTCTTTCTACAACTGATGAACATCTTGGGAAAATAAGACAGCATATAAGCATTGTCATCTGTATTGTACACTTGATAATTATTTAAGCATAAAAAGAAATCAAACATTTCATTGTTAAACATGCCTATTTACATCTCCATTTTGTAAAAATAGTTGCCTACAACTCTCACATGCTAGGATCAATCGCACGTGCTAGAAACAATCAAAATCTATTTCTAGTACAACAAAATATTGTTATTTAGCTGAATCAAAAATAACACAAAAAAGCATTACATAAGCATCATTGGAATAGTTTTTTAGAATTCCTACATGGACTACAAATCGACTGAAACATACTGCGCCAAGAACGTTGCCAGTATAATGACAAGTCAGTTTCCTCCCCAATAAAAACTTTCCACAACTATCTTTATCTAAGGCAAAAAAGTGGGAGATACTACTCAAAATGTGCCAAGCTCCCAGCACTGTGCTGAAACACAACATTCCTCAGAGAAAGGGGGTCCAATATTGTCACATGTAATAGGCTTATTACTTAGAGTACAAAGAAATCCAGTGGAAAGTAGAAAAAAAAACAAAACCAAAACACCAATACTTAAATAAAAATCAGAGAAAATAAAGTGTTGATAATGACCCTGAGGTGGCCATGGACAAGATTACATAGAAAAAGAATCTAAAGTAAAAGAAGCAAACGTTATTTAGAATTTTGTACTTATACAATATTCAGTAACTCAGAAATAAATGTAAACTACTCACTAGTGCCTTTCATTTATCAGACAGTATTTTTCAGCTTCTACTAAAATCCAACCCTGAAACACTAAGAACATCATGTTGTTTTACACGAGCAGGATTGAGATACGTCAGTACCAACTCAGTGGTAGGGAGGTTTTGGTTTGGAACCTAGTTAAGACTACTCTGAAGGATTTTTCAAAAATTTGAGGTGGTTTCTCCCTCTATCAGTTCTGCTATTCCTGCCATTTTCTGGACCATACCTGTTAAAAGAGTTCAGCCCATACTGGAAAAGCTCCAGCTATAAGAATTCAGTTAATTTATACTCTAAAGTCTGGCCTCTCCTTTTTATTGGATACTAATGCTAACAGAAATAAAATTACTTTAAAAATGTGCATTATTTTTCTGCTTCCACCAGTCTCCTAAATGTTAAAACACCTGGCACTGAGAAATTCACAAAGCAATTTTCAGAAATACACGTAAGTAGATGTATAAAAACACTTACCAGGCATAAAGAATTGACAAAACAACTTACCCTGCTAATTTAAGTAATTTAGAATTTAACCATATAAAACAATCCCCAGAATATTAATGGTGCAAAAGGAAAATGACCTTAAGTATGTAAGAATTTTATTTAGCATACAAGTGAATATGCTTAAGCAATGATGTCTAGAAATTTCTTGTTCTTAAAAGGGAAAATATTCAAATTCTGATGCTTCTTATAACTAAAATTATACAGGTTTCTTTTCAGCTACGGTCCTAACACCAAATGATGAACAAAGATAGAGTGTTACGTGAACATAAGAGAATGTCTGGTCTTCAAATACAAATTAATGAAAAATATGAAAATCTACCAAAACGTTCATGTTGTTATGTTGCTGATTGTCACTGGGTTAATGCTGACTCACAGCAGCCCTATATAACAGACCAGACCGCCTTCTATGGCTTCCTGGACTACGACATTTAGAGAAGCAGACCATCAGGTCTTCTCTTCCGAGGAGCCACTATGTGCAAACTCCAAGTCATTTGGAGTTAAGCTAAGTGGAGTTAACATTGTGCTTCAAAATGTTCATAGTCAATAAGCATTGAACTTTCAAAGGATAGATAGGGCATGCCAGATTTAAAACAAAACTAAAGTACATCACTCCAGCCCTTTTTCCTCAACTTCTAGTAGTTTGTACCACACCATCTTTAAATCGTTTTAGCTCTCTTGCATCTGTTTAATTCAGAATAAGTACCTTATATTAATGTATATTATATAAAGAACAACAAGACATAATGATTGAAGGAGGGTTATTAACAACCTGTGATGTGTAAATGACACATCCTTGTTTGCTGAAAGCAAAGAGGATGTAAAACATTTGCTGATAAAAATCAAATACTGCAGCTCTCAGTATGGATTGCAACTCAATGTAAAGAAAAAAAAAAGTCTCACAAATGGACCAAAAGATAACATCATGAAAAAAAAAA
>NW_022111365.1:574665-589551 GCF_000313985.2 Echinops telfairi | reverse complement strand
AAAAAGACTGAAATTGTCAAGGATTACGTTTTGCTTGGATCCACAATCAATTCTCAGGGAAGCAACATCTACAGCTCAAATGACACGTTGCATTTGGTAAATTTGCTGCACAAGACTTCTTAAAAGAGCAAGGATGTCATTTGGATAAGTAAGGTGCACCTGACCCAAGCCAAGGTATTTTCAAACACATATGCATGTGAGTGTTGGGACAATGAATAAAGAAAATCACAGAACTGATGCATTTGATTTATGGCATAGGTGAAGAATACTGAAAGTACTATGTACAGTACTGCCAAAAGAACACATTTTGGTTGGAGAGGTACAGACAGAATGCTTCTTAGATGTGAGAATGTTGAGACTTTGTCTCCTGTACTTGGGACATATTATCAAGAGAGACTTTGCCTTGAAGAAGGACATCATGTTTGGTAAAGTATAGGGTCAGCAAAAAGCAGGAAATCCTTCAAGAAGATGGCCTGACACAGTGGTTGCAACAATGGGATCCACAATTGTGAGGATGTCACAGGATCAAGCAATATTTCATTCTGCTGTACGTAGGCTTGCTATGAGTTGGAATTAGCAAATTGTTTAAATCACCTCATGTGCATGCAAAAGTTAGAAAAGGAAAAAAAATGGATGTATTTAAAAGATGGTATTGGCAAAGAATACTGCATGAACAAATCAGTCTCAGAAGAAATATAATTTCCAAAATGTTCCTAAGAAGGGCGGGTGGCAAGACGCACACTCACTTACTTTGGACATGTCATTTGGAAAGACCAATCCCTAGAAGACAGCATCATGGTTAGTAAAGTGAGGGATAGGTGAAAGCACAGGTAGTCATCAATGAGAGGGATTAACACAATACCGAAACAATTGTTCAGACATACCAACAATCATGAAGATGGTGCAGGGCATGCATGTGTACATACTATCATCATGAGTCAAAGCTCACTTGGTAGTAACTAACAACAAATACCTACTAATACTGAGGTGTTGGTTTAATCCAAATTTAAAATAAACATGTAAACTATGGGCAAAGATACTAGTTTAAAGCCACTTCAAAATACAATTTTATATATTTTCAGAAGTTTTCTGTATGTTAGAATGTATCTCCAACAGAGAACAATGCAATACATAAGACTATGTATGGGAATCTGTTTTTCCCTCTATGTTAGTCGACAACAAAGTCACTTATTATATACCACTTCCAGGTGGCATTTCAGGAGCCCTGGTGGTGCAGTGATTATGTATTGGGCTGCTAGCCACAAAGTTAGCAGTTCAAAACCACCAGCCATTCTGAGGGAGAAAGATGAGACAGTCTACTCCCTCAAAGAGTTACAATCTTGGAAACCCACAGTGGCAAGTCTACTCTCAACTGGATGGCAGCGGGCTTGGTTTTTTATGGAGGCACTTTGCAGTACGCCTTCTGGTAAGCACTGGTCTGGTAACGGAAAAGAGGGTTTTGTTTCTTTTGGGTTATTTTTTTCTTGAAGATTTTTCTTAAGCAAGCTAAAATTCAAAATTACAATCTCCAATTGCATACAGCTAGCAGATACTGCTAAAAAACAAAAGCCAAATCTCAAAGAATAAAATTATTACTCTGAAACTAACAATAAAGATTCTAATACATTTACCAAGTAAGTTTAGTACATTAAAATACAAGTATATTAGCTAGCCTTAAATTTAAACCACCTTAGGACACATGGAAAAATGAGACCCTTTTAACACACACCTTGGCCTAGATCTTTGTTAGAGGAGAAAAACAAAGTCAGTCTGGGCTAGCTGATAGAAGTCAAGAATTCCCCACAGCCGGGGGAGTCCTAGTTAGCTTTGCATAAGAAATCATTGTTCTCCTTAATCATAAACCTCAAGCATTCATCTGTCTTGGAAATTAGATCATGGATTGTAAACGTCTCCTAAATAAGGCAACATTTTTCATGAAGACTTTCACAGCAGAGCTGCAGGCATATTATAAACATATGATTTGAAGGTGACCCTATGCATTATTAACTGTTTTTAAAACTACAACAGACAAAAGTTTTTATAACCATTAGCATGCACAATTTTAGCACAATGAAACCACAAAAATATGAATTATGCCATCAATGATGAACAGAAACAGTTAATATTATACATTAATTTGTGAGATTAGCATACACTAGGCAAATATTAACTCTCTATAGAAAAATTAGGGAAACATAAGGTTTTATTGGGGTGGAAATGGTTCTGCTACCCATCAGTTTGAAAATCACTGTTGAGTTGGCACCTTTCAGAACTGAGGTGCTGGGTTACTGACACGTATTCTCCTGGAAGACGTTAACTGGCCAATCTATGGGAGCAGATGGCAACACCAAAACAACCTTCGTTCTCTAAAAATCTACTTCATCTCAGTGTATATAATATAGATTAGCTTGAGGTTAAGTATTTTTAATGCATTAATAATTCAAAGTCAATCATCCATCAAAAAAGTCAGTAAAAAACTTACTTCCTCACAGGGCAATTATTGTAATTAAACCTGATAATAACATGTAAAGGGTATAGAATAATTCCTGGCATGTCATAAGAGTTAAGTAAAATTAACAATAACTATTAGTATTAAGAATACAGTGTCTCTCTCTCTCTCTCTCTCTCTCTCTCTCTCTCTCTCTCTCTCGTGTCCTTGCTTCCAAGATCACAAAGAAAAGGTGTAACAGCAGCCATGCTAAGAAAGGCTGCGGCCATGTGCAGCCTATTCGCTGCACATACTCCACCTGCTGCATGCCCAAAGACAAGGCCATTAAGACGTTCATACTAAGAAACACGGTGGGAATCCCAGGTGTCATAGACATTTCCCAATCAAGCGTCGAGAAACATGCTTCCCAAGCTGTACATGCAGCTACATTATTGTGTGAGTTGTTCCATTCAAAGCAAGGTAGTCAAGAACCTGTCACAAGAAGCCCAGAAGGACCCAACCCCTGGAGATCCTGCCCCACCACCTCCTCCAAAGCCTAAGTAAAGATTAGCAGCTGGGAAAAAAGAAAAAACCTGAAAAGAAATAAATTGAAATTTATCTTTTCAAATAAAAAGAATACAGATATTTACCGTTCAGTAAAAGTGAACCTGAATAAAGGAGAATCACACAAATGTTTTAAGGAGTCCTGGTGATGCAGTGGCTTGAATGCTAACCAAAATTTCAAACCTATCAGCTGTTCTGCAAGAGAGTAATATGGAAGTCTTCTCCTGTAAGATACAGCCTTGAAAACCCTATGGGCCTTTCCACCCGGTGCTATAGGACCGCTCTGAGTTGCATTCAATTCCAACTTGATGGCAGTGAGTGAAGATGTCTCATGAAAGGTGGAATGTTACAATGAAACTAAAGTTTAAAGAAGGGATATGATCAAAGGGGTACAGCCTGTATCAAAAAGATATGAAATCAAGTATTAAAATGGTACTGCAAAGAAATTGTAAAAACTACTACTATAACATTTTGGTCCTGCTTGTTGTTGTTGCTAGAAGCTATTAATCAGCTGGTCAATCCTAAGATGTCAAAATAAAGGGGGAAAAGAATGTACTGAGTATTAGAATGCTGAGCAAACCATTCGTCAAAAATAAAAATGCAATTCCTTAAAGAAGTATGTTAGCGAGTCAAAACACAAAAGCCCGCTTAGTTTCATATTTCAAAAAGCTTTTGACCATCAAAAATTCTAATAAAACATAAAACATTCTTAAAACATAAAAAGCCTAACCTTTCTTTACCTCTTAGAAACGCTTTCCTATTAAATCTCAGATTTTCTAAATGCAACACAGAATTTAAATGGATAAGCATCATATTCTTTACTGTCATGGACATCTTGTTCCCCAAAATGGAGGTACACAAATCAAAAAGCACCAGGAGCTTAGCACTTCTCATACATTCTAATACCTGTCATCCTGAGAGTCGATTTGACAGTACATCCTTGAGTACAAAAACACATACACACTCAGAACAAACTTGACTACTCAAAACCTTAGAGCATTATCGACATTTACACTGGATAATTATTTGTTATGAATAAAGAATCAGATATTCCAAATGTAAGAATATAAGCCTGGAAAATAGCCCCTTCCTAGCCCAAGCTAAACATTTAAAATTCACTTTACATTATCTATAAAGTAGTACTGAGAAAATGACAGGCACTTTTTGAAGTCAAATAGGAGGCTTCAAATGTTCAGGTAAATTCTGTTGACTTTTTTTTGTAACTTTAAGTTTTATTGATATATAATTCACACATCATACGGTTCATTGGTTTAAACATATTAAAAATAGTGCAATCATCACCACAATCAATCTTAGAATATTTTCTTCATTCTTACACTCATTAGTAGCTCCCCATTTCCTTCCAAGCTCCCTACCATAACCCAAAAAATTATTAATCCAGTTGATGTATCTGCACATTTATGTATCCTGGATTTCACATACATAAAAAAAAACAAAACACCAAATGATCAAATAAAATAGAAAAGCTTCAATAAAAAAAGCAGAAAATAATAAAATCTAGAACAAATTTTAAATGGGTCAAAAGGGAGAATAAATTATAAAGGTGTTAAAATTTTTACCTAACTACATCTGCACTACATTAATCCACTTCCCAATACACTCTGATAGCGAGGCTATTCACATCCCTGGTCATTCATTATCTTTTCATTCCATTTTCCTCAAACCTTTTGAAGTACCCTGTACACCTGAATTCTGAATCAATCCACCACTTACAAGTTGAGTAAACCTGAACAAGTGATCGCTTTTCCGAGGCCCAGCTCCCTTATCCCTTATATAGCAATGTTACTATAAAGGCTGTTGTGAAGTTATATAAAAATCAGTACCCTCCGGCCCCCACCCCGCAAAAAAAAACAAAACCACACATCAAGTCGATTCAGATTCATAGCAACCTTATAGGACAGAGCAGAACTGCTCTTTGGGGTTTCCCAGACTAAAAATCTTTATGGGCACAGATAACCTCATCTTTCTTCAGAACAAACGGTGGTTTGAAACGCTGCCCTTGCAATCAGCAGCCCAATGCTTAACTCGCTGCACCACCAGGACTCTGTTTAAAAATCAATACAAAAAACTCTCCAGTCTCACTGTCACCAAGTCAATTCCAACTGATAGGAACCCTATGGGGCAGAGTAGACTGCCTCTGTGGATGTCATGGATGTAAACCTTTACAAGAGTGGACAGTCTTGTCTTTCTCATGAGGAGCAGCTAGGGCTTTCAAACATAAAACCTACCACGTCACCAAGGCTCTCTAAAGATCAGTATATAAGTCAGTACTAAAATAAGGAGAACTGAATTTACATTTAAGTGCTAATTTTAATTAAAACTGGTTTTGTAAAAATATATTGCACATTTTTCTACTTTATTGTAATCTAGTCATTTATAAATTAACCAAATTCATCATTTTGGAACAAATATAACTGTGATAACTGAATATGAAACTAAGAAATCTGTCATCTAGGAACAAATAGATACAGATAACACAAAGAATCAACTTTCAAGACATGGGAATCAATTGATCGGATCTCATTTTTCAAAACTTAATAGGAATTAAATAAAGTTCAGTAATTAGGTTTAAAAATAGCAATAAAGACTAATAGTGTCACAGAAGACAGCACAGATCTGAAGGTACTTGCAAGTCCAAAGTAAATCAAAAACAAGAACTATTAATCTGAGCTACATTAAACAAAGTACTAAATCCAAAATAAGGAACATAATTTGGGTTAATGGTGAGAATATACCAAAATAGTAATCATAAGAACAAAGTTCTAATTTCATTTGTCCTATCTGAGTGAGAACATGTAACTAGATAAGCCTCTTAACCTGGATCTATTTCCTCATTAATAACAAGGGCACAAACCTACTTTAAGCAAATGGCAATGCTCTAAAAGCAGTATGAAAACAATAGTGTAAGACCCACTACCCAGTTACAGCACAAACACTTCAGTTCCCTCCCATCAGCGTAGCAGTGTTTCCCAATCATTTTCACCCTGGGGTGCATTTAGAAAACAGCAGCACTGATACAGGATCACCAAGGCAAATCGGTCATGCTGCTGTTGAACAAGTGTCCAGATCCGAGTTTTATATACATCACTGGTCATCTTTGAGACCTGAGGAAATCTGCATCTCTGACCCATCTAGAACACATCCAGAACCTTCTCTACACAGCAGTTACAAAGCTCTAAACTAAAACATAGGATCTAATTTGGGGCACAGTAAGAGGGGAGAGTTCATATTCTCCATAGTAACTGACTAGCAAAGTAGATCAAGTGCAGAGCTGGATTATATTACCATAGTACTGCCTTGGACCTGAGCAATAGGGACCCCTGTACCAAGTTTTAGAAGGCCATGCTCTAGCCTGCCTTGCCTTGACCACAACTCTGCCCATGTGTTCCCAGGCCTACCTGTATGTGTCCACCTGCAGCCTAAAGGACCCAACCACAGTCTCAACCGAACCAAAATCTATTTGTTATGTCCATTCAGACTCATAGCAACCTTGAAGGCAGAGTAAAATTGCTCCCTAAGGTTTTCAATGCTGCAAATCTTTACTGAAGCAGACTGCTTCATCGTTCTCCCAAGGAGCATTTGCTGGGTTTGAACTATTGACCTTTCAATTACCAACCCAAAACTTAAGCAAGGCCCTCCACCAGGACCCCAGAATTTCCTATCAATTTCCAGGGTCAGTTGAGTCCTCTTCCTTGAGGAAATGGCACAAGGACAGACAAATCCACAGACAATATTGCCACCCTAGAGAAGGACTCCTGATGGTGCAAGGGTTAACCTCTCAGCTGTCAGTCAGAAGGTTGGCAGTGTGAACCCACGTGAAGGCTCCATGGGAGAAAATCTGTTCCCACAAAGATTTCAGCTTGGGAAATAACATGGGCCAATTCTATAATACCCTATAAGGTCACTGAGTCAGAACTGACTCAATAGCACATAGTAACAGGCCAAAAGGTGGAAACAGTTAAGAATTCAATTACCAGCCCAGAGGTTGGCAACTTAAACCTATGGAGACATCCATCCGGAGAAAAGCCTACCAATCTGCTTCTGAAAAGTCACAGCTTTGAAAACCCTAAGGAACAAGTTCTAGTTTGCAACAATTGGGATTACCATGAGTTAGAACTAACGCGACAGCAACTAAGAACAACAAAGGCAAAAGAGTAGTCAAAAAGCTTCTGTATGGAAGGAGGATGAGGATATCCCGGCGAGAGTGCTGAAATACCAGAGGGTTCCAAAATATTCACGTTAAAATTGAATTAAAAGTTATTAAATTTTATCACGAATTTTTTGAAGCCCTCTTGCATGAAAAGGAGAAGTGTAAGTAGTTAAGTTGGAATTCAGCTCTCTACTTTACGCTCAGGTAAGCAAGAGAACATCTTTATTTAACAGATGGTTTTATTCACGTTGTTTTTGTTGGTGGTGGTGGTGGTGATTATTATGTGGTGTCGAGTAGTTCCAGGTTCTACCAACCCTACATACAACAGAATGGGAGGCAGCCCAGTCAAGCACCATCCTCATAACTGTTATGTTTGAGCCCATGGTTGGCTTTACTCCTAACTTTCATATATTTCGGATGTGGACCTTCATTTGTACTCTTGACCCAAGACCCACATACGTTAGGGATGAATCTAAAAATGTAGCAATATTTATGTATATATTATCTAAAGAGTTGGGTCAACCTCATCCAGTGGCATGGCTGAAAAAGACCTAGAGAGATTACAAACAAAAAACCAAGAAAAAACTTACTGAACAGTTGTACTACTCTGTAACACAGGTGGTAAGAGTTGGTAAAGACTTAACGGCAAGAGGTACATGGGATGCAACTTAGAAATGGAGAGAGATACATTTAAATTTAATATAATGAGGTCATTCTGAATCTCAAAAACTCACTGCCATCGAGTCGATCCTGTAAATCTTCATGGGACTAGAAAGCCCAATCTTTCTTCTGAGTAGCTGGTGGTTTTGAACTGCTGATTTTACTGTTAGCAGGCCAACATGTAACCCACTATGCCACTAGGGTTCCTTTTCTTAACAACAGAAACACTTATTTTTAAAAAGGTTGTCAAGTGAGTTTTCTGACACTGAAAACATTCAACATTGCAAGGATAATGTAGAGGAATTCTGATATTGGAAAACACTGTTGTATGCTACCAAGCCCACTTTGCTTCACAGTAGCCCTACAGGACAGAATAGAACTACCCCAAGGCACTTCCCAGGCTGCAAGCTTCACAAAGGTGGAATGACAAGTTTTTCTCCCATGGATCAGCTGGGGATTTTGACCCACCAACCTCTTTGTTAACAGTTAAGTGCTTAAACACTGTACCACCAAGACTCCTTACATAGTCCCTGGAAGTTTCTATAACTGTAATATTCAGCAGTCTTATGAAGATGTAGTTCTATATAGAAAGTGTCATAAGACAATGTACAATGGAAGTTAAATTCTGAAGTGACTATAGAGCTTCCTTAAAGGTCCCTGCTATTAGCTTACCTTCGCCATTGTACAAAGTAAGGACCACCATTGTACTAATTACTAAATCAAAGCTGAATGAGTTTATCTCGTACCCTCTAGAAAAGTGGTTCTCAACCTTCCTAATGCCGCAACCCTTTAATACAGTTCCTCATGTTGTGGTGACTCCCAACCACAAAATTATTTTCGTTGTTACTTCATCATAAGTATAATTTTGCTAATGTTATGAATTGGGCGCCCCCTGTGAAAGGGTCAGTCGACCCCGAAAGGGGTCACAACCCACAGGTTGAGAACCACTGTTCTAGAAAATCATACTCTAGTTGCTCCCAACCGGAGTCTTTAAATTGTCGTTATCACTGAAAACCTTGTCTTCTATTGCAATGATCTGGCATTCAACAAATATTTATTAAGAACACTAGAGGGTGAGCAACTACCTAGGGAGGGCCCCTACACCTCTTGTAGCTTGAGAAGAGGTTTAAAACTTAAACAAATAGCAAATAAATAATAAATATCGATGAAAAAATAAGAAGCCCTGGGGATACATTAAGCAAGCACTTAGATGCTATAAGAAGGCTGATGGGTTTGAACCCATCCAGTGGCTCTGCAAGAGACTGAGCAGATTGTTCCCATGAAGATTACAGCCGAGAAATAAAACCCACTTCCATTCTGTCACGTGGGGTTGCTATGAGTAGAAATCTACTGGATGGCACCTCAAAACAACAACAGGAAAAAGATAGCCTGGGAAAATGCGAGAGAGACTGGAATGTAAATTTATACAGGTAATCATAAATGATTTCTCTGAAAGAAAACAGAGACAGCCACACAAAAATCTGAAGAAAGTATGTATCTAAGCAAAAGGAACAGGAAGTGTAAATCCCAGAGAAAGGATGGTCTCTTTCAAAAAGGAAGCCAATGTGTCTTCTGGTTGTTGCTATTAGGTACTGTCGAGTCCGTTCCAACGCATAGTGACCCTCTGTACAACAGATCAAAACACAGCCCAGATCCTACACCATCCTCCTAATTGTCATCTTTGAGCCCAGGGCTATGGCCACACTGTCAATCCATCTCTTCTCAAAGGTCTTCTTTTACGCTGGTTTACTTTACGAAACATGACGTCCTTTTTCAGGGACTGGTCTCTCCTCATAACATGTCCAAAGTACAAGAGATGAAGTCTAGCCATCCTTGCTTCTAAGGAGCACTGTGGCTGTACTTCTTCCAAGATAGATCTGTTCGTTTGGCAGTACATGGCACTTTCAATATTCTTAACCAGCACCATAATTCAAATGCATCAATTCTTCATCAGTTTTCCTTATTAAATATCCAACTTTTCATAAGAATAAGGCCCAATTGAAAATACCATGACTTGGGTCAGACACATCTTAGTCCTCAACATAACATCCTTTTCCTCAATTCTTTCAAGAGGTTTTGTGCAACAAGACTGGACTGTGATTGGAGTCATAGTCACAGTTACTGTGACTGGAGTCCCGTAGTAAATGAAGGAATAAAAGATGAAGAGGGTAGAGAAGCAGACAAGAGCCAGATCAGATACAGAGTCTCAATCTCAGCATTACGGACATTCTGAAGAAGATAATTCTGCTGTGTGGGGCTGATCTGTACATTGTAGGAGGCTTAGCATCATCCCTGGCCTCTTCAGACACTGCCAAATGTCCCTGAAAGGCACAATCTCTCAAGTTGAGAACCATTACTAAAAGGACCTTAAAAGTGGGCATGATGATTTGTTTTGTTTTTTTCTGTAATTGTCTTAAGCACACTGGAGATCCAATAAGGAGGCTTATATGATCTAATTAACATTTTGGTTTGGTAGCAGGGTGAGGATAGGGGGATAAATAGAGATAAAAGTAAAGGCAGGAGTCCCAATATATATTTTGAAGGTGAAGTTGACAGGATTTCACCAGATGTGGGTGGTGACAAATCAAGGCTAACTCAATGGCTTTTGACCTGCACAACTAGGCAGATGGTAGAGTTAACCTGGTGAAGACCTTGGGAAGGTGAAAGAGGAGCAATTCATAGAGCTGCTTTAATCATGTTGAGTCTGTATTGTACTTAGGCCACCCAATGAAGGCACAGAAGAATCTGAGGAGTCCAAAACTCAAGGGAGATGTAAATCAATACTATAGTAATTTAAGTGGTATCTGAAACCATGCAAGTGGATGAGATCACCTAATGAGAGCCTAGGGACTGTGAAGAATTTCTTACAAGGAGGAGCTGGTTCAATCATTTCAAAGTAAGGGGAAATTTGCTTAGCATTAAAAGGCAAATGGGAGTTGTGCTTAAGTGGGATTCATAAACTGGGTATTGCCTGTACTAGATAGCACTCACTTATTGAATATATTTCAACTGAATGATAAATGTATTTTTCTAAACCTACTAGGAAAAGGATTGCTATGAAACGTGGTGCAGGACCACTGGATATACAGCAACTAGAAGGGCCTGCAGGTTCTCCTTGAGTCAAAAGCTGGGAGAAAATGAGCAAGTACAAAATAATGGTTCCTAGTTTAAAAATAAGAGAATCACGGGATTCAAAACAAGAAGAATTTGAGACCCTCTAATATAAGCCCTCATTTTAGCTATGAGGAAATGAGGTTCAGAGAGATCTGTCCAAAGTCCTATTATATACAGCAGAGCTAACACTCAGGTCCTGTGATCTGAAATCCAAATCCCCTTCCCTTATATTAAAAGCTACTTCACATTTTTGTCTGTGTTTACTATATTTGGTGTTACTGGATTAAACACTGCCCTCAAAAAATGTGTTGTAATCCTAATTCCTGTACATATAGATGTAATCCTATTTTGGGCAATCACTTTTGAGATATAAAAAATTAGTGTGGAGATAATTTTTTAGAAAAATAAATTCAAGACTAATAGCAAGAACCAAAAACAAACTCACTGCCATCGAGTCACTGTCGACTCTCCTTTTCAAAAAATTCTGTAACACGCCATTATACCTGATATCAACCACCACTCCCTGGGCATATTCCCTTACAATCTGCAATTCACTACAATGGCCACCCAGAACTCACCAAAGTGGAAAAGGAAAAAAAGAAAACCCTTACTGTCACTGAGTTGATTCTGTGCCATTATGATCCTATACGGCAGAGTAGACCTACTCCTCTGCGCTTCCAAGGCTGTAAATATTTATGGGAGAAGAAAGCCTCATCTTTCTCTCAGGAGCAGATGCTAGGTCTGAATTGCAGCTAGTCTGTTCAAGACCACAAGACCTTGCAGTTAAGAGCTCAACCGATAACCACAATCATACCAAAGAGTCCATTGGCTAACGCAGTTTTGGTGCTGGTAAATCTCAAATCCTAAATTCAGGATCTCCATCTGGAGGTCCTCCTCATCCACAAGGAGGCAGAAGCTGATGAAATCAGGTCAGGTTAGAGGGCCCAACTGAAGCCCCAAGAACCAGAGATCAAGCAAATAAAGAAAAAATCAAATGCAGGGTCTAAAGACTGCTCTCTCCACTCTTGCTGGTAGTGAAAGAACTCTCCTTGCTTCTGATGGGCCATTTTATACCCAGTAAGATGACACTAACAATTAACCCTAATAACAATCACTCACAGCTGATATCATATTATCTAATCTTCCCCCAATTTCTCACCCAGACCCATCAGTGAAAAGTCATTTGGTGGGAGTAACAAAAACTATGGCCATAAATAATCACTGCACTACAAATTGGGCACAAAAGCAGGGAAGTAGACATGGGGGGGGAGAGGGCGGGAGAGATCCCGTGCCACTTGAAGATCAACACTTCCCTAGAGCTGGTACCCTGACTTTATGTTCCAGCCTCCTAAACCATGAGAAAACTGATTAAAGTGACACTTGTATTTCTGATAGTCACATTAAGACACTAGAACCAAATTACCAAACCCATTGTCAAAAGTCAATTCCAACAAAAGAGGCTTCAAAAACCCTATTGAAAAAAGAAATTAAAAGGTAATGAAACTCCCCCATGAAATTTATGAAGCCTGTTCAGTCACTAGAACACTTGGTAATTATTTAATGTTATATAACATTTTCTTCAAACCTCATGAAACTATTACTTAAGAATTCTTCAACCCCATATCTCTTCAATGAAAACAAAAACAAGAAATACTATTTTTAACATATACCAAATCAAACCAAAAACAGACTCCGTAATGTCAAATAGATTCGAGCTCATGGCAACTCTATACACCAAAACCTAAAACCAAACCCAGCGCTGTGACAACTGCTTTTAAACCACCAACCTTTGAGAGGTAACAGCTGAGCACTTAACCACTGGGCCACCAGACTTCTCTAGCCTATACATAAGAAAACGAAACAATTTTTTTTTTAAAGAAATAAATGGAAAGAGTCCTGATATACTGCAGGGGGGTAGCTATCAATGTTAAGAAAAAATGTGTGCATGAATTGTTGGAAGGGAAACGAATTTGCTCTGGAAATGTTCATGGGAAGCACAAAAAAATCGTTTTAAAAAATACAGTTAAATGGCCTACTCAAGACCAAAGGATGAAGTAACAACAGGTAATAAAGGTTTTACTACTTAAGGGTTATTAGATGCTGTCAAGCAGTTCAGAGTCACAGCAACCTGATATACTTTAAAACTAAACATGACCCAATCCTGGGCCATCCTCACAATTGTTCTTATGTTTGAAGTACCTATTTTAGAAATTTTTACCAATGTATAGGACCTAACTTTTAATAAAAGACACAGAATATATCATATATGTTTCCATAAGCATAGGTCACACATATTTTTCCTTCTTTGAAGCCTTCCACCTTCACTAATTTCAAAATCTAAGGTGTCACATAGAGTAAAACCTGTGAAAACCAGAAATGTGTAACGCAGAAACCAGTCAGGGAAGGAAATGCAACTTTTTCCACACTAACCTGCGCTAGAGTGGGAGATGGATTTAAGATGCTAGTCTAATACAAATGATACAAAAGTATTAAGACTGCACCCCATCAAAGGTAGAAAACTTGCAAGATGAGGGGAAAACAAGGCAGACATTGCATTATATCCATGGTGTAAAATATAAATGGATATATGGCAATAAGTCACGCAATAGGACTTCCAAAAACTAGAATTTTACTTCTGGTACATTTTGGTACTTCTTTTCATAAGAAATTAAACTAAGCTCTTATTTCTCACTTTTCCCTATTCTAAAGCAATCTTCTTTGAACACTAGGGAATCTCCCCATGTTCAGGTTTACTGTGAAACTGAAATACCTATTTTACCATTTCCATTCTTTCATTTCACTCTCTAAGGGAACAGTCCCTTTCAACCACCATCTCTCCAGATAGAAACTCTCTGGGGGTTTTCATTTTCTCACATCACAAAATAATCTCTCATCCTGAGAGTGGGTCTTTAAGCCTCTACCATTTTTGAAGTGCTATAATTACAACTATACATCTTCCAGGTGCTGCTGCACTGTGCATGGAAGACCTCCTCTGTCTCCATTCCACTATGCCCAAGAAAGGTAGTGGGGAATATTAATGTCCTCCCACATCTCCTTTAGATCATCCCCCTGCCTAACCAGGTCATGAAAGAACCTAATTTATAAGACTGCAAGAGCCACAACAAACCCAATTCTGTTTTATTTAACAGAGTTGAAATAATGGCCTTTTTTCAGTGCTCTTAGTTTGACAACGTTCCCCTACTAATTATAAGGTTTTCAGAGGGAAGTCCCTCCATGAGATGGCTTGGCAGTGGCTACAACAATGGACTCAAACATAACAATTTTGAACACAGCACAGAAGTAGGAGTGTGTTTTGCCATACATATAGGGTCTCTGAGTTGCAGACTGTGGCATGTACAACTGTTTAGTTTGGATTAACATTAAACAAACTAGCAGCTGACTTTGGAAAATGTACCAAATTTCTCTGTTATAATTTAAAATCAAATACTTCCCCCAGAAAGTTTAATATCAAAGTTTCCAGATAGTAAAATAAGTCTATCTGTATGGGGATAAAAGGTTAGTATTTCAACTCTGAAGAGGATAGTATAGCAAGGTTAATGCATATCATAAATATTTAGAGTGTTATAGCCTCTGAGTTATATAATGAAAAGTTATTTAACCTGAATTAAAACTGGATTTTCTCATACATTTCTTAAAATCAAGCAAAAAAACCCTAAACATTTTCAAAATGGTTTTTAAATTCACTTTGCAAACATAAAAACATTACAAAAAAACTATATGAAAAAGTAGGATTTAGGAAGATAAAGAAGAGACTAGCCCTGGAGAGACCAGACCCTAGAAAAGAGCATCATGCTTGTAAAGAATCAAGGGCCTGATATCAGGCATCTTCAGAACAAAAAATCATATCATTGTGTGCTCACCTCCATGATACGATCATTGAAGACAAATGGGTACATAAACAAATGTGGCAAAGAAAGCTGATGGTGCC
>NW_022111365.1:568848-573812 GCF_000313985.2 Echinops telfairi | reverse complement strand
AACAAGGGGCTGGAGCACAGGAACAACTGTGAGGATGGTGCAGGGCTGGGCAGGGTTTCATTCACTTGTAGGCAGGGTCACTGTGAGCCAGAAACGATTGACAACACCTAATCACCACCACTTTTCTACTCTTTCTCTCTTTTTTTAACTTTTTATTGTGAACCACTTTTCTACTCTTTCTCTTTTTTTAACTTTTTATTGTGAACTGAGTGCAGTTTACAGAGCAAAAGTTTTCCATTCAACAATTCATATAGATTTTGTTTGCCAAGGATCACAATCCCCACAATGTAGCAACATATATCTCACTTGCCCCCTATTTCTCATTTCCATTTCTCCTTCCTTCATAGCCCTTCCTGCCTTCTGAATTTTGTCCTTCAGCAAATGCTGCCCTTCTGATCTCAAATGATCATTCTATGGGATGTGTGCCTTCCAGGAGTTCGCCTAATAGACAGACTTGTCTATTCTTTGACTGAAATGTGCCATACAGGCTAGTTCAGTTCCAAGCCTGAAGGACGATTAAGTGTCACAATCTCACAGGGTCCCACCAATATCTATCCAACCCAAAAGTTTTTTATTATCATTGTTATTTTGAGTTTTCTTCCACATTTTTCTCCCACCCTATGCAGTACTTTTTAATGTGATCCTTTTCAGATCAGTGCATAGTAGTTGCCAGGAATCAGTTCTTCTAGTCGCAGGGTTGTAAAAGCTGTAGTCTACTAGTCCGCTGGACTGAGATTATTTCTATGCACCTCCAATTGTCTTCATTCTTTTTTGCTCCTGACAGGGAGAGACAAACAGTTACACCTTAAAAGCTCATAGGCTTTTAAGACCCCCATCACTACTCGCTAAAGTAGGATGTACAACAGTGACGTGTAGATTGTTATGTCAGTTGATGCTGGTATCCCCTGAGACTACAGTCCT
Organism: Echinops telfairi; assembly: GCF_000313985.2. NCBI lineage: Eukaryota > Metazoa > Chordata > Mammalia > Afrosoricida > Tenrecidae > Echinops > Echinops telfairi. The sequence continues at coordinate 572,891 of NW_022111365.1, read as the reverse complement.
GAGTCTCAAGCCCAGTGATTCCTGCCCTCAAAGTGTTTGGTTATATAGCTGAGAAGGTTTCACAATTCCACCAATTCTTAATTATATGAAACAAGCAGGTGATTTTTTAAAAATCAATACAGAATATGAAAAATTTGAAATTTCTCATTATTCAAATTAGCAACTCCCATAAAGAGTTAGTCTCAGAAACCCACAGGCACAGTGCTACCCTGTCCTACAGGGTCAGCATGAGTTGGCATTGACTCAATTCCAGTGAGAGGACTATACCAATGTTTTCAAAAAAGGAGAGAATTCCGTAACAAGTAGTACTGCTCAGAAAAACTTGATAATGTAGGGGCAAAAAGAGTATAAAAAAAATGTTAAGACATATTATTTAGATTCAAATAAGTATTATTACCTATTATTTATTGAGTGCTTACTATATGCAAGCTATTATATTAAGGCATTAATGATTATTTAAATGTGCCCTTTCATCTAGTCATGGTTTAGTTGAATTAATGCCATCCATGGGAGTAAATCTGAATTTGATTCCCAGCCCAAACACCCATGAACAACCACAGATCGGTCGGCTATCAGTGAAGACTTGTGTGCTCCATGATGTTGAACAGATTTCATGGCCAAAACAGATTAGGAAGAAAGTCCTGGTAAATACTTCCAAGCATTAGATAATGAAAACCCTATGAATCATAACAGTGTATTCCTTAGTCTACCATGTGGCCAGTGCAGTGTTTTAATTCTATTGTGCACAGGGTCACCATGAGTCAGGGTCAACCAGACAGCAGCTAACAACAACCTAGCTGTCTCGGATATTATTGTTATTCCCCAAAACAAAGGAGTGTCTAAAACATCAAAATGTTCATTAGTTTACCAAAGTTCAAAGCTTGAGTATTACAATTAGCATTTACACCCAAAACAAAATGTGTACCCTTTCAGGGGTCATAATTCCTATCATGCTATGATAAAGAAAAACATTCATAGTCATTACGGGGGGAAAAAATTAAGTCTTAAATCAAAGGTCAACAAAGTTTTTTATGTAAAGGTCCAGAACTGAAATATTTTACACTTTGCAGACCATACGGTCTGTCAAAAGCAAGTACTCAACTCAGCCTTGTAGTACAAATGCAACCTTAGACAGCATGTAAATGAATGAATGTAGCTGTGTTCCAACAAAATTTCTATTTTCTATTTATGGATACTGAAATTTAAATTTCATATAATTTGCACATTCATGAAATATTACTTTTAATTTTTTTAACCATTAATTAGTAAAAATCATTCTTAGCTTGTGGGCATGGACTAGAAAGAAAACAGGCTACTGGAAAAATAAGGCCTTAGTCTGTACTTTGCCAGCACCTAACCTAAACAGTATAAACTAATGTACGGTATGTTTTTGCGAAACTACTCTCAGCATGAATCCTAATTTGTAAACTCTTTGGTATTTTAAACTGATCTTTTAGAGATGCTGGATGTCTCAATAAACTTTGAAATCTGCCTCAGAATAACAGAAAATTTGGAGTCCGCCTAAGACTCCAAAATCTTAAATATTTCATACGGATTTTTTAAAGAACAAGACAGAATCTTTAAAAAATTTAGCTGGAAGAAATATCATTTTGTACCTGTATTTTTTAAACTACTCTCAAAATATCTAAAATAAAATTTCCAAGCCAAATTATCAGGCAAAATTGGTTTGTAATTACAGTTAAGTATATAAGCACTAGCCATAATGTCTTAAATATATAAAAACATTTATACCACATTCTCACCTACTTCCTTTCATCCGATCCTTCACAACAATTCTGAAAAGAAGATAATGCAACTCTTTTTATACCAAATTTTTAAAATAAGGGAAACAAGCTCAGCAATATAAACAATTTGCCCAAGTAAAGTATCATCCTACACAGCAATCCCATGGCAGAATGGGACCACCATCTGACTCAAGTCGTCTAGTATTTCTATAGATCTTTGCTGGCTGGTGACTACTGCCATGAACACTAGACTTCACATTAATGAGTTAAATTTTTTAATTACCAAGCATACTAGTCTTAATCTCTAAAACCTGTACTTCATTTCTCTTCTGCTTCCACAATCTTCTGAAAGCAATTTCTGACTCTTGGCATTTATTAAATATACCTACAGTCAACATTAAGTCTATGTATACTGTGCAGATACTACAGCTAAGGCAACTTGGGAAGGGAAAACACTGCTAAACAAGACATATAAAGAGAACGAGCATAAGAGTGACCGCACAAGAGAGAAGCGGAAACAAATGTACTGTCAGTAAAGCCTCAGCTCAACTCTGGAACTGCTTCCAGTGATTGCAAAGTGATGTGGAGGCTGGGAAAAGCACATAAAGGGAATATAACTACTGGAATTCAACCCAACATCAAAGACTAATGATAGTTGAGCCGGCTTTTCTGGTTCTTAGTCTCTCACTAGAAAACTAAGCAGTTATATAACTGAAGGTCAAACCCACTAACATTTCTTCTCTGACCCACTTAAATGTACATCTTTTTCTTCCCACTACACCCTGTCACCCAACTCAGAAGTGCAGGATCACACAGTAAATTGGGCTTCCACCCCAGCAGTGTCTGGAGAAGTCTCTGTCCAAAGTGCTGCTTTATTCCATAGACTGCTAGAGGGACCATGGTAAAAAAAGGTGACTAACTGGCTTGAATTGAGCAGTGCCAACCTCACACCATTACAGCTACTGTTCTATAAAGCATCACTACACTTGCCACTTTCGGAATGAATCAGACCCCAGACATTCCTGAAAATGGAAACCATGTCGTAACATCCCATCTTCACAAAGGGCTCTATTAAAAGTTCAAATCCTTAAATTAAAAATAGCCCATAACGTCTTCTAAAAACCAAACAACTGTTTAGCTTAGGCAGTAGGAAAACATCTTTTATGACTATATGAGAGCAAACTGACAACTCACAAGATTGGCAGGAACCTAATGGAGCAGTGAGCTTATGTTAATGTGGGAGAAGGTGAGTGAGAATAGTTGCAAAATTCAAAGAAAGTAATCACTGTTAATGAATTGTACACACGGAAACTACCGAAATGGTGCATGCCTTTCTGTGTGTATTCCACACAAAATAAAATTAAAAGAAAATGCAATCAGTGGTACTTGAGAAAGTACTATAGTAGCAATTAAAGCTTGTATTTCCTCCAGTCTCAAGTCCAAAGAGCAAATACTAAGCTTCTGGATTAGACTTCAAGTAAACCAATATGGAAAACTATATTAATAAACCACAAAAACACTACTCAAAAATATTACAACAAATTCAATGTTTAAATTAAGCTAACACCTGTGTAATCTCTGTGAGCCACTGTATACCAGTACCATATGTTTTTCTTCTGCCAATAGAAATGTGAATAGACAATGTTTCCAGAAGCAATCAATGTATCAGAAAAGTTGTTCCCATTCAAACTAGCTTAAATGGTCTACATCTCCACAAGGGAGGCAAGAGAGGAAAAAAAACTCTCAAAGAATGGAAAATAAAAGATGCTGACAAGAATGCTACAGCCCAGCTGCCAGCTATCCATGTAGCATCATGCAGTGCCCCAAGCATTTTAAAAGCAGATTGCAATTCTGCTTGCAGAACAAAATTGTAATTACCCAAATTCTGTTTGCTAAAAAATAACTATTAAACTGCACCCCAAGCATCCCGTGTGAACCTCTTCCCTGGCATCTTCTTGAAGCTTCAGCAACAGGAGGTGCGGTTACAAAGGGCCCAAAGGTAAGACTTTGGTTCCGAAATCAGGGTTTACTTTCTCTCCCTGTTCAGTTTCATATGAACTGTTTACAAAATCCTATGAAAAATAACTATCTCCTCGAGTCAACAAAATGAGAATGGCACCATGCGGAGGGACGGGGGTGATAAGAAAACTAAAGGGGGCACTGAGCCACCGGCATCCCCAACTGGAGCCAGTTAGAAGGATGAGCACTCCATGGGAGTCCCCGGGAGCTCAGGCATCTGGCTCGGTCGGCGCCCCCACACCCCAGGAGGCTGAGCAATCGGCGGTCTCCAGCGGCGGC
>NW_022111365.1:512743-567821 GCF_000313985.2 Echinops telfairi | reverse complement strand
GCGAGGGGTACCCGGTTGGCCTCCTTTGGGGTCCGAGAGGCCTGGGCGGAGACCCAGCCTTGGGGGTTCAAACGGCTTGGGCATTGTGCTGCGATGCAGAAATATAAACCCTGCTGCAGCAAGAAGAGACGTAACTCAGGTATGGCATGTGCCCTAGGCGGCACTTGAAGGGAGTGAGGGTGCGCTGAGCAATTTTTATTCACCCTGTAGGGCCCTATTCCTTCCTCGGGGAAGTAGCTCGGGGGGCGAGGGGGGGCCTGCAACTGGGTGCAAGACCTTGGGGGCGCCAATTGAGGCGGAATGACCCAGGCGCCACAAATCGGAAAGGCGCCTGACTGAGGCTGGTCGACCAGAGGGGGATTTCCGCTGACGCGTTGCTGCTGTCAACAATAGACTTTCGTCTTCAAATGGGGAGGGGCACCATTTAGAGCTCGCCCCTGGACACGAGAATGACGGTGCGGGGTGCGTCTTAGAAACTGCCCGGGCTTCCATTGCTCACCGATAGCAGCAGTAACGCCCGGAAGACACCTCCTTGGAAACCGGCTTTGCACGCCCAGCTGACCCCTGAACGAATACTGTCTCCTGCGGGTAGCGGTGAGGGAGGGAAGAGGGTGCTGTTGCCGCAAACCAGAAAGATACCAGTCTCCCCATCATTTGCGCATCATGGTCCAGAATCCCCTCGCGTCGCTTATTATTGGATAGAAGGGAGGGCTAAAAGTTTCTGCAGTTGGCTCATTCAGAATTTTAGACCAGAAGGTTAAAAATGACGTGAAGGAGAAATGGCAAAAAGAGATGAACGAGTGGCAAGTCTGGAGTGCCTGGACAGTCTGAGACGGATTTGGGAGACAAATAAGGAAGGTCAGAGGGAAGGGCCTGCCCTCTGCATGACAATGGTGCTGCCCTTGGCTCTTCCCGTTCCCATTGTTCGACCATTTAGGGTCGAGCAGAATTTCTAGGTGCAACAACCATGTGTAACTAAAAGCATGACACTACCATTTTCTAGTTTCTTTTTTTCTTTTTATTGTGTGCACCTTTCGCTACTTCTGATTTTATTTTATATATATAGGGTAGGGGAGAATTAACCTACATAATTTTTTCTTCTCTTCAAGCCTATCAGTGCCAAATTCTGCATCATCTGGTATCACTGCAGTGATGCAGGCATTATTGCATTTAATCGTTTCTATGAAACTCATTGACTATAAAACACCTTGACCACACTTAGCAGAACCTCAAGAGCATGCATACGAAAGAGGATTTCACCATCCTGGAAATAAATTAGGGAAGGAATATATCTGGTAATCACCACGTCAACAGTTCAAACCCACCAAAACCACTCATTGTTAGAAGTTGAGGATATCTGCCCAAGTGAAGATTTATAGCCTCCTAAACCCTATATAAAGAGCTCTAGTGGTGTAGTGGTTGGGTTTGGTTAAAGGTCAGCAGTTCAAAACCACCAGCTGATCCTCAGGAGAAATATGGGGCTTTCTACTCTCAGAGTTATAATCTCAAACCTACAGGGGAAGAGCTACCCTGTCCTATAGGACTATACCCTATAGTCCTATACCTATACTCTGTCCTATAGTCCTAAGTCCTACCCTGTCCTACAGCCTCGATGGCAGTGAGTGAGTGAGTGAATAAAACCCTATATAAGGAACCCTCCTGATGTAGTGAGCTATGTGTTGGGCTTCAAATCACAAGGTCATTTGTTCAAATCTACCAGTTGCTCTACAGGGGAAAGATGTGGCTTTCTACTCCTATAAAAAGTGACAGGCTCCGGAACCACAGGGGCAGTTCTATCCTGTCTTATTGGGTCACTATGAGTTGGAATCAATTGATGGCCATGAGAAACCCTATATAATGTTGCTTTCAGTCAGAATCAACTTGATGGCAGGGGGGCTTTCATGTACAATGATCCCACTATCTTGCCTGCCTTGGTTGGATTACAGTTTCTTTAAAAACCAAGATTCTAAGATGTCTCTAACAGAGAACCTAGGAACGGGTGGATTGAGAAGATTTTCAGACACCCAAACTGGAATGGGAATTTATAGGAGCCCACATTAAATAAATTAGAAACAGGTGAATGAGATCCATAAAGATCTTAAAGAGTACTTCCTAAGTGCTAGAAGGATAGCAAGACAAATTATGAAAAACCACAAACCTTCAACATTTACATAAGAGAAGCCCTGGTGATATATTAGGTAACACATCAGCTGCTAACAACAAGATCAGCAGTTCGAAACCACCAGCCACCCTGCAGGAGAAAGATGAGGCTTTCCGCAGCTGTAAAGAGTTAGTCTCAGAAGTTCACAAGGGGAAGTTATACCCTGCTATAGGGCTGCTATGAGTCAGAATCGACATGAAGGCAGTGAGTTTTATTTTCTGGAGTTTTCAACATCTACAGAAGCCCATAGCTTAATAACTAATTCTTTCACCAAACTGTAACAGTTCCATGGCCATCTAGAGTCCTCTTTGCAAGACATAAACTATGATCCAGTTGGGGTTAGTTGCTGTCCAGCTAGTTTTGACTCATGGCAATCCCCATGTGTGCAGAGTATAACTAGTCCATACAGTTTTCAAGTTTTAGCAATAGATCAGTCCTCTCTTTCAAGGTATATCTGAGTATGTTTTAACCCCAGCCTTTCTGCTGGAAGTCAAGACCTTAGCCATTTGCACCACTTCCTGCATTCAGTAGCATGTGTTGTCCCTGGGGGTTAGTGAGTATTAGACATATCTCCACTGAGATACCAAGCTGAAGCCAGTATGGGATAGTAAATCAAGTCACCCTGGGAAGCATGTTTTACCCCGCGCTCCAGTATCTTGGCGACAGTCATCTAAAGCAACTGTATTCTGCACTCTTTTCAAGCAGCCTTCACCTCCTAGAAGAGTGCGGTCATAATACCCTGCATTCAGCTGCCGAGACTGAATCTCACACAGTGTATGCTCAGCTGTAGGGAAGTGCAATAATATATTAAAAGCTGGGTCTATGCATATATTGCATATTATAGATATTTCACTTTAAAACACCAAAACACTTTGGAAACTTTCCCCTTATATGTATTACATATAGTTTGGGGGAAAACAAATGGATTCCACATGTGTTTTCCAAATGTCAGAGGTGTTTGAACAAGTTCAAGGATGTAGATGCTCCTTACTGGCCAACACTCCTTCTCCTTAGATAACATCCAAATGTCTTTATAAATAAATAGCCATTGTTGCTCTGCATAGAAACTGAAGGCCGATTGCTGGGCAGCTCTACAGCCCTCTGACCTTGGTGTTCCAAATGTTCTGTAACCAATTATTTCCAGCCTAATAACATGCTTAGTGATTAAATAAATAAATCTCAGAAATTGCAATGTTCCCTTACAGGAAAATTATAAGATACTTTCCAAGTGTAAAATACTGTTAAATTCCTGAATTTGTTATTTGTTTATGGTGTGATTTCATATTCCCAAGATGAGGAAGGGCCAAAGAAAAAGGGGAGGGGAAATCCCCACTAACTCTGGAGCCATTGAAGGACCTGGCCCGGTCTCCCTCCTTAGCCGTGGCACCGTTTGTTGTCTTCTGGCTAAGCAACTGGGCTCACTCCTGGTGTCTCAGATCTGTTGCACTGCAGTCCCCACTAGGCACAGAAGCAGCGTCATGGTGCAGACAAGGAGAGCCAGCCAAAAGGGCAGCCTCACAGATGACTGCAACACTTATTCAACCTTTATATTGAGGAATTGAGTGAGAGAGAAAGAATTTTATTTTCATCTTAAAATTGAATGTTCAAAAGTCAGCTTGAGGAAAGTGAATTGCTGAAAGCTGGGCATGCTTACTACAGGATATTCCTGCAGTGACATTTGACATTGCCTTGTTCGTTTTTATTTTTAGGACCAAAGTGTTGGCTGTATATTGTGTCACCATAACAGGACAACAAAATGGGTTTTTGAAAAAGGCATGTTATCTGTTGTAGCATTTTCCTTGATAATATAGATGCCCATGGAATGGCCTATCTAAAAATTAAACTCTACAACAAACTATAGATCAATATTTTAGTGAGCAATAAATACCCTGTTTCCCCAAAAGTAAGACATCCCCCGAAAATAAGACCTACTTACAGTTTGCCTCTCACTGAAATATAAGACACCCCCCCAAAATAAGATCTCCCCGAAAATAAGGCCCCCCGAAGCTACTATAACTCTGGACTCTGGACCATAGCGGCCGGCGCCACCACGCAGCTCACTGTTGCCCGCAGCGCAGAAGGAGCAGACAAGAAGTGTGAGGTCTCTTTTAATAAAACAATAAAAATAAACAATAAATGTGTACCGTATTCTTTTTCGTGGAAAAATAAGACCTCCCCTGAAAATAAGACCTAGCGCATCTTTGGGAGCAAAAATTAATATAAGACACTGGCTTATTTTGGGAGAAACAGGGTAGTCCTATTCTCTGAGATATGGTGAATCCCCAACATAATTATGAAATAAAGTTTACATAGTCTCTCTTTTCCCCATTGCATTTTAGTTCTTAACTTGTTTCACAACAATTTGAAACTTTTGGTCTTAGTTTTTTGCTGTTACTGTTGGTTTTTGTAGGGATTCCCCACCCCCCAGTTCTTATACCTTAACAGTGTACCTGCCTATATGTGTTTGTTTATTTTCTTCCTATATATGTTTTTAATTATTCCACCCCATAGTAACTCCTTTGCCTTCTCCTATTGGGTCCTTCTCCTCTTCCAGAATTCTAAACATGAGGCTGCCCCAGGACTCTGAGCTTGGACCTCTTCTTTTCTCCTCAGGTACTCCTTCTCAATCTCATCTAGTCCAAAACTAAATAGCCTCTATTCATTGATGTGTGTCTTTCACCTTGACCTCTCCCCTGAACTTTAGGTGTATGCATATTCGCACTTGGATATTTCCCACTTTACATGTATAAAACATTCTCTTGACTTTGCATATTTTTAAAAAACTGCTCCCTATAATCCATCCCCATCTCATCTTTTCAGGAAAAAACTTCTCTTTCTCTCAAGCACCACATTCAGGTTAGTAGCAAACCCTTCCAACACTACCTTCAAAACGTACTCTGACAAGAGGTCAACTAAGTCCACGTGGAAGAAGGGCACAATCATCAGTCACTGAAGGATTGGAATCCATATACTGTAATCTGAAGTTGAAGGAGGGATCAGTATCAGAGCTTACGGTAATTGTGAGAATCCAGTGTGCAGAAGGCAATAAATGACAGTGGAGCCCAAGATTCATTTGTGGAACTACCTAGGAGATAAGCCTCCAGAGAACTCCCTCATCTAAAATTGTGGGATGGGAGGACAGTGGTCACTGAACAGGGTGCTTGGGAGAGAGGAGTATAGAAGGTCAAAGGCAGAAATCTGACCTGAACAGTTAAAAAATGTGTCAGTACATCCCCCATATGATGCAGGCTGTACCTGATCTGGTTTCCAAATCTTTATGTATTTTTGTTTTATATTGTTTTCTTCAGCGTTTGTTTATTCATGTTAGAGTGTCTTGAAGGTGTCACCCTCTTGAAGCTGCTTTTCTGGGTTTGGTACATGAACCCTAGGACTGGTGAGCCTATAGGGACAGCAAGGAGAATAAGGAGGCCGGGGGAGGAGGATACAGTGGTGGTGGTGGTGGCGTAAAAGGGAGACAGTGTCAAGGATTTCACATACAAAAAGAATGTTTAGAAACTGATTGTGGTAGCAATTTTACATTCTACTTGACATCATTGAAATATGTTATGATATATGTATTCAATCCCAACTAGTAAAATTTTTTCAAACATACCCTGACTCCAATCACTTCCCTTACTGTGTGTGAGATGAAATATGTATAACAAAACATTTGTCATTTTGATCATCTGACTTGATAATTCAGCACTATTAATTATGTTCACCATGTTATACAACCAACACAACTACCATTTGCAATTTTTCATCTCCCTTAACAGAAACTGTCTCCCTTAAAGAGTAACCCGTTTCCTCCCTTTCTGGTGGGGTAATAGACCATGCATTGAGCTACACACCAAAGTTTAGGAGCTCAACTCCGCCGTCAATCCGAGGGAGGAAAATGAAGCTCTCTACCTCCATAAACATGTAAAGTCTCAGAAACCCTAAGTGCCAGTTCTGCTCTGTCCTAGAGGGTCATTTTCAGTCATGATGGACTCAATGGCAGTGAGTTTGGTTTAAGTTTGTATTAACCGTAAGCTTTAATAAATTTTTGCCTGTATATTTACCTATTCTAGATATTTCATGTAAGTGAACCGTGAGATATTTATTATTGTGTCTGACCTTATTTTGCTCAACAGTGTTTTGAAGGTTCATCCATATATTACAACTTAATTTCTCTTCATGGCTGATAAATATTCCGTTGTATACATATACTGTATTTTGCTTATCAATTCATCTGCTGGTGGACATGTGGGTTGTTTCTACCTTTTGGCTATTATGAATAATGCTGCACTGGGCATTGGTGTGCAAGTCTCTGTTTGGGTCCCCACTTCCCATAATTGTTAATATATATACATAGGAGTGGTAGCTTCACATTCTTTGAACTTCCAACACCAAGTCCACCCACCATGATCTGTCTTCTGGTTGTCTATGGCAGTCCCCTAACTGGTCTTGCAGCTTATAGTGGTTTATTCTCAACACAGCAACCAGAGAATTCCTTCAAAACACTATTAAGATAATGATACTTTTCCTTACTGAACATGCTCCAGAGCTCTATCCTTCTAATTACACTTAAAATAAAACCTAGAGTGCTTTTCATGAGCTTTCAAATCATTATTCACTTCTCCATCAGCCTCTCATCCAGAGTTACTTCAGTTTTGGTAACTTTATACTTAACCTTCCCAATTACTGTGTGTTTATTCTGCCCCCCCCCCCCACCCACACACACAGAGCGTTTATCACTATGTAATTATGTTGTCTAATTGATTATTTCCTGCCTCCTATAGTAAAATGTATGATCCATGAGGAGGGATTTTTTTTTCCTACACTCAAAATTTTCAAATTTAACAAAATCCAAACTCAAAACAAGCGCTACTTATCAGATTTAATGACATTATATGTAAAAACTGCTAGCACAATATCTCCCTGTGAATTTGAGGAAGCTTAAATTTGTCAGTATAACATTTGTTTCATATTTACTAATATAATTATAAAAACAAACTATTGTAACCAGATTAATACTTTACAGAATTTTGATGCCTGATAATACCTGGAAAGTAAAGAGCACCCAATTAAAATATCAGCAGAGTTTTCATTCAACAAAGAAAATATTTTACTCCAGTTCCCAAAACAAGTTAACATCTGTGTGTTCCTGCCTGTGAAATGAATCTACCCCCTCTCTTCTTTGGTTGGCCAGCATAGAATGATTTAATTATTATGCAAATGGTGTAGTGGTTAGTGTTGGGCTGCAATTTACAAGGTCAGCAGTTAAAAACCACCAGCCACTTCAAGGAAGAAAAACAAGAAAGTCAAAAGGGCTTTCGACTCCTGTAAAGAATTACACTCTCAAAAGCTCACAGGGTCCGTTCTACCTAATCCTATAGGGTCGCTATGAATTGGCATCAACTTTGGCAGTGAGTTTGGTTTCAGTTTTTAACTACGCTTCCCAAATTTCATTGTCTAATTCTTTGAAAATCAAAAATAAATAAATATATTTTTGGAATATCACTAAATCTTGATGAAAATCACTCAGCATTTCTAAACGTATCAGAAGAAAATATTCCGCAGTAGCAAAGCGCCATATCACTGGTGGAGTGCCAGCAGCACCCCACAACCTATCAACTACCTTCAATTCATTTTGTAGGGTGGTGTGAACTTTGACCCAGGAAATGCAAGGAATAGCATTGGGAAATGTGCTTTATTTAGAATGTATGTTTAATTAAGGTGACTTGGAGGAAGTCACCCCCACCACCTCACCCTCACCCTGTCATGGTGACTGACAGTGCTGAGAAGTTACCACTTCTCATGAGAAAACACACACACACACACACACACACACACACAGCTGTAACCACTGAGTGCTGTACTCCCCCAGAGCCCTGCCTGAATCAGCACTCTACTCAGATGTTTGGTGACCGCTCCCCACCCCAGAGCCTTTTATGAGAGCTAAAGACCTGAAGCCAGCATTGAGGAAGTGCATGGGAAAGTGACTTGGGAAAGCTGGAGATCAAAGAAAGGTCAATGGGCTCCAGGGCTGCTGCTTTCCCAGAGCGCTCCCCGCATCTCCCCAGCCACAATTTTATCTTTTATGACTTTCAGTTTCCACAACATAATATATCGTAGAAGGTCTGAAACATTTGTGTTTTCCCACTGTTTTCAAAATACATGTTGGCTGAGAATTTACCCATGTTTTTTAAACTTAAGCCAGTAGATGCTAGATTTCCTAGGCAATCTGAGAACTGGACTAGAAAATACAAAATGACAGTTCAACATTTCTCCGAAATCTCTTAAACTTGGTTTTGGAAGCTATTTTGTATGACCCCTGGGTGTATTGGGAGATAGGAGAGGCCAAAATACATTAAACAATAAAATAACACTATCCTTTCAAAGTTGTATGCTCCAGTTCCTTGCTTGGTTTTTTTCTCATGTATCTCATGCTAAAAACAAGTATCGTTGCTCTTAGAATAAAATAAAAGGCTAGTCTTGAGCTGAGCTGATAACAGACTCAAATTTACTAGTTTACCTCTTCCCTGGGACATGGTCTAATTTGAACCTATTTCTTTACAGTTCTTGATAGTTTTGGGGGTTTTTTTTTTCAAGTCAGCAACAACAGAATAGTGCCTTAAACAGTAATACATAGTAATAATCAGTGAGAACCAATAATAGGGTTAAAAAATGAAAAAACTGAAAAGTCAGAATTTTCTGTGCTTGTGAATCATCTTTCAATAGAAGCCCTAATACTTTATAAACTAGTGTGAGATAATTTGAGAGTCTTTGAAGCACACAGAAAATATTAAATCTGACTAAAATGTAACGTATACTTTCTGTCTTTGTGAATGTATGTTTATGGCCAGCTCACACAACTGGAACAGTAAATATATGTTATTTAAAAACAATGGTATCCATGCTTTCTATTCTTTGAAAGACAAATTCCGTCAAAACAAAACAATCATTTTATATCCTCTGGCTTTCCCTCTCAAGAGCCCTGGTGACACGGTGAGTGAGTCATCGGCTGCTCACTGCAGGACTGGGTGGCACTATGGTTTAGTCATTGGGCTGCAAGATCGGCAGTTCTAACCCCCTCGCCTATCAGGTAGAAAGAGAGGACTGTCGTTCCCATGAAGATTTACCGTCTTGGAAAGCCGAGTTTAATCACTGCGAGTTAGAGTCAGCTCAGTGGCAGTGGGTTGGTATCCTTCCCTCCACTAGTGAAGAGGAGATGATACAGGAGCTCTTGCTAAGATCGTGGGCATTGCAATCAATGACATGAAATAAAATGTGTATTAATTGTTGAACGGAAAACGAATCTGTTCTTTGAACCTTCACCCAATTCACAATAAAAAGTGATATAAGTAAATTCCTTGTAATAACAAGCAAATCGTGGCCTTATTGCTGCTAGCCACCATCAAGTTGACCCAGACACATGGCAACGTTGCTATGGCTACCCACTCTGACCTATGGTGGCCCCCAGCACAGTTCCACTGACACCTGTCAGCACCACAGCAACACATGAGGTTCTGCTGAGGGATAGGTGGTACGCATCAGGTACATGGGCCAGGACTTGAACCTGGCTCTTTGGCATGGTAGGTCAGAATTCCACCACTGAACCACCACTGCCCTCATTTTGGCTCTAGAGACCAGCACTTAAGTTTCTGCCACAGCATCCAGTTACTAGACCTCATTCAGTTGACCCTGACTCTTCTCACCAACTCCCAGCAAAAAAGCAAAGAAACCCACATTCAGGAACAGTGATACTAACTAAGGTTGGTATATTGATTAGGCAAATCATTGGGATTCACAGGCTTGGTCCTCATTCCTTTTTTTTTGATGAGCAAGTGAGGCAGACTAGGAGAGCAGTTTTCTCACCACAATTAATCCCATTAATTACTCACCCTGTTTCTAAAAATCACTCTTGCCTTACATCCTACCCCTCCCAAAATCCTCTGGTGCAATTCCTTGGGAAAGATAAAGCCTCTTCAACATCACTTCATCACTTTGACACTACAAAGTTGTTCTTTTACATTGGGTTGGAGGCAGCGGTCAGGAAATATTGCCTCGTCCTTTCACTAAGGGAGGCTATATTGAAGGAGATGACTCCATCTCAGTAAGAAGCGTCCTCCGTAACTAAGCTCTCATCTGTTTGGCACTATCCTGAAGGCTGGGTAAAGAAAAGAGACTATGGAGACCCCTCTGTCCATCGATGCTTGGAACTTATGATAGATACAGTCAGCAAAGGGTACTCTATTGGGTATACAGACATCAAACAGCTGTGCAAACATTGGACAGATGCATAAATTAAATACAAAAGTAAATAAAGTGTCTACATCATGTAAAAGTCATGCAGCTGCTGTTATTGTGCTCCGGTAAGGCTCCGGAGGGAAAGAGGTCCCTTAAGCTGAACAGATTGCATTTTTCTGTTGGGGATGGTGTCAGCAGGAAGGAGTGGAAAGGTCGCACATTGCTAGAGGAACAAAGACAAGCTGTTACATAAACTGTTGTGGGCTAGTCCACAACCTTTCAGCTTGGTCTGATGATTGCGAGTCTCAGAAAGAAAATGCAGATGCCGGACTCTGCTTATAGGAATCTGTGTCAGTCCTCATTTTAAAGTATCAGATAGAGTCCCAGAGACGGCAGAAACCCAAGGAGGTGACCTGAGGCACAAGAACTGTGCTACCTCAAAGAATATGTTTCCAGGGTGAAATAAAAGGAGTGTCAGTAGGCTACTGCCATTGGAAATTCTGCCTGGTAGCCTTGCACCATAGAAATGTCCCTACTCTCCTTTAGGGAGAAACTCTGTAGGCAGCACAGCTTGATGTAGCCTAGATTCCTATAGTGGACATCTGGTGCATAGTAGGCACTGAGGACAGAGGAGTGACTGAGCTGCTCAGGAATCTCTCCTTACTTTACAAGGTGAAAGAAGAGTATGGCCCATTATATTTATTTCAAATATGTGTTAATTCTCAGCGTTAAAGATGAAAACAATAAAAATCCATGTTGAAAAATTAGAAATGGCAGCAAATAAAGAATATATATAATCACATAATCTGAAGACAATCACTATTAATATTTTAGTTGGATATATATGCATATATGCATACCAAAATATGAATCCATATACATACACATGTTTATATATGAAGAGGTATAAGAATATTCATGGAAAATTATCTTTCAATTACATTTTTACATAAACTTTTTGAAGGTCCCTCGTGTGTGTATGTATAAATTTTAATAGAAACGATGAAACTGAAAGTGGCGTGTTTAACCTAATATTCCCTTAGTATTTTTGTATTTTTTCTTTTCTTTTAAAAATCATTTTATGAGGGCTCGTACAACTCTTTCACAATCCATCCATCCATCCATTGTATGTCAAGCACAATTGTACCTTTGTTGCCCTCATCCTTCTCAAAACATTTGCTTTCTACTTGAGACCTTGGTACTAGCTCCTCATTTTCCCCCTCCCTTCCAGCAGTATTTTTTCATGTCGATAAATATTTCTCTCCAAAAACCCACCAAGTTCACTGTCATTGAGTCAATTCTGACTCATAGCGACCCTATAGAATAAGATAGAATTGCCCTAGTTGCAACTTTTTACAGGAGTAAAAAACCTCGTCTGAAATTCCCCCTTGGAGCAGCTGCTGGTTTCAAACTGCTGACCTTGAGGTTAGTAGCCTAATGCATAACCACTAGGCCACTAGGGCTCCTTAAATATTTCTCTACGGCATTATTCTTCTATGCACATTCTATAATTCCTATCATATTTTCCCATTTTTTGACAATTCTAGTGTTATATTATTGCACTCTAATTAACAGTGGCTTGTGAATTATTCTTGTTGATAAACATACATATACAGTTTTGATCTCTGAGAGTCAGAAATCATCCCTACTGGCTGATTCCTAGAATTCCAGCTTAGTTTTAAAGTTAGATTGCTTGGCGAGGTGTTCCCTTTAAACAAGATTAGATGCTATGTCCCATTTTCTTTGGGGAAGTACGGAGTTGGGTCTCCATGACTGTTTCTATGCTCAGCATCAGAAATGTAATTTGGCTGATCAAACCAGAAATGTTCCAAAGTCTGCCCATGTTCTTGAAGAACTTTTATAATTGACTAAAATCTCTGAGCAGTTGTGAATACATTTAATGCTGCCTGGTACTAATTACTGCCTGTATTCTGCCCATTATAGAAAATACTTTCAGTTCTCAGCTGGTTCCCTGAGTACGTAGCCAAAGTATTCATGAATCTTATTCTCAAATTTCATATACTTTATATTCATTTGGCTTTTTTCAAGCAAAAATCTATTTACCTTATAGTAACTCTTCATTACTACATCGTAATGAAACATTCTTTAATATTGAGACCTTAATTTGTTTCATTTTCAGGCAACGTAACTGTGATCCAGTGATTCAGAGAATGCAGGTCTGATGAACTATAATCCCCAGGGAGATGGTACACTTATTTTTATCCACAATTCAAGACTTTCTTCATCCTAACAACTGTGTAGCTCAGGTGTTGAGTTTTACTCAATTAAGATAGCCCTTCTGATCATAATCCCTTATAGCCTGTGGCTATAGTCCCAGTTTGGAGGGAATTATCTGCTTACAAACAGGAATAAGATAAGATGCAGATCTGAACTTAGTAAAGGGTGTGAATCAGATGACATTCCTTGTTTGATGGTTATCCTAGTTACCGTTACTTATAATAGAAGTAAAGAATTATATGCTTTGGCTGAGAGGAGAAAGAAAACTGTTTCTAGAGTGAAAAGCCTGGCTGATTAAGATTTGTAGGAGGTCCATGCCTACTGGAAGCATCTTGCCTAAGACCCCAGGTCATGTGTGATGCATGAGATACCATCCAGGGTGGAGAACAGATGATTGGGTACAATTTGATTGCACAATGTGGCTCCCATCAAGCAACCTTTCCCTGCAGGAGTCTGGTAAGAAGGCGGGGAAAGACACTGACAGGATTCACCTATGTGTAATTGTGAACAAGGTTCCCTGCAGGGCCATCCTGCTGCATATAAATGAGCCCACTGAGAAGCAGGGAGTGTGATCTCATCACTGACAAGAGCCAGGAGTGGAGTACATCCTTTGAGCCCAGCATTTACCTCACCTTTGAACTTTGAACTGAACTGTACCCACCAACACGTGACATTTTCTGAAACGTTCATGAGTTTTGTGAGACAGTGCTGCAATTCCAAGAACGCAGAGAAGAGAGGGAATATACTCAAGGGAGGAGTGGGGGTGGCAGGGAATGGAGCAGACTGTCATCTTGCAAGAGTTGGACTTTGGGGACTTTTTCCATCTGTGACTCCTTGGAACTAGTTTGGTATTAATTCTTACAAAATAAATTAGAATTGGTGAATGATTTGTTGTGTATATTTTTGCCAAAATTGAAAAAAAATAATTACATGAATAACAATTAGTATGAAGAAAAAGTAAAGGTTCTAAAATTGATTGTGGTAAAGCGTGTACAACTCTTCTAGATCTGGTTGAACTACTGAACTGTATGATATGTGGATAAAGTGCCAACAAAACTTTAAAAAAAAGAAATGTTCAAATTTTAAAACTAAAAGGAAAAAAGAAATTATTATCACAGGGGTATTACCAAAAGATGCTGTTTCCTGCTATCAAGTTGGTGATCGTGTACATGGTGCCCCACGTACTATGAAACTGTCACAAATAAGTTGCCTGCTCTTTTTTCCTAGTCCATCTTATTCCAAAAGCTTCACTCAAACCTGTTCGTCATCACAATAACATGTAAGCCTGACAGATGAGGGGTGGCTGAACCATCAATGTTCCTCAATCAGAATATATCAATGACTTTACAAAAGACAACCTTTCTATGCAACTGTGTGTGAGAGAGAGGGGGGTTGGGGAGAGAGAGAGAGAGAGAGAATGAATTATTGCTCAGAAGCAGTGTAAATCAACGGGGTCTGAGGGTCTGCAGTGTCAAGGGCTACCAGGTACTTAAGAAATGCTAATTGCTACTGTTACTGACCAGCTTCCTACTCCAGAGACAACTTGAGGAAATGATTGAATGCTTCCATTCCTAAAACTTCATACCTGAATACTAAGGACAGTAATATTCCCAACTCCTTCCATTACAAAGGTTTAAAAGTAATTAGTTTGTAGTTGGTGTTTTGATATTCTATGGGAACATTATTACTTCATACTTTCTGTTATCTAGCTTATATTTTCACTCGACCATTAAGGAGGGACAATTATACTAGGGATGTTTCATTTCTATACTGCTCTCTTGGGAAAAGTTCCCAATTGCTGAAGCTTAACAAGTAGGAGAAGCACAAGAAAGAGAGAGAGAAATCATAACCACCCACTCTCACATATTTGGCATTTCAAGCTCTGAGCAGTTAATAATCAACTCCTGAAGTTGGAAGTTGTCATGTTCACAATGCTGTTTTAATTGTTCTCACACACCCTACTGAGCACACCTTCCTTCTTGAAAAGGCTGAGCACAAACCCACCTTTCAGTTTCCTGGGAAAGGCAAAAGAGTAGAATGGGTTTTAAAGCAAACACAAAAGCTTTCATAAACTGGAATAAGGTTCAAAAGCTCTGGTTACAGGAAAGACCAGTATTTTAGAGCAAACACTTCCCTTGTTTTCTACAATTCTGTGTGTGCACATCTAGAATGAATTTGTACATCTAGAATGGTTTGTCTGGTCCAGATACGGCTCAAGTCCCCAGGCCAGACATACAAAAACACCATCCTTTATTTATATGCAGAAGTCCTTGGGTGGTGCAAACAATTAACACAGGCAGCTATTATCTTACAGGTTCAAGTCCAAACCCAGACACCTCAGAAGAAAGGTCTGGTGATTTGTTTCCAAAAGCTCAAGCCATTGAACACTCTATGGAGCACAGTTCTACTCTGACACACAAGGCGGAATGGGCTCAATAGCAACTATGTTTTTACACGTTAGTAAAGGACAGAGAGAATCATATAGAAAACAAAAGTAGATATAAAATTACAGGGGCGGGGGGAGTATTGATGACATTTCATCTTAAAATCAAAGATCTGATAGTTTTACTTTTCCCCAAAACCTGGTGTTTCCTACCTCTTGTAAATAACCCATCTGGTAACTAGAAGTATCACACTTCACTAGCTTAGGCCTGTGGATCCTACTTTCTTATCTAATTCTAGGTTAGGATTGTAGACCGTTCTCCCCTAAACACGGACTAGAACTGTGCTTCACACAACGCTGCATGTCACACATGTTTGGAACACTTCTTGCTCAGAGGTAAGAATCGTATTTCATTGATTCCAACCAGAGTAGAAAGACAGTTAATACTTGCTTTCCCAGCTATTCCCCAAAACAACTTTTTTTTCTCCCCAAACAACCTTTAAACAGACTGATTTACACAATTATCTTTCAAACAAAAGCACATTGACAAAAATCACTGATATGGCTACCCACATTATTATCACGCATGAACTAACATTTCTCTTACTTTGGTTAAGCTCTTGAATTCTTGGATCAAGCTTCAAAAGAGAAATCCATCTTGTTCACGTTTTCTCATATCCAGGGTTAGGCCTTTAGGGCTGATAGCTTTCCTTTTTTACCTAGATTTCCTTAAGGAGGCTGAAATGACTTTCTTTATAATTTTCATTTCTCCAAATGAGAGCAAAAGGCCCATTTAAATAACATAATCTACATCAGCTGGAAATACTCATTTCTTCCCCAAATTTCCAAAGTCTTCTTTCCCCTCTCTCTGGTGCCCTTCCATTCATGTGTCTGTAACTGCCTTTGTGGCCTCCACTGCAGGCCTCCCAGCCAAGGCAAGAACGAATTCTTTTCATCTATTCAAGTGTGATCTGGGGCAGACAAGCCTGCTCCACAGGCAGGAGGCACAGAAAGTATTCTGTATGCAGCTTTCAGCTCCTCAGAGTCTATAATGGGGCCCTGCCCTTGGCAGGGCTGAGCCAGTGAACAAGGCCATTTGGCAGAACAGGAAGGCTGTTTGTTTGGGCCTTCCCTTCACCTGGACAGGCGCTCTAGAAGACAGTGCTGCAGGAAGGAGGCATTCCGTTCCAAGCCCTGTCTCTAAATGCACGTCCACCTTAAACAAACAAACAAACAAACATCAAAAACACCTCCTTTTCCCTCTCAAAACAGCAGTTTCTTTGATAAACCCGGTAAAAACAGAAAACATACATTACATAGAAATGATTAAAGCAAGAATAGCAAAAATTCTACAATGTTGGCAATGTACAGCAAAGGGAGAGCCCTCTTTGTCTTCAATACACCAAGAATTTAAGGCTTGAGGTACTCATATATTGGCAGAAAATGACTGAATGAAAAGTATAAATTAAACTATGTAAAAATACCTTCCTATCGTATCTAATTTACTAAAAATATGCTCTTTCCTTAGTGCCCTTCCAAAATGGCATCATAGACCATTATGATGATGCAAGCCAAACAAGGGCGCCCACCATGACCGCCGTTACCTAACACTCTGGCTTGAGTGTGCTTAGGATTATAAACATAGGCAAAGACATGACAACACCACGATTATTTGAACATAATAAAATACCTAGCAAATATTAACCATTAGAAATAATTTGAATATTCAGTAAGGTGATATAGAATAAATCAACACAACAGTAATATCCTTATATTCCAGGAACAGGCTAGAAAACAGAAATAAAAACAACTCCAATTAACACTAACAAAAACACAAATGAACCCCAAAATAAATTCAAAACGAAATGCATAGTACCTGTGGTGAAGGGAGATTTCTTAATATGGTTCTTCTATCCATTTCTCTGTAATTCCCAACAAATGATTATTTAGTACGATGCAACTAGGGTGGGTGAAATACAAAAAAGAGAGGATTTTCAGCTTATGGTTGCCATTCCTCTGTGTATAAGAGAGTCATCTCAAAAGCAGAGAAAAAGAATTCCTGGGACCATCAAGGAAGAAGAGCCAGTAGTAGAGCCAGTTCAAGATCCCTCCCTACCCGTAGTGGTAGAGGCAGTAGAAGTTACGGCACACCAAGAGCCAGGGCTGAGGCAAAGAGACCATGAGGCAGAGCAGAGGAGCAGTATTTAGACTATGAGACTGAAGCAGAGAGGTGGACAGGCTTCCTGGTTCATGGAGACCAGAGGCCACGGGCTTACGTGACTGAGACCATGACCAGAGAAAGAAAGAGACTTGGCTGCTGGCTGAGGAGAGGCTCTGCTGTAGACAAAAACTATCTCCTTAATGTTTTCTGATCCTGGCTTGTGGTAACATGCTAACTTCCCTAATAAAACCCCATAATTGTGAGTATTACATGTGAATTCTGTGTACTACTGTAAAGAATTATCAAACTCAGCAGAAAAGGAGTGTGGAGTGAGAGGAATGAGTGGTGTCAGAGTAGGTAGAGAAAGATGGAGGGTGGAAGCTGTCTGACTTCTGCTTCGTGGCAATTGGCCTTAGCCTGGTGTGGAAATGGATTGTGCAGCCAAAGGAGGTCGGATGTGGCCTCCGTGTTTTTCACTCAGTACCTATGAAACTCTGAGGAAAGTACTAGAAGACTAATTCTCCAGGGAGGAAATCTTAGTACTGTGAGGATGATGGTTCTCCCCAAATGAATGTATAAATGGAATGCAATAGCAATAAAAATTCCAACAAGATAGATTTTGAAAGTATATTGATAAAAAAATCCTGGCAAAGGATAATTTTCAAAAAGGCAACATCATAACTATTTAGCAAATATAAAATGAACACAAGGCAACTCTCTCCTAATTCATAAATTAATGAGGAAACCACAAAGATTTTATGACTAACCCAGAGAACATTTAAAAAGTTAGATATACAAATAAACAATTTTATGTGTTAGAATAAGGTTGCTAGCTTTGCTTTTTTCTTTTCTTTTTTTTTAAAGTAAAGCTCAACAAGGCACAAATCTCTGTGGTCAATTTCAAAATGATAGACATCACTTGCATTTTTACCAGACGAAATTCTATATATTAACAAGTAATTTCACTTAGCCTGGGACCTCTAATACTGGTAAACAATGAATTAAGTACATTTCCTTACAATCTTAGATGGCTCTTGTCCATATGACATTAAAAGATATGTTGCCCACTTTTGTCTTCTTTCTAGGGTTCCAAATACATTTTTTTAATATTTGAAAAGTCTTAAATTCATTAAAAGTATAAATTTCACAGTAACATATTTTTTTGAAAAGTAAAATAAAACAAAAGCAATGTCAAGTTTAACTTGTCCTTTAATTCAATTAATTTGCATGTGGCTCGTCTGCGTGTAGCTCTCATACCATTTTGTAGGGAGCTCTCTGCTGTGCTGATAGACCAGATTAAGGTGGGATTTAGTCTCCACTTTAGTAGAGGGTGTGAACCAAGTCACTGTGCTTTGTTTCCTTCTGGACACGGTCTACGGAAAGACAAAAACCCTACCTCCATCAAAGCCTTTCCTCTGTGCATGAGAGCCATCTTGGACAGAGGGAGAGATCCAGGGACCATCGGAAGGAGAGCCACCAGTGGAACACATTCAAAGTGGTAGGGCCTAAGAGGAGAGACCCCCCAATGTGCAGCTAAAGAGAGATAGATTCTGTTGTGGACCAATGGCTTACTATTTACTGATCCTGATTTGGGATAAACTGTTAACTTCCCTAATAAGCCACACGATTGTGAATGTTCTCGGTGAGCTCTGTGTGGCCATTGCAATGAATGACAGAGCCCACACATATGTCAGCATGTCATGGGAGGAACAGTTGATGTCAGAGCAGGCAAAGAGAGATGGAGGGGGGAGGCATGTCTGACCTTTGCCTCGTGGCAATAGGAAAGCGGGAGGAGGTCAGATATCCCCTCTTCCATGTTGCTCTTGGATAGGGCCTAAAACAAACCAGAGGAGCCTCCTCCTGTCTCACTTCCTTGGTGACATTGATGAATGTCTGACATAATTTTTGACCCGGGGACATTGCTTTGATGCTTTGAAACTGGAAAAATGCTTGTCTGTTCATGCATCTCCTCTCTTTCTGCCTCTCACTGACCCTCTGCCACGAGACATGCTTCTTTCCACCCTCCCAGCGTGCACACTAGGATAGGGCCCCTTCCTCTAAATCTAGACGAGCCACATCCAACCAGCCACCACCGAAGACCTAATAATGCCCATGCTGTGACTCCTTTCAGCTCAGTTGCTTGTCTCTATGTACAATTGGCCAGAAAGGGTGAATGGTATTTCTTATCATGATCATGTTTTTGTAGTCCTTCTCACCCAAGTGAGACTAGTATTTAGAGGACCCATTTGGCATTTTCAATGATTTTTTTCTTAGATGTTGAAACCTATAACAATTTCCTTTCTAATTTCTTTCAGCGTAAATTCACATACATCATTAACAAATCATGTTTTAGCATCTCTCTTCCTCTCTCTCTTTACAGGTGGAATATAGCCCTTTAATGAAATAAAGTACTGGATGGGAGGAACATTGAACTGAAAAAGGCAGGAGGTTGGGAATTTAATCCAGAATGTGACAAAAATGGTAAAACCCCGGATGTGCTTTCACATTTGTAAACTTTAAGATAATTTGACACCTTGGATTCCTTTCTACTCTGGTTCTCTGACCACTGTTCTTTAGTCATATGTTCTGGGGTCTCGAGTTCATGTGCCTCCATACCTCTTGAACTTGTTTAATGATATCAAACCCACTGCCAATAAGTCAATTCCAACTCATAGTCACCATATAAAACAGACTAGACCTGCCCATTTGAGGTTCTAAAGCTGTAGATCCTCATGGGAGCAGATGGGCTCATTTTTCTTCTGAGAAGCAGCTGGTAGAATCTAACTGCTGACCTCATAGTTACTGTTCTGTCCCAGCATACCACCAGGACTCCTCGAGGTCTAGCCCTGAGTCAGGGCCACTAGTATTCCAACTTTTAGATGCCACCCGGTAATTGTCTGTAAATTATTAAAGACACACCCAGCGAATGCCATGATTCTCCAGGCAAAGCCCGAAGGGAAGACTGGCCCTCCCTGGGACGGTCCTTGCATTGCAGTCGACTTTACAACAGCCTGCTTGGAAGCACAGCTGCCATCATGTTAGTAAGTGGCCAGAATCTGGGTGCTGTCCCCTCAGCTTTCCACAAGTGAAGTGCTTTAGAATTTAAACTGGTGGTGCTGTTGCCTGAGTGTTGGACTGCTAATCCCAAGGTCCATGGTTCAAAGTCAACAGCCACTCCAGGGGAGACAGATGAAGCTATCTGCTGCCAGAAAGCTTCAGAAACTCTATAAAATTACAATTGTCAAGGATTTTGTTTTGTTTGGATCAACAATCAATCCTCATGGAAGCATCGGCTAAGAAATCAAAGGTTGTATTGCACTGGGCAAATCTGTCGCACAAGACTTCTTTAAAGTGTTGAAGAGCAAGGATGTGTCTTTGAGGACTGAGCATGTCTGACAGAAGTCATGGTATTTTCAGTCGCCTCATAGGCATGTGAAAGTTGGATATTGAATAAGAAACACTGAAGAAAAAAATTGATGCATGTGAATTACGCATCAATTTTGAAATATTGGAAGTGCCGTGGACTGCCAACAGAACAAACAATCCATCTCGGAAGAAGTGGAGTCAGAATGTCCCATGGCAACAAGAATGGAAAAGCTTTGTCTCGTGTTTTTGAGACATGTGATCAGGAGAAATCAATCCTGGGAAAAGGACATCGTGCTTAGTTTAATAGTTAGGTTTTGTGCCAATGTAACTGGGCCGGGATTCCCAGTAGCTTAGCAGTTGAGGTCTCCCCGTCAGTGACCTAATAGAGTAATCAACTCTGTCATGAGATCTTCTGTGGGCACCAAGGCAGTTAGTTGTAAGAGAGTTAGGGAGGAGCATAGCCTCCTTACTCAGGTCACAACTCTGCTGCAATCGAAAGGAACTTTCTTCCGGGATGTGACCTTCTCCTATTCACCTAGACTCTGGGAAGGCTTGTCTCTTTTGTGGATACTGCTTATGTCTCATGGGCCCCTGGTTCTCTGGACTTGAGCCAACAGTCCGCTGTATTGCCTGCCAACACTGGGAGCTATCAGCCTGCCATATTGCCTGCCAACACTGGGAGCTATCAGCCTGCCATATTGCCTGCTGACCTGGGAATCAACAGCCTCCGCCTCCACCAGCTGGTGGTCTTCCTGCTTCCTAGTTTGCTCATGTTAACCCTGGCAAAATTACAGGTGTTAGGAAAAGCCTCCAACTGGACATCTGACGCGCACACTTGGACTTCTCCAGCTTCTCCAACTGTGTGAGCCACTTTCTTGATATAAATGAAAAAGATAGATGGATACAGTTGCTCCAACAACGGGCTCAACCATCTCATTTGTGAGGATGCCACAGGACTGGACAGTGCTTCATTCTGTTGTATATAGAGAGGATTGTTATAAGTCAGAATCGATTAGATTTCAGTGGGTTTGGTGGACACATGTATTTTGAAACTTTAGATATATATCTTAACTATTCAGCCTATATCTTTTATGTTGCTCACCTGATTTAAAAACTCACTGCCACTTAATTCATAGCTAACCTAAAGCACAGTAGAATTGCTTGGTGTGTCCAAGGCTGCGGATCATCACCAGAGCAGAAAGCTTCATCATTCTTCCTTGGGTTTGAACCAGATAGTTGGCAGTACAATGTGTAATCTTCTGTATCAGCAGAGCTCTTTGTTGTCATTAGGTGCCATGGAGTCAGTTCCAACTCATAGCGACCCTATGTACAAAAGAACAAAACACCTGCCAGTCCTGTGCCATCCTCACAATTGTTCTTCTGTTTGAGCCAACCCACCATTGTGGTTGTTGGGCTAATCCATCTTGTCAAGGGCTTTCATGTTTTTCACTGCCCTCCACTTCACCAAGCATGATGTCCTTCTCCAGGGATTGGTCTCTCCTGATAACAAGTCCAAAGTACTTAAGATGTAGTCTTGTCATTGTTGCCTGTAAGGAGCATTCTGGATGTACTTCTTCCACAGATGTTTGTTCTTTGGGCAGTCCACGGTACTTAGCAGGCACAATCATTGAAATGCATCAATTCTTCTTCAGTCTTCTTCATTCAATGTCCAACTTTCATGTTCATATGAGGCAACATGGCTTGGGTCGGGCATGCCTTAGCTTTCAAAGTAACATCCTTGCTTTTCAATACTACTAAAAAGGTCTGTGCAGCAGATTTACCCAATGCAATGGGTCCTTTGATCTCTTGACCGCTGCTTCCTGGAGCACTGACTGCAAGCAAGATGAAACCCTTGACAACTTCATCTTTTCTCCATTGGTCATGATGCTATCTACATGTACAGTTGTGAAGATCTTGGTTTTGTTTACATTGAGTTGTAAGGCTGCTAGTCTTGAACTTCATTAGTAAGTGCTTCAAGTCCTCCTCACATTCAGCAAACAAGGTTGTGTCATCTGCATATCACAGGTTGTTAATAAGTTTTCCTCCAATCCTGAAACTGCATTCTTCTTCATATCATCCAGCTCCTCTGTTGATTTGATCAGCATACAGATTGAATAAGAATGGTGAGAGAATACAGCCCAGACACACATTTTTCTTGATTTTAATCCATGAAGCAGTCCCTTGTTCTAGTCACAAAATCTGCCTCTTGATCCATTGTATGCACACAATGTAGTGTTCTGGAATTCCATTCTTCTCAAGGCTACCCATAGTTTGTTATGATATATAGTCAAATACCTTTGTGTAGTCAATAAAATACAAGTAAGCATCTTTCTGGTATTCTCTGCTTTCAATCGAGATCCATCTGACATCAGCAATGATATCCCTTGGTTCCATATTCTCTTTTGAATCCAGCCTGAATCTCTGGCAGCTCCCTGTCAATTTACTGCTGCAACTGTTATTGGATGATCTTTTTAATAACCTTTTGCTTTCTTCATGAATGAGATTCCTGACGTAACCTCATGGCTCATCAGGTCTTCTGTCATGAGTGTTCAATGCAGCAAATCTGTTCTTGAGATGGTCTCACAATTCAGTTGCATAGACTCAAGTTGATATATATTGCCTCTCATGGACTTGTTTTAATTTCCTTCAGCTTCAACCTAAATTTACATCGGAGCAATTGATGGTCTAGTCCACAGTCATTCCCTGGCCTGGTTTTGGCTTCGGATATTGAATTTCTCCATCGTCTCTTTCCACAGATGTAGTCGATTTCATGTCTACATATTTCATCTGGAGAAGTCCACATTATAGTTGTCTTTTGTGTTGTTGAAAAAGAGTAGGTGTGATGAAGAAGTCTTTGGTCTTATAACATTCTATCATATGTGCTCCAGCTTCATTTCTATCACCAAGACTGTATTTTCCAATCACTACTCCTTCCTCTTCATTTCCAACTTTTGCATTCCAATCTCCAATAATGATCTATGCATCTTAATTGCATATTTGACCAATTTCATCCTAGAGTTGGTAGATTTTCTTCAATTTCCTCATCCCTAGTTTTAGTGGTTGATTAATAAATTTGAATAATAGTTTTGTTGACTGCATTTCTTTGTATGTGGGTAGACATTATCCTATCACCGACAGCATTATACTTCATGATCGATCTTGATATGTCTTTTTCGACGATAAATGCAACAGCATTCCTCTTGATTGTGTCATTCCCAGCGCAGTAAGCCATATGGTTTTCTGATTCAAAATGGGCAATATCAGTCCATGTCTGTTCAGTATGACCTAGAATATTGATCTTTAAGCATTCCATTTCATTTTTAACTTCCAATTTTCAAATTCAATAAATAAATATTTCCACCGAATAATACTTGGAATTTGAAAGGTATCATACTTCATAATTCCAGGTCCCAATCATTAACTGACATCTGCAACTCTTTCTTCTCATCTTAAGTCATACCCATCAGCAAACGAAGGTCCTGAAGGCTTTCCTCGCACAGGCTTACTCTCTCCATGACATTACAGCCGACTCCACTTCAGAGTGGTTTCCGACCTGAAGGGCTCATCTATGTCTGAGAGTGTTCTGCTTCCAGTCGGTAGCTGACAATGTTTCAATGTGATCCAGAGGCTTTTCAGTGGCTAATTCCTCTGACGTGGACAGTGGATTCCTTCTTTCTGGTTTGTTTTTAGTGTGGGAGTTGTGCTGAAACCTGTTCCAGGGCTCCTTACCTACCTGATTTAGGACATTAATACCACCACGTACTAGGGGATAGGACAGCTACCAAGACCCAGTGTCATCGGGTAGATTCTGGGTTATAGTGACTCTGGATAGAATTTCTGAGACTTTGTAAATGTTTTTGGAAGAAGATTGCCTTCCTTGCAAATATTTTTCATTCAGCATAAAAATAATTTTACTATTTTTTAAACTAGCTTACCACACTGTGTTTTTTTCTAATAATATTTGCTATGTTTTAAAAAGTGTTCATTAAAATGAGAATCCTGCTCAACATGTAAAACAGGCATCCCAGCATAAAGCCTAAACCATGCTTCTTGCAGATTGAACTTGTTTGAATGACCAGCAAAACAGGCCACCCAGATACTAAGGAACTATGGAGTTTTGTCTAAAAAGAGATCTAGAAACTCTGAAATGGGCACCCAGCATATTCTGACACCCTTGTATTCAGCGAAAGTCCTTTCAAGTGCCAGCAACAGTATATTCACAAAAGCAAATGGTCACCTGATATTCAAAGGCCAGGCATTATCCAGGATTGATTCCAGGACTCCGCTGGGTCAAAGATCTAAGTGCCTCTCATCAAGGTTTCCCCATCCTTAGCATGTCAGTGATCACAAGATGATCACAAGGTGACTCAGCATTTCTCGGCAGCATTTCCTGTGAAGAAGAAAGGACATGCGTTCCCATGTGTCCCTTTTCATTAGAGAAGCTTCCCACTCACCTTCCTCTTAGGTCTCTTTGGGCAGGAGGAGGCCATCTGCCCCTGCCCTTGCCACAAGAGAGACGAAGAAAGCAAGCATATGGCATTTTAGTTGTTATCATTTGAGGACCTGTCCATCATCAAGAAATAGGTGGATGTAATGTTTGCTATACGATTCTTCCATCAGCGAAATCTTTCTATAATCCTATAATGAGATAAGACTGTTTGGTCTATGCAACTGATTTTTCTACAGGTGCTAGGAGAGTGTAAGACAAATAAAGGCAGTGATTCAAAACTAATGTTTTCCTGGAAGGATGAGACTGATAAGAGAACACACATTTCATTTGTATGAACTTTCTTTTTGGAAACAATGTGACTATAACAGAAAGTTAAATAGAATGTAAACTACCCACTCCCACCCCCCAAAGTTGAGGTATATGGTGAGAATTAGATGAGGCAATGAAGGTTGAATAATTAGAAAGTGTGCCATGGAGGTCCTTGGTCTTAAATTAGACCTGACAAAATGGGAAGAAGTTAGACACTCTGAGCAGAAAGCAGAGAAAGCATAATGTTATGGTATGGTAAAAATCTTGATAAGATGGAGAAAGGCTGTTCAGGAAATAGGTTCAAGGGGGAAATATTCCCCAGAAGAATCTGGAACATTCTGAAGAGAATAAGGAATAGAAAAGAGAACAGACAAACAGAAGAGGATCAATCACTGGAGGAGAGGGCTCAGAGAGCCATAACTCACCTACCCCCCCTCCCCCACACTTTTGCTTCTTTTGTTAATTCTTTGAGAATTGTCCAACCAAATAAAAAACCTATGAAGGCCGAATAACACTTTGAATTGAAAAAATTGAATAAAACTTAAATCTAATTTAATAAAACTTTGATGCGTAAGATCAAGAAAGCCATGAGCACTGCTGGTGGGAGTAGAAGCAGGTACAACCACTTTGAAAGCCATCTGGCAGTGCTTAGTGAAACACTTGTATGTGCCTGTATGTGCGTGCCCACATGTGGGCGTGCATGAATCCCACTCTGGGGGATAAACACAGAGGCATACATACTTACACGCATGCTCACATGCATATTATCCTGGAGTTCAAGAGTAGCGGGATGGATAAACAAAATCTGGAGAATTTATATGTGGAATAATCATATATTTAGAAGAATTCTGCAGTTAGAAGAATTCAACTAAATGGAGATTTAGTAACATGGGTGGCTATTTACAAAGTAATAAAAATGAGATATAAGCACAATGCCATTGTTATAAATTAAAACCACATACATGCAGAATATACCATTTACAGGAATCATGAGTGAAGGAAATGAAAATACAGGTTGGAAACAAAGAGAAGAAATTAACCCATCAATCAAGAGAGGGTTTCATAGGCTGAAGATAGTGATGTGTGCTATAAAATCACCTCTTGGTACTTTGCCCTCACCTTCCTCCCCACTCCCAAACAAACCTTTACTGGAGAGGGCATATTCTTAGATCTCTAAGTAGTTTTAAATGTGTGACTAGCACTATAGTGTATAATTCTCTCATGTAAAAAATGAAGATAATGAGGATTTTACTGGCAGTTGAGAAAATTAAAGGATATCATACATTAGCTCCACACCCAAATGCTAGCTGGTTAACCAGACTCACTGGCTAGCAAGGCAAATCAGGGTGCCTTGTAAACCAATTTGATTGTGTTTGCCCTCAATTGTACACTCAGAAAAGTGAGAAATTATACCATGGACTTTCAAAGTCAAGCAAAGTGTCAAAACCATATGCTGTATATTAAATTCTTCTGTATATTAAATTCTTCAAGTGCATCCAATCCTGCATTGTTGTCTTTAATCCTATAGAGGAAGTAATACAGTTGTTGATTTAGGCTCAAATAAAACTCATCTCCAAGAACATCCTCCCCTACAGTCAATGCTAACCGAACTCAGTGTCCCATTCTAACTATACTCACCAGAGAAGGCTGCCCTGCTGATTCAGTAATTGCCAGGCAGCTTGAGCGAGGTGGTAAAGGCTAATGTAGCCAACTGATACTGCAGGGAGTGAAAGGCAGGCCAAAGTCTAATGACCTAACCTGGCATTTGGTCAGCTCATGGGGACTGAGCTGGCCTTTGGTCAAAGGCCTGGTGTTGTACCATTGGGTCTTTGGAGAATAATGCCAGACCATTCTTTAATTTGAAGGAGTAATTTAGAGCAGACAATGGGGTAATATATTATTTGTAGCCAAATTTATAAAAAATAAAGTGCTGGGAAGCATATAGTGTTCTATTATATACCTGCTAAGAACATAATATGAGATCTCTTAAAAGTGAAATGAAAAGTGACCAAAATATTCTTTGCAATAAAAAAAGACAACACTGTCTATGTGAAAAGAAGTCAATTTACTTTTCACCCTAAGATGGAAGTATTTAGATCACTTAACTATCCTCCTATAATACATTCTTCAAAACATCTACGAATCATCTCCTTAACTTTAAGGAAACCAAAGCCAATTCTGACTCGTAGTGACTCTCTAGGACAGGGTAGCACTGCCCCTGTACGTTTATAAGGCTGTAACTCTTGACTGGAGTAGAAAGACTCATCTTTCTCCTGCAGAGCAGCTGTTGATTTTGGGCTGCTGCGCTTGCAAGTAGCAGCCCAATCCATAACCTACTCTGCTACCAGGGCTCCTTAACATCAAGGAGGTAGACAAAGTAAACCCCAAAGCTTATCTACTATAGATTTATTTCTGACAAAATGCCAGCACTTCATCAGAACTCTTCTGGGCCTCTATTAAAAATTTGTTATGGAATGGGGACATTTTTATAATTTCATAGTTCAAATATTTTAGCGATATTAGCAGACTTCCAGTTTAACTTTTTCCTTTTATCTTTGTGGAAATTATGGCCAGATAGGTTACGTTGCCCAAAGTTGAGTTGCTGGTTCGTTTCTACTTAATAAATCGAATGTCTCCTACATTCCATATGTCCTATGAGGTAGTTAGTTTATTGTGTCAACCTGGCCGATAAACACATGTGGGATTAATTGAAGGGCAGAGAGATAACTGGTTCTGTGAGCCTCGCCTTTTTTCTCTTGCTCTTTGATCATTGGACCAGTGTGCGGCTGCCTTGCTTGTTCTTTGCCCAATTTTGCAAGCTACACTACCTGTGGGACGCCTAACCCATGGACTGTGTCGCTGTAATATGAGGTTCCTTTGAGATTTGCCTCGCCACACCATTGGAATTTACATCTCTTGAGCTGGGGACTTGTCAGACCCTGTTACCTGGCTGACTGTCGGTGACCTGCCTTGCTGTTTGCTGCCTGTGCCTGGAAAGCCTGAATTGCTCTACAGAGGACTACCAGGTGGCCCTCAAGACTTGAAGGACTGCCAGTCTCACAACTGTCTCATGGGAGTAAGTTGCACTGAGCCATTTCTACTGCATTATAATTTAATTAACTGCTTATTTCTTGTTATATATCTATCTGTATAAATATATAAAAATGATTAACATTCTGGTTTTCTTCCTCTAGAGAACCCTAACACAGTCCTATTAAATGCTAGGGATACAGAATAGGGAAAATAATTGATCCAGACTTCCTTTCTTCCATTTTAACTTGACCATGTACTAGCTGGGTGACCTTGAATGGATTTCTGACTCTTTCTATGCTTCAGTTTAATCATCTATAAAATGGGATGATAATGAGTACATAAATCATGGTATTATTATGAGTTAAGAGTCAATATGTTTAATTTTCATAGATTAGAACAGTGACTGACACATAGTATTTCCTACCTAAAATATAAGTTCTTGGCCTCCTATGACCCTTTGTTTAGGCAGCCCAAACGCTCTGGGAAGTACTACAGTAGCTCTGATAGTTAAGGTGTTGTGCCAGTTTGGCAGGGCCAGGATTCTCAGTGGTTTGCCACTAAAGAAGTAATGAATCCCATGATGAGATCTGACATAATATAATGTAATCACTCCCATGATTAGATTTGCTATGAACAGCCAAGCAATTGAAAGGGAACTTTCCTTGGGGCTGTCCCCTGCTTTCAATACAAATGAATGCTGTAGAAAAACGTGCTTGGTTGCTTTTGACTGGGTTGTCATCTGGCTTGTCATCTGTCCTTTGGTTCTTTAGAGTTGAGCCTACGGCCAGCTGTCTTGCCTGCTGATCCTAGGAATTCAGCATCCTGCCATTTTACCTGCTGGTCTTGGATTCATTAGTCTCTGCAGCTATGTGAGTCAGGAGAAGTTTCAAGCCTGGGATTTAACACACAGATTTGGAATTTGTCTACCGTATATCTATGAGACAGTTTCTTGATATAACCCTCTTTTTGCGTATACATGTATACACTTCACTAGTTTTGCTTCTCTAGACAACCCAGCCTAGGACCAATCTCATTCGTGTTACATGTAGTTTGAGGGTAGACTCAGCAGTTTTACTGATGTTCCCAGTACTCACAGCCAATGCCCAGCACAGTGCCTTGTATAGTATTTGCTGAATGCAAGTGAATGGGTCACAAAGTATTGCCACTTTGTATTGCAGAGTAATATATATATATGTAGGAAATATTTGAACAGTAACTTTAAAAGTGGGAAGAAATGACATTAACCATATGTTAGTAAAAGCCATGAGAGCAAAGGCAAGGGAGTGTGAAAGTGAGTGCTTTCCTTCCCTACAGGTTCTCTACAGTGCACGCTTCTCACTTTCTATATTTGAGGGAGTTGGGAGTTAGACCTTCATTTGTAATGGAATCAGTAGCTCTCAGTGCCTCACGTATTATAAAGCATCATTCTGATGAAACCAGGTGCTAATAAAGACACACAAGGGATTATCAGTGCTTCTTTCTTTTAGCACATGTTCATTCAAAAGGAACTGGCTGATTTCAGAAATCCGTCAGGGTGCAAGGCACTAGAGGTTTATTTACTTTTAGTCCATCTGTTTATTGTGAGAGTTCGATTTTATTGTTGAAGCAAGAGATATTGTCCCCTTGTTGGTTCTTCCTCCAGAACAAGTTGGAATTAAAAAAAAATTATTTACTTGCATGTGCCTGAGCTGGTGTCTAATATATTGGATTATGTGCTTTTGGAAATGTTGGCATTTATAAATCACCTGGTGGCTATTATGGTAGATAAACCTATTTGTTCCTCACTGACCATTACCAACTTCTATAGGAATGTTATTGTTGGGTGTATTTGGGCACATCGGCACTCAAGTGAAAAAGTAACTAAGTAAAATTCTTATATTCAAATTCTAAGATGTGCATTTTAAGAGAGTGGCATTTTTTCTTTGCCCTTGCATTCTCTCCTCTGAGTGGAAAGTAGATGGCTATAGTTAAAGCAATCATTTTGAACTTTGTGAGGTCATCTTGGCAAAGGAAAAAATGTTCAAGGGAATTAGTTGAACGAGCCAAGTCTCTAAACGTGCCATATAGGTCTGCTTATCTCCAAAATTTTATGAGAAAATAAATAAACTTCTATCTTGAGGCCTCTGAGTGGCGTAAGTGATTACTGAATTTGAACCTTCAACTCAAGTTGTAGTCAAGGCACCTTGAACAAACCAAGCCTGGTTGATTTTTCAGAAATCACCAGTAACAATCCTGCAGGAGCCCTGGTGGCATAGTAGCTACACATTGGACTGCTGACCGCAAGTCTGCCGGTTGAAGCCTTTCTACTCCTGTAAAGAGGTACAGTCTCAGAAACTTACAGGGGCAGTTCCACCCTGTGCCACAGGGTCACTATGTGACAGAATCGGCTCGATGGCACGAGTTTGGGAATTTGAAACATCCTGTGGAGCACAGTTCTACTCTGGTACAGATGGGTGACCACAGGAAATCACCTTGATGGCGAGGAGGAGTTGGTTTCTCTAAGCAACTGCTCCTTTGAGTTGCTTATTGTTGCTATTTGTGTTTCTTGAATGGACACTTAATTCTAAAAAAAGCAGCTTCCTCTTACTGTGCACACTGCCCTCTTCCCTTCCTTTTGGAAGTCAATTATTACTACTCAGAGAGTTAAAAACTATGATTTCCCAAGAAAACAACAACAATCATAAATTGGATCATGACTTCATAGCAAAACCTTTGCTTCTTTTCCCTTCCAAAAATCTCTTCCTGTGAATTTTATGATCACTTTAATTATACTTGGACTATCTCATTTGCATCTATATAAATGTAGATGATGACGAGTCAGTCTGAGTGGGAGGAGAAGTAAGGGGTAAGATATGACTTTTCTTAATCTGTATTTTATAATTTTCTATACTTAACACATACTTGATATAAATTGAAAAGTTACTTAAAAGACAATTCTTATGTGGTAAAAAAAAGTAGGGATCAACCCTCACTCACAGCTAAGGTTTCTATTTTGCATTAATCAATCAGGGCAATTCTAACCTATGTTAAGCTAACCCTAAAAATCTCAGTAATTTAAGACAGAAAAGGTATCCACTATGGAGTAGCAGGAACACTCTGGTTTGGCCTTATGGCAGTAGACTAGGAGATACCACGAGGGATATGTAAGGTCAGAATCAGAAGAATCCCTTCCACGTCTGCCCAAGAAACCTCCCTCTGTTGACCCCTTTGTAGGCCTTGGGGTGAACAGCACCTCCTGCCTGCCACTCCTCCCCAACTCTATATAAAACATTTCTTTTTTTCTATCAATAATTTTATTGGGGGCTCTTATAGCTCTTAAAACAACCCATACATTAATTGTATCAAGCACATTTGTACATATGGTGACATCATCATTTTAAAAACATTTTCTTTCTACTTGAGCCCTTGGTATCACCTCCTCTTTTATTCTCTCCCTCCCCCCTTCCACCCTAGTGAGCCCCTGATAAATTATAAGTTATTATTGTTTTCATATCTTATACTATCTGCTGTCTCCTTTCATACACATTTCTGTTGTTGGTCCCCCTGGGGGTCAGTGGTGGGTGGAGAGGCAAGTGGTTATACATTGATCCTTGCGATCAGTTCCCTCTTTATCCCCCCCACCTTCCCCCTACCCTCATGGTATTGCTACTCCCATTACTGTTCCTGGGCAATTTTTCTGTCCTGAATTCCGTGAGCTGAAAGCTCTTATCTGTGCCAGTGTACATGCTCTGGTCTTGCTGGGTTTGTAAGGTAGAATTGGGGTCAGGATAGTGGGTGAGGAAGAAGCATTAAAGAACTAGAGGAATATTATGTGTTTTATTAGTGCTATACTGCACCCTGGCTGACTCATCCCTTCCTTGTGACTCTTCTGTGAAAGGATGTCCAGTTGTCTACAGATGGGCTTTGGGGTCTCCACTCCGACCCCACTCATTCGCATCGGTATGATTGTTTTCGGTCTTCTGATGAAAACATTTCCTTAATAAACTACTTGCAGACGTGATAAAATTTTAACTCACCACCATCAAGCTAATCCCGACTCATAGCAACCCCAAGGACAGAGGAAAACTGCCCCTATGAACTCCGAGGTTGTAAGTCTTTACAGAAGCTGGAAAATCAAAACAACTCCAAATTCACTGCCATTGAGTTGATTCTGACTCACAGTGACTCTATAGAACAGAAGTAGAATCACCCCCAAGAATTTCCAAGACTTGTTACCAGAGTCAAAAGCCTTGTCACTGCTGACCTTGCGATTAGCAACCTAACACATAACTGCTATTCCACTAGGGCTCTTTCCCTGGTGTAGAGACTGGTGAATTCAAACTGCTGAACTTGCAGTTAACAGCCCAAGGTGTAACTCACTACATCATCCATAGACTGGATCCTAAAGCCATGGTCAGCTAACACCTGATCAGATAGGCCTTAAAGTAACAAGTGAGCAGAAGAGTAAGAAGACGAGTTGGGGGAAGGACCTCTTCATCCTAAAATGAAGTGTGACAGTGTTCTTGTATTGGCTCTCAATACGCCACGGAACAGATCGCAAGATCCCCCTACCAACCTGTGAGGACCCAGAGATGCCCAGAGTTGGTCATCAAACTGCATTACCTTATTATCAATGTAATTTGCTGATGATTAAAATTATCTATGTGCTTAAGCGTTCTGATCCAAAAGAGTATTCTAACAATTACGGGGATGCTTCATTCTGCATTCTAGGATTCAAATTTAACAAATATTTTGCAAGTTCCTCCTGAGGGCCAAGTATTCATGATCTTATTTAGTCATATAAAATCTCTATAAGGTAAATGGGAGTATTCCAATTTTGATTCTCAGGACAGTTCACTTCAAGCCTTGTACTGTTTCTACTCTTCTACAGGGGGAGTAAATATCAGTAGTACATAGAAGCTCAAAGAGCTGAAATAAGCATTTCCATGAGTCATAACAGTTTGAGACCCTCAGAGTTGCCACAGATTGTTTGAGCAGAAGAGTGGCGAAGATAAAAGCTGGGCGAAAGGAATTGGCTGGTGGGCGGGGAGAATTGGAAGATAGATGAAGCTTGTCTGAAGTTTATTGAATGTGAAATGGGAGGGACAGATTGTCCAGAGGGAAAGGCTGTGGTTGTGAAGAAATGGTGGAAGGAAGGAAGAGCCTACTGTCTGAAATAATAGAAAGAGTGAGTCAGCCTACTGTCTGAAATAATAGAAAGAGTGGATGATGTGGTTAAGGGTGGTAGCTGCCAGACTCCTCAATGCAGGGAAATGAGTGACTCCACTACAGATGGAGCGGGTGGTGTCTACATCTACCAAGGACACCAAATACCCTCCAATCCAGGCCAGCAGACAAAGGGCCATGTCTTGGGGCGGAAAAGTGCTGGGACAACGCATTTGAAAGGAGAGAAATAAACTGTGCATTATTTTTAGTGCGGCCTCTCAGTGCCTGGCAGACTTATGGCATGTGCGTGCCTGCAAATTCATTAGACAGGAATATATGCACGCGCAGCCTGCCCCTTCCCATCTTGTCCACCCAGAGGATTCCTCTGCAGCTAGCTTCCTGGTGGCATCATTCGTGTGCACTGTGGTGTTCGGGGCCCCACCAGGCAGCTTCCTAAGAGCTCGCCAGCAGATCTATATAGCTGGGAGGACGTCAACAAAACATCAGATGTTGAGAAATCAGCAGCTTTGGACATCTGAAGAAAGTTTCTCTGCTCCCCAATTTTCACCCAGGGTCAAATATAAGCTCAGCTTGGTTGGGTATCTAAGCACAGTGGAATTCTGGAAAAACTTGCAAGAAGCCACAATTTCCCATGAGTTACAGTGGAAACATTACACCTTCACGAACCTCAGAGCTTTTCTACCAATCAACTTGGCTCAAAAAAGCATTGCATCACCAGAAAAACTCTGATTGGTGGAGTCTGTCCTCAGTGGAAGACCCATTTCTGGCAGCAAAAAATGTTTCAAGAGCTTGTTGGGCTTCAAACAACATATTGACCTTTCTATAGCCACCATGTTGATCTTTTAGCAGGCTGCTCCTACCAGAAACTGCAGAGTTGCTTTCCCCCAAGCATCTTAGTGCCCACCCTTTGCCTGGCAGTACCCTTATCTTAGTAGGAGAAGAAACACAAAAAGTAATTTCGTTACTCTTCTGTCAGCTTTCAGATTAGACATGGCATTTTGGGCATCAGCCAAGGAATGTCATGACAGTGAAAATTAAAAGAGCCCAGGAAGCGATGGGAAGTCTTCAAGTTAGAAATATTTAGTCATGGTTTGTATGCAATATATGATTAGGCTAGGGCAGGTGGGCCTTTGCTTTCAAGAAAAAATTAAACCTACATGCAGGCTCTCTTTCCCATGTTATATGAACATTTTATGAAGAAATTCAAAGAGAAACAGCTAAACACCAGGACAGCAGAGCAAGCAATACCCATGTCTTAGTAGAGGAGCACAGGAGCCATAGGCTCACCGTTTGGGTTGGGGTGGGAAACAAGTAAAAGGAACTAGAACTCCCTCTGTCAGTTTCTCCTGCCATGGTGGCTTGCACGTTACTGTGATGCTGGAAGCGATGCCTCTGGTATTTCAAATACCAGCAGGGTCACCTCCAGTGAACAGATTTCAGCGGAGCTTGCAGACTAAGACAGACTAGGAAGAAAAGCCTGACAATCTACTTCTAAAATTTAGCACATGAAAACCCTATGGCTCGCAGCAGAATATGATTTGCTGTAGCCCTGGAAAGATGAGCTCACAGGCTGGCAGGCACTCAGAATACACAGCAGACCCAACAATGGACTGGAGCATGCCAGCGATCTTGAAGATGAGCCAGGACTGGGCAGCGTTGTTCTGCGGTACATGGGTCACCGTGAGCTTCGATAGGGATTGCTCCACTCCCTCTCTCTCTCGTTTGTCTCAGTCCTATTTAGTTCCCATTCCTGGCTCATCTCTAACCGGCTCTTGGGTGTAGGCTGCAGCTTAAAAATGGGTGAGCAGGTTAAACTGATGCAGTGTTATCACCATCACTACATTACTTGATCTTTCTTTCTCTGTCTTAAGAAATAAAAGAATCGTCTCCCTTGAAGATGATTCCAAACAGAGAGAGGAAATAACAACTCCCATCGGGGGCCAACCAGAGGATCAGAGGCCACTGCTTCCCTCTTTCCTCCAAATGAGTTCTCACCTAACTCCACTGCAGTCAAGAGGCCTTTACTAGAGATGGCCACGCTTACCGTTCCAGAACTAACATAGCTCACAGCAGTCCCAGATGCAGAATGGGCAAGAGCAGATTCCCAGGAGACCAATCAGTCTGCTTCTGATCTGAGGGGACATTTCTTACAGAGCCGTTTCAAGAGGAGAACTGGCCCATACGGTTTCTGTGGCTGTAAACCTTTTGGGAAGCACACAGCCTCGTATTTCTCCCACTGGGTGGCTGGTAGCTTAGGTCGGCAACTCAATGCTTAACCCACTCCAGCACCAGATCTCCTTAGGTAATCATAGATGTGGTCAGCAGAACTTTAGTCCAGATAGTCGCTTCTTAGCCTTCTGGGTCTAAGTGGCGAGAGAAAGGAGGAGGCCATAAATCATGCCCCAAAAAGTAGCAGATGGATTATATCACTTTGGGTAAAATGCGAGTGAAATCTGGGTTTTTATGTGGTTGAATCTTTCTCCCAGTTTCCACAGGGTTCCAGAGCAATGAGGATAATCACAGACCGGTGCAAGTTCCCTGCAATGGAAAAAGTAACACCAGAGAGTTGAGTAAGAGAGAGCGATTACAGGGTCACATGGAGTGGTTTGATTGTGGTCAGCTCATGCATTCCAGGGCATGAGGGAGGAGCTGGTGTCCCAGTTGATCCCAACCCTAAATATCGGAGAGAGGCTGTGACATGTCTTGTCAATCCTGGTACATTTAAGCTGGCCAATGTTAGATGACATTGTGGAGCTGCCAGTGGGTGAGAATGATCCCAGCCTTGCTCCCTGACCATGTCTGGGACTTTTCTTAGCCTTCTGACTGCGCTCTCCATGCCTAGCCCCACACATTCTTGCCTTTTACCTCTCTGTGCTATGTTGACCTTGGGTTCCTTGCTGTGAACTGCGCCTTCAGAACTGATCTTGGCTTGCCTTGTTCGTCTGGCAACGGGCCCTTTAAAGATGGTCAACTCAGCAGGCCCAGACTGGCACAAAAAGCCTGTGGCAGACAATAGTGTTTATTCTAGGCAATTGTCCCAGACTGGTGACTCTCT
The DNA here is from genome assembly GCF_000313985.2 of Echinops telfairi. Lineage (NCBI taxonomy): Eukaryota > Metazoa > Chordata > Mammalia > Afrosoricida > Tenrecidae > Echinops > Echinops telfairi. The sequence continues at coordinate 531,267 of NW_022111365.1, read as the reverse complement.
TGCTTATTCTCCACCTGCTGCTGCTTGCAGTCTTTTCTGGATCCACCCTCCCTGGCCCTCTCTGTGCCCCACCCAGAGTAACCCAAAGGTCTAGTCTGTCCTCAGCATCTCTGCCAGGGAAAGAGAATGTCAATAGCAGGTCAGGTTGGATGTATAACTCCACTCAGCTTTGCTCCTGGCTGTTCTACGTAACCACTGCCAGGGATTAGGGCTGTCTGCAGGGCTCTGCCCAGCCTAACCAGCTTGGTTAGGTTTACCTTAGCCCCATTCATAAAGGAGAACATAAGGACAAGAAGGGGAGCAGTTCAGGAAGTAGAGGACAAAGGCCTAAGTTCAAAGCAGCAAAGACCAAAACACCAGAGGCTTCTCTTCTAGGTACTGCATAAAAACCAAACTCAAACCCCTTGCCATGGAGTCAGTTCCCCATGTGTGCAGAACTTGAACTCCATGAGGCGTTCAAGGCTAGAGAAAGTAGAACACCCAGCTTCTCATCTGAGGTTTCTGGTGGGTTTGAGTAGCACCATGACCAACCCAGAGACCCCCTCATTTTCTCTGCCTTCCCCATCACTGCCCTTTCCAGACAGCAGAGAGCACAGACTAGAAGTCAGCTTGTCCTGGATCCTTAGGAGAAGACGCCTGGGCTCCTCTGCCTTGGCTGGTCTACCCGTGGGGAGCGGCCTCCACGTCCCACACCTCTGAATCGCATGTCTCTAGGCCCCTTGGCTCCCCATTACCCGGCCATCTTTCTCCTTCTGTTTCTCTTCTCTCATTGGTTTTTCTTCTCCCCAGGAATGATTTTTTTTTAATAACATGGACTTAGACATAAAAGAGGAATAAGGGCAGAGAAAGACTGAGAGGATGGGCGTGAAGGTGCAGCAGGTTAAAACCAGGTGATAATAGACCACGATGCCTATCGTTAAACCTCCTGAGGCGACTTGGGAACAGAGGTCTCCCTTGAAGTTTTGACTTGATTATTTCCTCCACATCTACAGGGAGATAGAGCACTTTGGATCTGTCAGGGACTGATGACGGGGAGAGGAAGGAAGGATAAAATTTAGGAAATTGTTGCTACATTTTTTGGCACTTGTAGCTAGCTCATGGAGTGGGTCATCAAGTGCCTCAGCTAAACTTTCTGAGTAGAGCCTGTGTCTTAGACTAACACTGACTCAGAAGGAAGGTCTGACCATCTACTTCCAAAAACAAATCAACTGGAAATCCCATGAGTCACAATGGTCCATGCCCAATAGCTCGTGAGATGACACAGGCCTGTGTTTGGGTTTTGGTTTCATTGTATTGTGCATTGGGTCTCTATGAATTCCATCTTTTCCTGGAGGATCTCTAACAGCATCATAGCAACATGCAAGCCTCCCCTAACAGTCTACTAGTGGCTACATACTGATGGAGAACCAAAACCAGGTCTACCCCCTGAGCTACCCACATCCTACTTCTTCATTTGTTAATTGTAAATAATAGCAGCTTTAATTTATAGATAGGGTCCATAGGGCCCTGGGTGTGTAGGCGTTACACATTGGCTGCTAACAAAGTCAGCAGTCTCAAACTACAGCCCTTCTGAAGGAGAAAGATAAGGCTTTCTACTCCCATAAAGAGAAGACTTAGGGACATGGAGGGAGGAGGAGAAAATGGGGAATCAACATCAAAGTATAAAAGAAAGGGGAAAGCCATAAAGCTGATCATGACAATGACTGCACAGTGCGTCTCGTTATGACCGAACCATTTACTTATAGAATAAATTAATTATAGATCAATTTTTAAAAGAGTTACAGTCTCAGAAACCCACAAGGGCAGTTCTGCCTTGTCCGACAGTGTCACTATGAGTCAGAATGGAGTCGATGGCAGTGAGTGAGCAAGTAGACAGTGAGTTATCTCTTGAGTTGCTAACCTAATGGTCCACAGTTCAGATTCACCAATCACTCTATGAGAGAAAGATGAGACTGACGCTTCTGTAAAGATCTATAGCCTCAGAAACCCTATGGAACAGTCCTGCTGTCCTATAGGAACTGACCACACAGTAATGGGGTTTGCTTTGGGGATTTTTTTTTTTAGGATTACCTATGATAAGCCAAAACCCTGACACAGTGTAGATAGTTAATAAAAAGTCGCTATTATGATGATATATCCGTTTTCTCATCTGTAAAATAAGAATAATAAAATACCCATCTCATGGAGTTGTTGTGAAGATTAAACAAGTTGGTGTTTATAGGATTCTTAGAAAAGTTAATACCCTATATCTACATAATATCCATCTGTGTTAGTCTGGGTGCTTTAGAGAAACATTAACCCACATGTCCAACACCAATCCACAACGTCCTCACAAAACAGACGGAGGAGGAAAGCCGAGTCAGTGAATGTGTAACATCTCAGCACTGGCAGGGGTCTACACACAGCTGCTCCAGCACCCAGGGCTGCAGCGGGGTAGGTCCATGTGACTTCCCCTCAGGGATGTCTTGCAGGAAGTGAGCTTTGCCAGCTGAACCAGGGGACTGGCTAAGGCAGCTGCACCCTGGTGCAACTATCAAGAAGGAAGAGACCCACGAACTAGAAAGGCGAGGCTCACCGAGCCATTTATCCCTCTGCCCTTAACCCCACGTGTGTTTATCGGCCAGGTTCACACAATAAACTACCTCACCATCTCATGGAGTTGTTTTGAAGATTAAACAAGTTGGTGTTTATAGAATTGTTAGAAAAGTGTCTATAGAAATGTAATTAAATTGAATCACATCAATCATCCTGTTATTTTCCACAATACCTGGGCATGCCCAGCCTGGGCAGTTATTTTATAACTGAAACCAGGGAAAGGGAAGAAGGAAGGATGATACCGACAAGGGGTGGGGCTGCGGGTGAGACAAGAACTGCTCCTGTGGGTTTCTGAGGGTGGGCCGATTTCCAGGAACTTTCTTTCTCCCGAGGAATGGCTGCTGGGTTTGAACTGCTGACCCTTAGGTTAGCAGCCCAACTTATAACCCACTACACCACGAGGGCGCCTATTTTCTTATGTTTCTGTTATTGTTTTCTCCGTTTTTTCTTATCTAAAACAGCCCTGGTGGTGCTGGTGGGAACACACTCAACTGCTGTCTACAAATTCAGCAGTTCAAACCAACAGCTGCTCTGTGGGGGGTGGGGGTGGGGTCGAGATGAAGCTGTCTGTTCCCATCAAGATGTGCAAAGCCTCGGAAAACCTGTATAGAGTTAGAATCAACTTGATGGCAGTGAGTTCCTGGTAGGTGTCTTCTTATCTCTGATACCGCAGTAAGCTCTCTCTTCTGTCTTTGCCAAGTACTTCCTCTCCCAAGAAAAGAACAGAAACTGGTATCAGGAATTCCCCAAACTCACAAAAGCTATTAGCAGATGTTACAATCTTTTGTTTCTCTTTGACAATGTCTAGTTTATGTCTTAATTTCCATTTGTGATCTCTAATTACAAGAACAACGGGGCAGTGGAAGATCAGTGGTAAGATTCTTGCCTTCTGTGCAGGAGTTGATTCCTCGATAATGCACTTCGTGTCCATGCCCTTTCTGTCCATGTAGGTTTCTGTGCTGCTATGATGCTGAATAGGTTGCAACAGAGATTCCAGAGTAAGACAGACTTGGAAGAAAGACCTGGCAGTGTATTGCCAATGCTCAGTCAGTGAAAACCTTATGGATCACAAAGACCCAATCTTTAATAGATCATAGAGATGCCACAGGACCGGACAGTTTGGGACCATTATGCATGGGGTCTCCTGAGTGAGGGTCCCACTCTACAGCAGTTAACAACATAAATTAGAAGACCCAGAGGGTCCAGCAAATGCAGTCTATAGCCTAACTAAGTTTATATTTATTAAATCTATCTGAGGAATTAAAATATATCCCAGAGCATATAGTCTAGCAAGGAAATAAAGTCACTAGAAATGATGCTTGTACTAATGCTTTTTCTTTCTTTGCAGTGCACCAAGTGCTCTGGTGGTGTAGTGGTTAGGAGTTGGGTTGAGGTCTGTAAGGTTGGCAGTTTGAAAGCACCAGCAGCTCCTCTGGAGAAAGACTGGGCTTTCTACTCCTGTGAACAGTTATAGTCTCAGAGACCCACAGGGGCTTGCTATGAGTCAGCATTGGCTCAATGGCAGTGCGTTTGCTTTGTTCTACTCATGCTTTCGAAAATATTTATTGTTATTATATACCAGGTATTTTACTTGTAGGTTTTTTTACATGTTCTTACATGCTTTTAAATGTTTTCATTTCCAACTCCTTTCTATAAAGTATCTATTATGATGTCTATTTTACACATGAGGAAACTCCAAGTGCTTAGGCTCTAGTGAGTTAGTGATGACTCATAGCAACTCCATATATAAACAGAAGGAGACACTCTCGGTTCTGTGCCAGTCTCACGATTGTTGCTGTTGAGCCCATTGTTGCAGCCACTGCGCCAACCCATCTCTTTGTCTCTTTGAGGATCTTTATCTTTTTCTGGTGATTCGCTACTTTACCAAGCATAATGTCTTTCTCCAGGGACGGATCCCTCCTGATACCACGCCCGAAGTATGTAAGGCAAAGTCTTGCTATCCTGGCTTCTAAGGAACATTCTGTTTGTGCCTCGTCCAAGACAGATTTTTTCATTCGTCTGGCAGATCATGGTACAGGTATACTCAATATTCTTTATATCAGCATCATAATTGAAAGGATCAATTCTTCTTCTGCCTTCCTTATTCATTGTACAGCTTACATGCATATGAGGTGATTGAAAAATGCCTGGCTTGGGTTAGGTGCACCTTAGGCCTCATAGAACCATGTTTGCTCTTTCACTCCATAGAGAAATCTTTAGCTTTCCAGATTTGCCCATTGCAGTCTGTTGTTCAATTTCTTGCTGCTATTCCATGGGGATTGATGGTGAATCCAAGTAAAATGAAATCCTTGACAGCTTTAATGACATTTCTTTATCATGATGTTGCTCATTAATTCAACTGTGAGGATTTTTGTTTTCTTTAAGGCGAGGTATAATTCATACTGAAGGTAATGGTTTTTGATCTTCCTCAGTAAGTACTTCAAGCCCTCTTTACTTTCAACAAGCAATGTTGCATTATCTGCTTAGCACAGGTTGTTATTCATCTTCCATCTGTCCTCATGCCACATTCTGCTTCAGCGAGTCCAGTTTCTCATGTTATTTGCTAAAGGTTAAAGAGGTTAAATAACTTGCTCCAGGTAACACAACCAGTAAATGTCAGAGCCAGGCCTTAAACCTGATAGCAGAGTCTGTACTCATTAGGCTACATTCCCAGGCAAGAGAACGTCTCCATAGAAGTTAGATTTCATTGTTCTCTTGGTCTTTTAAAATCTGCTTTCTAATGGCCGGGGGGTGGGTGCGGCATGAACTGCCAACCTTGTGGTTAGCACCCCAAAATCTCACCCATATCACCACCAAGAATCTTAGTAATTAAGGTATCTTTTCTGATCTTTTAGGTTGGCAAACAAAGTGCTTCTATCTCGTTCTTCCAAGCAGTGAGTCGTTTGCATCATCCTTTTTACATCTAGGATGTATCTGTCTTGTTATACCCCTTCAGCAGTGCTTCCTGTTCTCATACCTCAGCTCCACAACCTGTCACAGAATCTAAGAAAGTCTCAACAAAACAGCGGGAACATGAGGGGTTTTAAAACAGACTGTCCCTTTCTTTAAATAATTAAAGAAGATGGTATCAGAGAGATCGGGTTTTCATGAGCTCTTCTCAAGTTCTCTGTCACCTGCTTTCAGCCAAGGCAGGATTGAAGGCTGGGAGAATGGTGGACGTGAAGAAGTGCTTTCATTTGGAAGGAGTGTTGGGTAGCGCATTGTAGAGCCTGGCCATTCAAACGCTCATCTTGATTCTTTGCCAGTGTCCTAGAGGGCGGGCCTGAATGGCAAGTTAGAGCTCTTCGGTAGTAAGTTTAGAGGAAATGAATAAACAAAGTACTGAATGAAATAATTGTTGAACCCTGATAATAGTGGGTGTATGGTGGGCAGTGAGGCTTTGAGAGAACCAGCTTCAGGCTCTTGGAGGATGTAAAGCAACTGGACCGTTGGAAAATAGGCATCAGGAAAAAAATTTTTTTCTAAACAGAACAGGAGGGGGTTTGAGAACACAACTCCCATTCAGACCTGTTCCCTAAATCGGCATCATAGCAGCATGTTCTCTGCCATTTCATTCCCTCTGTGGAGTAAGCAGGCCAGTAGCCCACCCCCACCCACCCCGCACAGCAGGGGGTCTCCCCACAGCCAGCAGGACAATGAAGAGGAAATTGGTTTTCTGGGAAGCATTTCTCTATCAGCAGAGTTCTGCATTTACATAGAGGAGAGAGTAGGCTGGCCCTTGGAAGGATTCCATCTGCTGCTCAGAGTCCGAATTTGGAAGCTGCAGTGTTCAAAAGGACCCTGTGAAATGCATGTTTTAATAAAGGAGGAAGTGTTGATCCAGAGATTGATGACCTTGGTGCTAACGAACTGACTGGAAATGGATTCTCCCATAGCTCTTGAATGGATGCCTCAGCCTCTCCTTTTCACTTACTAAATACAAAATGAGGTCAAACTGTCTATGTAGTAAATTTGCTAGGAGCCAATGCAATATTCAACAATAAAAATTAGAGTTGCCTAGCATCGCATCGCTAACTGTATGGTGGTTCAAACCCACCAGCAGTACCACTGGATTTGGGTGAGGCTGTCTGCTTATATAAAATCTTACAGCTTATAGGGTCACTGTGAGTTGGAACTGTGGTGCAGGCAAAGAATATGGAAAGTACCTTGGACTGCCAAAAGAAGAAACAAATCTATCTGGGAAGAAGTATGGCCAGATTGCTCCTTAGAGGTAAAGATGGCACAATTTCGTCTTACATACTTTAGACATGTTGTCAGGAAAGACCAGTCCCTGAAAAGGACATCGTGTTTGGCAAAATAAGGGGGTAGCAAAAAAAGGAAGAAGGTCCCCTGCAAGATGAGCCAATACTGTGGCTGTACCAATCATAGGAACAATAGCGAGGAAGGCACAGGACCGGGCAGTGTTTTGCTCTGTTGTGTGTAGTGTCACTATGGGTCGGAGCTGACTCAACGGCACTGAACAACATGAGTCACAATCAACTGGACAGTTATGGGTGGGCTTGATTTAGCTCATTACAGGGCACATGTCGATCTTTATTAAATATTTGTCCGTTCGACTTGCTGCTTGGATATACACTAGAATTCAGACTATCCAAGGGGTTACTAGCCAATCTCTTGTCGTTTTAACCCCTTGCTTCTGGAATTAAAGAGAAAACCCCGGAAAACAACATTAGTTTTCCACAGCATGCTGCTGCCATCCTGAAGGTAAAGTCCTCGCTTCCCAAATTCCAGGGGCTGCAGACTCTCAGGACCCTGAGCTGTATCTGGCTCCCAGGGTTAGTTCTCTGGCCCCTGGAGGACAGTGTCACCCTTTCTGGATTAAAGCAGACACTCTGGGGTTAGGTCAGTCCACTTGAGGGAAAGCAGCCTGAAACAATGGCCCCTTCTTGTCCTCCCCCACCCACACGCTGTTTACTCAACCTTCAGAGCTGAGAAAACAGAACACATTGCTGCCCCTGACCTCCGGAAAATCGCTTCCCCTCCGGGGGTTGCAGTTCTCCCTTGTATGATGTTAGGCGATTGTGCCTGGTGGAGCTCTAAGAAGCACAGCCATCAATCCCCTTTCTGGGGCAGCACCAATTCAAACCGTCTATTGGCTCTCTTCGTAAACGCACTTGTGCTGACCAGGGTAATTGTCCCAGTTTTGCGTTCTGAAAATATGGTCACTGTAGTTAGGAGATCACTTTCAGCAATAACACCCACTGCTGCTGCGATTCTAAGTAGGTAATAGCCTAAAGGGACTCTGTTCTCATTACTGGTTGCGTGACTTTGGATAAATCAGCTAAGCTCTTTGGGACTTGGTCTTTATCTGTAAAATTAGGGATAATAAAATTGTATCTCGAGACAGGGGCCAGACTAAATAGGAATCTCTCTCTCTATAGATCGATGGGGCAATATGTTGGGGCAATCTCCTGGGGCAAAGACAGTTGCTGGACCCCTGGGTGGTGGAAGTGGCCTGTAGATGGGTTTCAAAGTGGTTGGGAGGAGGGATTGATGGTGTTCCTGAGGACAACATCTCTTGCGAACCTGGAGAAAACCCAGGAAGCCCTGTCCTGGCTGCCTGCAGTGGAGAAGGGGATTCTCGTGGTGAAATATCAACAGCCTCCAAGCAAAGCCTTTGGTGAGATCTTTCTTTTGGAAACATAGGAGAGCCTTTCATGCATCCACGCTAGCTTCTTAGGGAAGTCACAGCACTTGGACACTCCAGGACTTTCTTTATACAAGAAGATTGCGGAGGAGAAATGTCTATCTAGGTGCAGTAACAAGCTGTATGATGGAGCTTGCTGAAGCTCTGAGGTTGTATAAACACCCTGGGTTTAGAGAGCACCTACAAAACACTCGAATGTCTGACTGCATGACCCCAGGACCTCCTGTTTGGAGGTTTCATGTCGTCTCAGGAGGGGCGGGTTTCAGGCATTAATGGGATATTTTAGGGCAGAGGGAACTGCTGTCTACTTCAAATCATGATAGAGTAGGCAGTTAGTGGAACAAGCCTTTTCAGAAATGTATTTTGATGGACATTTACCCATATCTTTCTCCACTGTGTCTTATTTTAAGCACTGTGTCTGGCACACAACATATGCCTTCTGGTAATTTAGGTTTCTGTCAAAACGAAAAAAATAATGGATACTTTCTGAGTATTCCTATTTGACACTTCATTTGTCTGAAACAAGCAATTCCTCCTTAGCTTGCTCCCGGACAGTTCTTTCCCTTCTAATGACTGACCCCCAGTTTCCTAAACTGAACAATGGGATTGATTCTTGGTGTGTTGTCTTAATGTTTTCTATTGTACTTCTCTGGGTTCTAATATCCATTGCAATGGCGACACAGAACCCACAGACAATATTCATGATTAAATGGTTAGTAAGGAAGTTAGCAGGTTGTGATACCAGTGAGAAGAGCCAGTATAGTTGTTATCAGGACATGTGACAAAGTTTTTTCAGTCTGCTCATAAATGTCTTAAGAGACAGACCACTCCCCTGGAAGCCTCAACCCAAGGGCATTCAGCTCAAGTACTGTGGGTCAGTAAATTCAGCTCCCTGAATTAAGTGCTCAGAGTCACCCTACTTCAGTAAGCCTGTGCCCAAATACACCCAACTCCAGTGCCATAGGTCAGCACGTCCAACTTCCCTGTTTAAGTGCCCAGAGGCACCCCACTCCACAGCCAGCCTTCGGAGCAAAATCACTCAGCTGTACTTCCTCAGTGGGTGGGGAAGTCCGCCACTCTGTTTCGTTCTCTGGTCCCTGGTTCTGCTGACGCCCCTTTGCCTTTGGCACCCAGGACTGGTCACTGTTCACTGCACAGGGATCTTGGGTCCAGAGGATGAGTTCAATTCCTGGCTCTTTCTGGTAATGAGGTCCTTTCTCCTACTTCTCAGAGGGCTCATTTTATACACGGAAGGGTGGCACTGCAGGGAATGCTGTTTACAGTTACCCACAGGTGAATCCCTTTTAGTATCTCCCCCACACACACTCAACCTCCCCACCTCCTGCCCGCCCCCCCCCCCCATCGTTTTACTAGAACCATACAGGAAAATGTCCTTCAGTGGGAGTTAGAGACTTTGGCTGGAAGAGCCACATTAAATAACTCACTGCCCCTGCCCTTGGGTCCTCTCTTTCCTTTTCCTCACCTCTCACTCAGCACCAGTCCCTGTGGGATCTTTCTCCTGGGCAGTTCTCAAGTCTGCTCTGTGGGCTGCATCTTTCCAGACAATTTAGGCTCTCCTGCAACAGACTCCTCACTGGTTCTCAGAATCCAACCTGTCCACCTTCCAGTCCATTTAAAATCAGGGAGGGACCTCTTATACCTGGAGCACAGGTATAAGTTCAGAGAGCAGGATAATAACACTCCAAACAATGTTTTCTTTGGAGATATTAAGAACACATCACTTTAGAAATAAATGGCTTCAAATCCTAAATCATCAATTTCCCTCTGGGTAACTTTAGATAATTTCCATAACCTCTTTATACACATTCCCTTGTTTTTTAAATGGAGTGATGAAAGCAGAGCCCAGACTTACAGGGTTGCTCTGGGAATTAATGACTTGGTACGCTGCTGGATTCCTGGTAAGTGTTGTATAATCTTCATCATTATTCTCCATGCTTCTGTGATTTTGTCAAACATAACACAGTCTATTCTACAGATTCATTCTAAAGAGAGCTTTCAAAAACACAAAGCTACTTCTGTCATATAACTTCCTAAGACCTCTTAATGACTCCCTGGTTCTCTTTTTAAGAAAGTCCAAACCATTCAACTGGGCACACTCCCAAAAAGCCCAGACTCACTGCAGTGAGGGCAATTCTAGAGTCAATGAAATCTGGCCTAACCTAGCCCCATATGTATCTGTAGTTGAACGGGTAGAATTAAACCTGACATAGGACACAGGTGAGTGTGGGGAAAGAATGAGGAGTAGGGATTTTTAAGGAAAGAGATCAGACAGGGAGGGAGAAACACCACGAGCAAGGCTCAGTGATGGGCTGTGGGGGCAAAGAGCCCTGGTTCTACAGATACAGGGTCATAGCATGACTCTGTCATGTACCCGTATAGCCATGTGAACCCGAGGAAGCGACTGAATTTACCTGCACTTCTTTTTGTCCATGTGTACCAATTTAAAAGAATGTACCTACTTCAAGGAGTTGTAGAGAGATTTGAATGAGCTAATATAAGTACTCAGTATAGTTCCATGCATGTTAATTGTTATTTTGGGAAGAGTGAAAGTATAAGGATGCAAATTTTGTAGTATATTAAAAGGCCCATAGAGGATTGAAACTGAACTTTAATAAAGAAAAGGTTGTCAGTGCCTGCTGCTACGTGGCCATGGGACTAATAGTATACGATGGGCAAAGAAAAAAAGGACATCATCAAAAGAACCATGATTGGTGGCAATCAATTCATCATTGTCACAGGCAGGACTATGATGAATGAAAGATCAAATGAAAGATTGAAAGATCAAAACCAACCACCATCAAGTCAATTCCAACTCATAGCAACCCTGTGGGCCAGAGTAGAACTGCCCCTTGGGGTTTCTGAGGCTGTAAAGCCCTGTGAGGTTTATATTCAGCTTTCTCCTGCAGAGTGGCTAGTATAGGACAACAGCTGACCCTGGGGTGTACAGCCCAATGCATAACCCACTCTGCCCAGGGAGCCCTGGTGGGACTACACAATCAAACAAGAGACTATGACTTGGATTTGTACACAATTGTAGCTAAAACAAACTTGCAGGATTATTTTGGGGTTTTGGACACCTGACTACAGAGTGGTCGGGGTACGCATCCCTGAGTCATAGTTACAAAAACACCACCTTGTCACTTAAATTAGATAGTATTTGGCTACCTTTGGTAAATCATTAAGGACCCAGGTAAGTTCCCTAGTTCTGGGTGCAAGCCTGGGAACAAAACTGTCCTTTCCTGGGTGTGCCCTGATTTGTCTAAGCATAGACCATATTGTGGATTTAATGGTCAGAGAGAACTCAAATGGCACCTGAACTTATGCCAAGATTCAAAATGAAGTTAGAGCTCCTGCTTAGACAAGAGCCTTCCACAAACCCAGTGCTTAAGCATTTGCGCGCTAATACAGCTCTTAATTGGTAACTTAACCCTCATCGTCCAAGTCCATCCCAAGACACCTGAGAAGAACGGCTTGCCAAACCACTTCCAATGATCAGTCATTGCAAACCGCATGGAACAGAGTTCTACTCTGACACACATGGATAGCCATCAGTCAGGGTCAACTTTCCAGCAACTGGTTAGTATGCAGAGTGTCATTGACGGTAAAGAACTGTGAGCTGGCCTATACTAATCCAACACGGGACAGTAAACCTGAGACTGCATGTTGGGGTAGACAAAAAAAGATGAGCCTCAGAAAGATTTTCAGACGGAATGACAGCTTGTCTGTCTGGGCTAAGAGAGGTCTCTAAGGCACCATCCATCCGCCAGTTTGTCACACTCTGGTGGCTGGCTTGTTCCTATGATGCTGGAAGCTGCGCCACTAGTATTTCAAAGGCCACCGAGGTCAGTCAAGGTGGAGAGGCTTCAGTGTAGCTTCTTTCAATGTAGACTATGGGAAAAGGCCTGTCTCTCTACTTAGTCAAAAACCCTATAGATCACCACAGAACATTGTCTGATGCAGCCCAGAAAGATGAGCCACCTGGGCTGAGAGGCACTTCAAATTCACAGTGACCACAGCAATGAACTTGAAGATGGCACAGGACTTGGCAAGGATTCATTCTGCTGCACTTGAGACCTCCACGAGGTGGAGAAGACTCAATAGCAATCAACGAACAACAGCGAGGCCAGAAAGAATTCGATGAGAAGTATCCTCTTGGGTAATTTGGGACAAGTGGGCTTCAAAAAGTGCCAGAAAAACATCGCATTTCCCTCTTATGTCTCCTTTTGAAAAGTTACAATGTATTTCATCAGCCTAGAACTCCATAGTCAAAGGAACTTTTAATTGCGATAAATCCTGTACTTCTCTGATCACAGGACATCCTTTCCCCTCCTCCCCCAGCAATAACATAGATCAACATCTTGAAAAACTTGTGTTCAGTAAGACCCCCCTTTGTAATATATGCCCTGAGGTACTATGCTGAAACTGTGCAAACAGCACTGGAAAGGGAAGAACACACACATACCCAGCTGTACAGTGCTACTATTTTCCTCTCTTCTGTTTTCTGGTTGTCTCAAACAGTGCAGAGCCCAAGAGGGTAGTTTAAAAGTAAATGCATATTTCCCTTTCCTTTTCTGGTCTCAATGCTGCCTCTCTCACCCTCTCTCCTACCCACTTCCTTTTCCAGTGGCATTTGCCGACCCTGGAGAGAGCCATCTGCATATTCCTGGTGCAATATCGATGATTTCAAGGGAGCTCCCTTTGGCACCCACTCTAATTCATGGCGTTGTACTTTAATCGCTCTGTGCTAAAAAATCATCTGACTTTTCTAAGTGGTTTCTTTGGGGTCATAGCATGATTTCCATTTTCCCCTTTCTTCAGAATCAAGGCTATTTCCCCGCCTCCAGGGCTTCTTGGCATTTCCGTGAGGTTTATTCTTCTGCTGTGCTTGAATTATGTGGCATCCTGTTTGCACTGCAAACAGTCAAATAAAGTTTCCCCTCAGGATCTCTGGATGAGCCTCTGGGTCATTTCTGCTGATGGAATCCCATCTGTCCTGGCTCAGCATCCTGGCCTCAGAGATAGAGCTGGGATTGGAATGGAAAACCAGGCCAGCAGAGGCAGCGTTGACCGTTTAGGTTCTTGATTGAGCTGTGAACTCAAGTAAACCCCAGCAAGTGCAGTGCAGAGAGGAGAGGCCCAACCAATTTCATGAACTTGCGATATTTAGCACAGACTTGCCATAGTTCTCTAAGCCTCATCCAATTTCTCTAAGGCATGCAGAATGCCCTCCAGAGGTTTCCTCTTAAACAGGAATCACTTAGGTAATCTTATACAAAGGTCAGGAGGTGGCAAACCAAATGGTTTGTACTCATCTGTTCAGGGAAAGGTTCGCAGTGTAGAGCAGAAGAAATGGCCTGGTGATGTGCTTCCCTGAAGATTACCAAAATTGAAAACCCAAATCCACGGCTGTCTGACTCATATAGAGCTTAAATAAGGGTTCTGAGGAGATTGTCTGTCTTCTGGGAGCAGGACTCCTTTTATAAAGATTCCAGTCAAGAGACGCCTATGTAGCAGTTCAACTCTGCAGCGTGTGCGGTTCCCAGGAGCCGTCACTGCCTTGATGGCAAGGATGTAGCTAACACAAGTACCCTTCAACGCCAGACTCACAACTTGTCTCTGCCCAGTTCTGCTGCTGTGAGAATTTGATCTTAGACTTCCAGGTATGGCCTATTTTCTTCATCTTTTCCTGAGACCTTCCTTAGCAGAATGGCACCATCAACACTTTCCTGCTTGGCTGGCTGCTCTAAAGCACACAAGAAAGTACAGAATTTGGGTGTTGTCCAGGGAGGTCAATTAGTGTACTTGACTTGGAAACAGCCTGCTATACATAACTTAACACATAGAGGTGCCTTTCTCACTTCTAAATTTCTCCCTGGCTATGCTAGCATGCTTGGCCCAGTTCTCTGAGGAACAAGGACCTTTAGGATTGGGATTCAAGGCCTACCCCTATTTCCAGGTCAAAACATATTTATAGCCCACTGCCACCAAGTCTACAGCCATTCATATCGACCCTCTAGGACAGAGTAGAACTTCTCCATAGGGTTTCCACGTCTGTAATCTTTTCAGAATAGAATGTCTTGTCTTTCTGCTGCAAAGTGCCTGGTAGGTTCACACTGCGGTTGCCTTTTTGGTTAGCAGCCTAATCCATTGGGCCACCCGGACCTCAATCATATCTATGCAGTTTCCCCCTCAAAGTCTCCTAATTGTTCTCTAATCCTAAAGCAAGTTCCCAAACAGGCTTCTCCCCTGCAGCTGCCTTGTGTAGTGTGTTCTGTCACGACTGCCAAGATTTTCAAACCATTCCTTCCCTTGTTGACTCGGTGAGAAGGTTTCACTCTGGGGAACTGAGAAATAAATGCAGAGACAGTTTAAAGGAACCTCATCTCTGGAATTTGGCTGGTGGTGGTTTGTGCTGGAATCATCTTAGTATAAAAAAGTTTTAATCTTTTTCTGTCATACATTGATGGACTAGTGACCTTGTGTGAGTCACTTGTATTGTTTTTGCATCTTGATAGCTTTTTCCTATTAGACCAAGGCCATGATTCATTCAGCTTTATATCCCCAGCCTGGTCCAGTGGCTAGCCACAGAACATATTAACGAGTATTTATTAAACAAATTTAAATTTCTTTCACTGAAAATAATCTCTCAATGGCATTGCTCAGCCTTTCCTTGAATAGTTGTACTGCCAGCAAAAGGCAAGCTCTTACACTCACAGATTAGCCCACTGTGTTAATAGACATTTCAAACTTTGGGGGAGATATTTTTCTTACATGGAGTTCAATGTGACATCCTATTACGTTTGAATAGTTCTCCAACTTGTACCTCATGGGGACAAAACAACAAACCATCTATTTCTTGTCGTGTGACATTTGGTTTCCGAAGTCTCGTTCACGTTGAACATTTATAATTCTTTGCGTTTTCTCTTAGATGACAACTTTTCTTAACCCTTACTGCCCTTAGCTACTGTCTTTCAACATTGATTCACTTGTCCCAAACTATTAATGAGCTGATTCCATAGTACTTTCTCCTGAAGTCACTCGTATTTATTAAAGCCCTTTTACGGCACGACTCTAAACCCTGCCCTCCAAACTTCAGGGGAGTCTGACCAGGGCAGGACAGCCCGACTTCATCTCCCTGCTTGCAGTCTGTTTCTCTGGTGCAGTGTGAGAGTTTTCGGAGATCATGTGGATAGGTTATTGATGCCAAATGGAGGCAGCCCTCAGAAAAGGGAATATAGGACAGCCCGATTTTGCATTTTAAAAAAAGATTATTTTATGTTTTGGTGGAAATGTTTTTGGTAGGACATGGGCCCACTCAGCAATTTCTACATGTTCGTTTAAAGGACATGGATCACACTGTCATGTTCTGGTGGTTTTGCCCTCCGTTGTCACCACCATTGACTTAGACTTGCTGCCGCCTAAACTTCCACCCTGTAAGTTACCGTGGTAAATTTGACTTCACATAGATAAGCAAGGTGAACCTTCTTTACTAAGTTGGCTAAACGGTTTATTTAAAAGCCTTCAGGGAATCATTTAGATTTAATGTTTAACGATTTTCTAAAGGGAAAAATTCCTAGGGCTTTTCTAGTATCAATCGGTCCAGTCCAGTAAATCTGGATTTCATAGGATTTGAAAATCTGTACATAGTGTTTTCCTTTTTTATCAGGATTTATCTATTGAGTCCTTCATCAAAATGTTCACTAGTGGTAGCCAAACACCATCCAATTAATTGGTCTGGTGGCAAAGGGGGCCATTAGACCTGCAGCCCTGTTTCTTCTCTGATTCCTAGGTCTCTGGACTCTGCTGCTCCGGGCATATCAATAGCCATTGTATCTTGGATGAGGCAGTGTAGTTTTGATGAAAATAAGGTGGAGCATTATTTTGGGAACTGCATGTTTTAAGAAGAGGCCAAGTTCTGTTGGGAGTTGTAACTGGTAGAGAAATGTGACCTTGGAACCAGGAAAGTGACCCTGAAAAGAGGAAAAGGATGCTGAAACTCTGAGGCACAAAATAGGAAGCCAAGCGCCTGCAGAGAAAGTTCACTGGAGCGCAGGCTGGTGAGCGGAGCAGCATGGATTTGGCAGGGCAGGGGGAGGGCTCCAGGTCACCTGCCCTTCGCTCGCTCTCCTCCTGCTACCAGATGGCATTGAGTTGACTTTGTAGGGGTGAGAGCCGAATTGTGCTCCACAGAGTTTTCAATAGCTGATCTTTCCAAAGGAAATGGCCAGGTCTTTCTTCTGAGGCACTTCTGGGTAAGCTAGAATCTCCAACTCTTAGGTTAGAAGCGGATCACGTTAACCATTTATCCTAGCCAGGGATTCGCACTTGGCTCACAATCTCATGTTTGAAAATGCTTTCAAATGGCAGCTTCTGAACCTAAGGCTAAGGTTAGTGAATTTAGCTGTCAAATTAAAAGAAAAATGATACCATTTTAATTTCATTTTAATGTGCTTCTCTTCTATGAATTTTGCATTCAACGGTTTTACATTTGCACTTATGCAATATGTATGATTAAATTCAGGGTAAAAATGATAAATTATTTGCGTGGTAGCTATTAAATCTTTCATCCTAATTTTAGCATACTAAGTAAACTTTGTAGCTAAGCAAATTCAGTCTTATATTTTATCAAAATAGATCATATCTTTCACTAGTAAATGTGTTTGCACATCTATATCTTTTTTCCCAAATCAGTTAGTAGGATTATTTGTTATTAATTTGTCTCTTTTTCATCAGAATAAATAGTTAGGCTGTAACCCCCGACCTAACACCTTTTCTTCTCCTTTCTCTTAGAAATTCCTCTTCTGTGGAAATACCTCCCTAGAGTAGGTAAGCAGAACCAGGCTGCCATAGCTGGATGAGACAGCTTGGAGATTGGGCCCCACTATCATTTTATTTCCCTGAAAAAACTGCAGGCAATGCCGATTTGCTGTGTGCTCTGTGCCAGAGTCCTTGGTTGGGACAGTTAGTGAATGTGCATGTCTGTTTACCAACCCACTGGAGACTAAGTCCACCTACTGACACCTTGTAGGAAACATATGATGGTTTACTTCTGAAAAACCAGCGATTGAAAACTCTATGGAGCACCATGCTACTCTGACACACATGGGCTATCCTGAGTTGGAATCAATTTGAGGAAATCGTTTTTTATTTTTTCTTACTAGTAGTGTGCCCCATGTGTCTGTTTATTCTGTAGGTAGAACTACAGGGATACAGGTGTGACGGGGAAAGGGGGTGAAGGATGGGTTGAGACCATCGTGCTTCTAATTTGATAGGTTAGATGTCTAGTAATGAATGTAATGCTAGTCCCATCTGCACACTAATATTTTAGGGAGATGAGACATCTGGGAGTACTGTCTTAATTGTTAAAGTAATAACTTTGCTGGTATATTCTGAAGTAAAACAAGGCCAGCCTCTAAGCAGAATAGAAACATGCAACTCTGTGTAATAATTTATAGCTCTTTGTTATTGAGGCCAGGTCCTGATTGTGTTGGCCTAAATGCTCTTAGGCCTGGCCCCGTGGCTGCAGAGTCCCTGTAAAGTGCACAAATGCAGCACAATTACCAGGACACCGGAATGAGCCTTGCTGATTAGTGTGTCCGTGTGGTCCTCTGAAAGCAGACTTATCTGGACGGACAGCCTTTGGTTTATCTGAGACACAACCTCTCATGGTGAATTTTTGAAATTAAAATGAAAAATGACAACAAATGGAAAACGACTTGCCCAGTGATCTTACACATACCATTCAACTTTACGATAGGTAATAGGTACCTCAAGAGATGACTTTAGGACCTTTGGTTTCTGTAAGGAGCCCTGGAAGTGCAGTAAATTAAGCTTTAGGCTGTTAGCTCCAAGGTTGACAGTTTGAACCCACCAGCTGCTCTGTGGGGACATACAGCAATCTGCTTCTCAACTGTTTACAATCTCAAAAGCCCTATGAGCAGCTCCACTCAGCAATCAACTTGATGGCAGTGGGTTAGATTTGGGTTTGGTTTCTGTGCCCTCTCTTTCTTTGGATGTCTTCTTCTCTTTCTCTGTCATCTTAATCTGCTCCGATGCCTTTCTCTCACAGGAGCCCTGCTGGCACAGTGGTTATGCATTCGGCTGCGATCCACAAGCTCAGCATTTCGATTCCACCAGTGGCTCTGTGGGAGAAAGACTGGACTTTCTGCTCATGCAAAGAGGCACAGTCTTAGAAACTCACAGGGGCAGTTCTAGCCTGTCTTGTAGGGTCCTGATAAAT
>NW_022111365.1:504702-511858 GCF_000313985.2 Echinops telfairi | reverse complement strand
AAAAAAAAAAAAAGAATGCCGCAGGGAGAGGTGTTCATCACTTTGGCTCTGAACCAGAGTTTAGATCCTAGTCCTGACTCTCATGAACTATGTAATCCTGAGCAAATTATTTAAACTCTCAGAGTTTGTAGTTTCTCATTGTTAAGTTGAATACAAGGAGGGTCTGCTTCATTAGTTTTTGTAAAACTTAAAGAAGAAAATACCTCTAAAAGGCCAACTACAATGATCGCACCTTGTTTTCCTTGTTCGATATTGTCAAGTCCGTTCCGATTCACAGCCACCCTGTCTACAACAGAACAAAGCTCCGCTCCGTCCTGCACCATCCTCACAATTGTTCTTATGTTTGAGCCCCTTGTTGCAGCCAATACGTGAATCCATCTTGTTGAAGGCCTTCCTCTTTTTCGCTGCCCTCTACTTTACCAAGTATGATTTCCTTCTCCAGGGACTGCTCCTTCCTGACAATATGTCCAAAGTACGTGAGATGAAGTTTTGCCACTAAGGAGCATTCTGGCTGTACTTCTCCCAAGACAAATATGTTTGTTTTTCTGGCAGTCCATCTACTTTCCACATTCTTCTCCAGCACCTCAATTTGAATGCCTCGATTCTTCTCCAGTCTTCCTTATTCATGTCCAACTTTCACATGCATCTGAGGTGATTGGAAAAAAGGCTTGAGTCAGGCATGCCTTAGTGCTGAAAGTAACATCCTTGCTTTTGAACATGTGTAAAGAGGTCCCGTGCTGCAGATTTATCCAATGCAATGCATCATTTGATCTATTGATTGCTGCTTGTGTGAGCATTGATTGTGGAGCCGAGCAAGATGAAATCCTTGCCAATGTCAGCCTTCTCTCCATTAATCATGATGTTACCTATTGGTTCAATTGTGAGGAGTTACCATTGATGTGCAATGGTAACTCTTGCAGTGCTGTCAGGTAGATGCCAGACTGCTAGCCTCAAGGTTGTCAATTCAAGCCTACCAGCCACTTCAGAGGAGAAAGATGAGGCTGATGCTGTCATAAAGAGGTACAGCCTTGGAACCCCTAAATGGCATGGGTGAGGAATCTTTTTTTCTGCCAAAGACCATTTGGATTTTTATAATATCATCCGAAGGCCCTACTGGTTAAACAGTTAATTAACTCAACCCTTCCATGATGGCTGGAACTGCTACTCATTGGTGAGTCATGTGATGTTAGCTGTTATTGATGATTTTACTGGCCTTATCGATTTCCCACCCTTGCTATATAGGGTCATGGTGAGTCAGAATCAGTTTGATGGCAGCGGGTTTTTAGTTTGCTATTTACTATTGTAAAAGGACATAAACAGGGTGTCTATAGTCATAACCATGTCTACATTGCTGAGTATAAAGTTTAGGACTGAAGTGATAAGATAATTTTATGTCACCTTGAAGATGTATGAAAGTGTAGGGGTGGAATTAAACCTGTCAATCAAGTCACAGCCTGACAATTCCTTGGTGTCAAGAGTGTGAGACACTCAGAACAGCTTTGTCTCTCTCCCTCTTTCACTTTCTGCTTGCCAGCCACCCCTGAGAGCTGCCAGAGCGCTGCCATGTAGCCACCCACCTTGGAGCCACAGACTCTGCACCCACCGACCTGTGATCTTGAATTCCGGATCGTTACATGTGGCTGTGTGAGTCTGAAGAGGGAGTTATGGACCACTGTTGGGCTTAAGGACTTGAGTTAGACTGGGCTGGGAAGCTACCTGGATATATAATTACGTCTTGATATAAAGTTCTTTCTTAGACATATGAGTGTCGCTGAGTTTGTTTCTCTAGTCAACCCCTAACACAAGGACATTAAACTCTTTTTTCAAATTACACATTGTGAGTGTACATTTTTAGGGCTATGAGGCAAAGCGTCCGTTTGTGTGGGGTGTGGGGTTCTTTTTGGGTGAATGACTCCACTGTCCCAGAAGCAACTTTAGCATATCCATGCAGGCTTCCTCTGCTTACTTCAGTTCAAAGCTGTGGTTAGTAATGGCCAGTGTTAGATGGAGTTACATTAATGTGAACAGGTAATTTAGGCTTAGTGATAAACATGATTTTAGGGATTAAGCGATATCTCTAAGAAATCCCGAATTAAAAAGCCTTCAATTTAAAATATATAGATACTTAAGATTAGTAATGGAAAAAAAGGAGCCCTGGGGGTCTGTGGGATAATACTCGGTTGCTAATTCCAAGGTCACCCACTAGCCTGTCTGCCCGAGTAAAAAGGTATAGTCTTGCAAACCCTACAAAGGGTCACTGTGAGTCAGGCTTGACTCGATGGCAGCAGGTTTATTTATTTCTTTATGTGGGTTTGGTACTTGAAAAATACTTGTAATTTTAGGGCGCTTCTGGCAAGGATGGTGACCTAGAGAGACATGTAGCAACAACAACAACAACAACAAAAACGAACAAAACTAAACACAACACCAGCTCTGGAGGAAGAACACGAGTTTTGAATCTCTGAGGAAAGAAAGAGGACTGAGCCAATCACTGATGGAGAAAATTGAAGAGTGAGACCTACACAAAAAGATCAAAGGGAACAGCAAATTCTCTGCTGACCAACCATGTGCCAAATGGCTCCTCCCACAATGCAAAGCAATCTCTGGCATATGACAAAGAGAAAGGGGGGGCCTATCCCCTTGTTCCTCACACCCACTGAGTGAGCAGGGGCGTGATTGGGCCCCTGTACGTACAGAGGCGGGTTGTGCCCCCCCCACCCCCAACCCCCAGGGCTGTGGGTGAAGTCTGAAGGAGAGTCGAACGGGACAGGACCAGAGAAGCCAGTGAAGGTGTTACTGAATCATCTTGGGTTCCGCACAGATCTCTGGTGCCTGGCGGAATCAGGCCCACGTATTCGAATGCTCAGGGGGCAGCAGAAGCTGTGATCTCCACTTAGCTCCGGCCCATGGCTCTGGTGGAGTGCCTGACCTCCCGGCGGGCCCTGGGGTTAAAAGCAGCACCACAGTTGGAGGACTGTTTGGGATTTCTTTGGGTGTCTCGCTTCATCTTGTTTCTTTCGTTTTGATAAACCAAACTGCCAGCACAGCCTCAAGGGGCAGGGCAGGACCATCTCTAATGCCCACGCTCCCTGGCAACTGCAGAAGTCAGCTGTGGGATGGGACGTTTGATAAAAAGCAGCAGCCAGTTCTGGTTTGGGGTTTTGTTTTTCTGTCTCTCCTACTTTTTTTTTTTTTTGGTGAACTGTCAGCAGAGAGACATAGGACACCATAGGGATAGAATCATCCTTAAATCCCTTGTGACTCAAAGAAGTTGCCACCTCCCACCCTTGCACAGCAATTGTTTGCACTCCTATTGGGAACTTGATAAACACTCACCAGTGACTGAGAAAAAGAAAGTAGCAAGTAACTGCTGGTTCTAGCTTGGATATTTCTGTGTGTGGAGTGTGTGTGTGTGTGTGTGTGTGTGTGTGTGTGTGTGTGTGTTTTCCACTTGTTTGGGCATTGGTCCAGATTTATTGGTGTGTGTTGGTGTTTTTATTCTCTTTTGTTTTGTTTTATTATTCCTTTCTCATTCCCCAAGATGGAGTCAACCGTTCCCATAGGACCCAGCCATTCCCACACCTTAAACTACTGGAATAAAGCCACCACCCAATCCATTACCACACAATCAACAAATAGAAACAAGTACAAAAACAACATGATGGTTTGGAGACAGGCAATTTCAGTTCATATAAAGAAACAAAGGAGAATGAGGCAAGCGACTAATACATGGAGCCAAATGACCCCACTGAGGAAGAGAAAGCATTGGAACTACTGGAGAAGGAATTTAGAATAGTTCTTAGGTCCTGTCAGTGGATGTGGAAGACTGAGAGCGCATTGCTCTGCCACTTGCTGCTGCTGCTGCTGCTGCTGCTGCTGTTTCACCACTTCTCTAGTGTTATGGCTCTCTCTTTCCTGGATAGAGGAGGCTCAGTGTGAAAGAACTCAAATCACACTGGGCTTTTCATTCTTAATGACAATGAGATCCCTGTTCCTACTTCTGAGATGGCTCATTTTAAACACAGCAAATTGGCAAACCTGACCAATCCTCACTTTAGCATTCCATCCACCCTATTTGCACGGTTTCACCCAATCATTTGGTTGGAGTTACAAAGACTATGACTAGAAGACCCATAGCAAGTAAGACAGTGCACACAGCTGGGCTTTCCTTTCATGAGACAGTCACTCAAGAGAAAATGAATTGCTTCTTGGAAGATCAGCATTCAGCAATTGCATTGAGAAAATAGTATCACACCAGTCTATTTAAAAAGTTAGATTTACTTATTTTTATTGGCATAACAAGGCCTTAAAAAGGGACAAATTATTTTAAATTGCTTCTTCAACAAAATAGAAAAATAGTTATAATAATGTAATAATATATTACCTCCAGATGGCATTAAATTAAATGATCATATTTCTTCAATTAATTTATTCTCATAAGTTTAATAATAAGTGAACACTTATATAAACTAGTATTAACATTTCCAGAAAGGAGCCCTGCTGTAATAGTAGGCTACAAATTGAACTGCTAACTACAAGGTCAGTAGTTCGAATCCCCAGTGGATCCATAGGAAAAAGAGGAGTTTGTCTATACCTGTAGATGTTTAAAGTATCAGAGATCCAAAGGAACAGTTCTACGCTGTCCTACATGATCTCTACGAATCAGATTTGGTGTGGTGGAAGTATGTGTGAAACATCCCCAGGAATTAGTGAAGGTAAATTTGTTCAGATCAAAATTCATTTATGTCAACCTCAAAAGCAAAGTCTTTTAAGTAACTTAAGCCAGTTACTAGATAAAATATATTTTATTTAAAGAATAGAACTAATTTCACTAATAAGAAGAAAGAAGAGTAAACTGCTTTTAAAAAGATCAATAATAAAGGCTTGAATAGAATATAAATGAGGTAAATTTTACTTCAGTAATAATTAGGTTCTAAAATATGTAAGCATAAATTAAGTTATAAGAATTTTAGGTAACCTACTGATCTTAAAATAAGATACTAAATATTTATTATAATTGAAATGTATAAGCTCTTACTTTTATGCCATATTAAAGAATATACATGTTTGGGTATTGTAATAAGTATGTTAACTTTTTTGTCACTTCAAAAATAGTACTATAAATAGTAAATAATAAAATAGTAAAGATTAAAACATTTTAAAGTTTTTTAACAATTAATTTGATATAATTTCACATTTTTATCTGTTTGGTTAAAGTTGTTAAGGTAATTTGTAAAATTATTAAGAACTTTTAATGTTAAAATAAGCAAGGATTAAGCTTCTTGCTATTAAATAACAAAATTCTTTTTAAATATCAAATTTTAAAGTTTTATTCTTTGTGCACTCTTTTTTATTTTTGTGTGTGTGCAGTCTTTTTGAAAGGCAAAAATTTCACCAAAGTCCCAAGATTTAAAAACTATAGAATATATTAGAAAATAAAAATAAAGCAAAATTTAACATATAGTAAAAGGGAGATCAGCAAAAATTTGAAGGGAAGGAAAACACTGAAAGGAATAGAGGCATTAAGTACAACAGAGCAATTCCTATCATGGATACAATCCTGCAATGACAATAATCTAGGAGTGGATGTAAAAATAGACACACAAGCTCGACAGATGTGGAAAGGGGAATGGGACTATATTCATGAATATATAGAGGCTCGACAGAGGTTCGACATATGTATTGACCCATGCTGCCAATACAACCACAATTATAGTAGAACATGGAGTGCAGCACTATGAAAAGTTCTTGTACATGACCAAATACCTGGAGGGAATGATTCACTCTGGGGAGCTGAGGACCATAGTCTCGGGGGCACCAAAGTCAATTGGCAAAACAATTGGTTCAATCACAAAGACAATGTTTTGCATCATGTTTGGTGAATAGCGACAAGGGTCTTAAAAGATTGTGATTGAACATCTAAGGTGAAACTCTTGGTATCTCTCCAGCTGGAAGAAAGAAGAGAATAGTCTATTTAAAAGGTTAGAATACTGATTCTTACTGGTGTAACAAAGTCTTTAAAAGGGACAAATTATTTTAAATTGCTTCTTTAAAGAAATAGGAAGAAAATTATAACACGTTGTAATTTCTATCTGGGGGAAAGAAAGCGGTGAAAATTGAAGATGTTTGGAGATAATTAGTCCAGAGGAATAGTGGGCCCTGTGAACCTCGGTCCCATGACGCTAAGACCAGAAGAACAAGACGGTGCCCCGCCGTCACCCAGTTGCTCTGAAAAGGGTCACATTAGAAGATTCTTAACAGAACGGAGGAAAAAGCTGTGGAACAAAGCACAACTCTATCAAAAAAAAAAAAGGCTAGGTTTGCTAGTTGCACAGAGATTGATTCAACTCCAGTGACTTTCAACACCTTTAGGTTTGGAGAACTCACTCCTGTGCCTCGGGTTTCAGCCAGACAATAGACAGGGCTGTAGGGAGAACAACGACACTGGCGAGATAGGCGTTCCTTAACACAATCAGCCATTTGTGATCAAAGTTCGGAGGGCCGGGCAAGAAGGAGGCATGGCAATAGCAAGCCCAGGAAGAGGGGTAACTGATGCTGCCTTGGGCGGATTACAAGGAAACAGAGAGGAAAACGGATTGGCCTGGTCCCCTGCCATCTTCACCGCTTGTCTTATGTTTGAGCCCATGGTTGTAGGCCGTTTCATTGTGGGTCTGTCTCTGTATACTGTTACACTGTTTTTACTGTTTATAGCTCCTGTCAATTATATAAAAGGTGTGGTTCCTTTTAAACTATAAACGGCCTAAAAGAAAAACAAAACAAAACTGATATCCATGTCTCTAGGTTTACACTAACTTGTATGTCTTTCACTTGAGAAAAAGCTGAAGTTTACCCCTACAGGTAATTCATCAAATAATACAAGTATTGTTTCTCATTGATTTGTAAAAACTCCTGAAAACTGTAAAAGTTTACAAAAACTAAAGATTTGTTTTGTTCTATAAAATGACTCGAATTCAACCTTGCAAGTCTGGCTAGACCAGAGGAGGTACACTGGTACAGATAGGAACTGAAAATCTGGGGAATCCAGGGCGGATGAGTCCTATAGGACCAGTGGTGTGAGTGGCGAAACAGGGAGGGTAGAGGGAGAGTGGGTAGGAAAGAGGGAACCGATTACAAGGAACTATATGTGACCTCCTCC
>NW_022111365.1:502407-504513 GCF_000313985.2 Echinops telfairi | reverse complement strand
ACAAATGCGCTTTACACAATTGATGTGTGTATGGATTGCGATAACAGTTGTATGAGCCCCTAATAAAATGTTTAAAAAAAAAAAAAGCAAAATAAAGAAAAAAAATAATATTAAAAGGTTTATTCATTTTATTATGAATCACATAGGACATATTTCCAAGCAAGAAAAGTGGTTAAATTCATAGCATCAGTAATGCTTATCTGTTAGAAACCAGCACATAATATTAACTTGTAATATTTCAATTACTAACTTAATCACAAATTTTTACTTTTAAATCTAGAGGCATCAAAATCAATCATTTAAAGGGAAAATACATAATGCTACCATTCAAATATTTAGAGATTTAAAAATCTTAGTATATGAATATTCTTAGTATATAACACACCAAACTCATTGCCACTACACCGATTTCACCTTACTGGTTTCTGAGACTGCAGCTCTTTAGGGAGAAGACCACTTCATCCCCTCTTCCGCCCCACCCCACCCCAAGGTGCAACTGGGTGGATTTGAATCAATGACCTTGTGGTTACCAGCCTAATACCTATGCCTGGGTGCTACCAGGGCGCCTTCATTCATGGAATATCCTATTTGCTTGTTTATTTCAGTTCCGTGAAAATGAGACTTTGTTGAGGGCCCAAGGCCATGGGGTTAGGAGAAACCCATAAGGGGAAGGCAAGAGAGCCGGAGAAAAGGGCCCTATCTGAACTTCCTCCTGGAGCACAGCTGTTGGTGGGGCGACACATCTTGTGGCAGATGGCTGCAAAAGTGTGCACCATAGCATAACTCCTGTGGCAGATCATCTTTATCTCAGTGGTACTTCTGGACGAGCTGAAACAGAGAAAGCTTGATGACACTGCCACATCGGTACCGCCCCAGGGGCAGGAGGAACTCTTCTGGATGTTGTAGTTCGCGCGTGTGCAGTCAGTGATGGGATTCAGCTGTTTCACCCCAATTCAGCAGAACAGATACCTAACTTTTTGTTGAGTTCTGAGAACTGGTTGTTAAAAATGACACTTGTAATCAGCGTTCTCTCCCAGGTGGGCAGCTGTCCAGAATGTAGAGTCACAAATGCGTAGTCCTTCTCTTTTTTAATGTCCACCTGTGCAATAGCACGTTCTAAGCATCCATCATGATGCTCATTCCGTCCATAGACACACAAAAATTACACAGAGCTGTGCTTGTAACAGCATAAACTCATGATACTTTTAATGACATACTTACATTCATTACTTCAGTAAACAAACATAACATAAAGAGAATAAGTGCCCAAAATACAGAGGGTGACACGCGGTCATTTGTTTCAGCTGTGTTACTTACACTCTAAATTCCAATGAGATATTCTGAGTGAATGATGCAATTCCTGAAACTGTTCAAAGAGCTAAAAATATTGTCAGAACAATTCAATATGTTCAGCAGAAGCAGAAATAGGTTTTTCAAAGGTGAGCATAATATGTTCAGAGAAGTCACCTGTTTCTAATATAGCAAACACAATGACTATTGTCTAATTGACCTGCCTCTAAAGGAATGGGATCCTACTCCTACGGTGAAAACATAGTTAAGGATAAATCACATAATCTATGTTGCTTGTATAAAAGGGAAGAATATTTCAAGTGAGGACCCAAATCAAGAAACAATATAGAAATAAATATAGTTTTGTTGTTTTTTTGTCAAGTATTATTTAGTGTTTTTTCATTAATATGTTAAAACACTTTCTTACAACAAATCTGGTTTTGTGTATCTCTTTTATTGTTCCTATTTAAGTATTAACTGTATTAAATAATAAACTACCTTTCGGTATATATATATATATTTTTATACTTAAAAAGGATCATTAGGATAGTGAGCTGGTTGTGAATTATTATGAATCCCACCAAAGAGTGTAGCCATCCTTCATCTTTAACTCATACAACTCTTATCACAATCCATACATATGTCCATTCTGTCAAGCACATTTGTACATTGATTGCCCTCATCATTCTCAAAACATTTGCTTTCTACTTGATCCCTTGGTATCAGCTCCACATTTTCCCCTCCCTCCCAACCCCCGTCCCTCATGTCCCTTGATAATTTATAAATTACTCTTATTTTGTCATGTCTTACACTGTC
>NW_022111365.1:498584-499589 GCF_000313985.2 Echinops telfairi | reverse complement strand
ACACAGATGTTTTATCTTCAGTATATCCCACTTGACAATTTGTGACTCAACTGTATTGGTGGCCTTCCCTATTTCAGATAGCCTATGTATTCCCTGCGCCAAAGTTCTCACGTTGGTCCCAATTCCCTCATTGATGGCCCTAATAGTTTGGGGTTTTATCTCGAGGTCTGTGCTCCACCTTGAGTTTATTCTTGTGCATGGAATGAGATAAGGGTCTTGCTTCATTTTTTCCACAGGTAGATATCTATTTTTGTCCAGCACCACTTGTTGAAGAGGGTGTCTGCTGTCCATTTGATATTTTGGGAACGCTTATCAAAGATCAGTTGTATGTATGCTGATGATTTTATTTCTGGGTTTTCAGTTCTTTTCCATTGGTCTATGCGTCTGTCATTATACCAATTCCATGCGATTTTGACCACTGTGTATGCATAATATGTGCTAAAGTCAGGTAAAGTAAGTCCTCATCCTCTGTCCTTCTTGAGCAGTTCTCTGCTAATTCTAGGCTTCTTCCCCCTCCAATAATCAGTTTTTCCATTTCTTTGAGGAAAGATAAGGGTAATTGTGTCGGGATTGCATTAAACTTATGTGGGGTCTTGGGCAGAACTGACATCTTTACTATATTGAATCTTCCAATGCCAAAAGCATAGGATATTCTTCCATTTCTTGAGGGCCTCGCCTTTCTTGTCTCTCGGTCTTTGATCCTCAGACCAGTGTGCGGCTGCCTTGCTTGTTCTGTGCCTCAATTTGCAAGCTACACTACCTGTGGGACACACAAGCTGTGGACTGTGTCTCTGTAATTTGAGGTCCCTTTAAGACCTGTCTTTGCCACACAATTTGGATTTACATCTCTTGAGCTGGGGACTGACTGTTGGTGACTTGCCTTGCTGTTTGCTGCCTGTGCTGGGAGAATCTGAATCTCTCTACAGAGGACTACCTGGCGGCCCTCAAGACTTGAAGGACTGCCAGTGTCTCACAACTCTCTAACACGTTTGAATTATACTGAGT
>NW_022111365.1:495984-497472 GCF_000313985.2 Echinops telfairi | reverse complement strand
GGGTAGGCTGTGTGCTTCTTCCTTGTGGGTTTTGTTGTTTCTTAGCTCGATGGCAGCCTGTTTGTCTTCAAGCCTTTAAGACCCCAGATGCTATATCATTTGACAGCCAGGCACCAACTGCTTTCTTCACCACTCTTGCTAATGCACCCCCTTTGTCCTCAGCGATCGAGTAGGGGTAGGCTGGTCTGCTTCTATGTGGGTTTTGTTGTCTCTCAGCTAGATGGTACTTGTTTATCTTCAGGTCTTTAAGGCTTCAGGTGCTGTATCTTTTGGTAGCTGGGCATCATCCACTTTCTTCACCACAATTTCTTGTGCACCCATGAGATGCTCACCTGCCTGGCATGATCTTAATGCAAATTAAAACAAATATGAGATATCACCTAACACACTCAAAGACAAACCAATTCAAGAAATCAAAAAGTAATAAGTGTTGCAGGGGATGCGGAGAGATAGGAACTCTTGTCCACTGCTGGTGCACCTGTAGGTATGTACAGCCACTATGGAAATTGATTTGGCGATATCTAAAACAGTTGGAAATTGAGCTACCCTATGATCCAGCAATCCCCCTACTGGGCATATACCCAGAAGAGACAAAAAACAAAACCATGGCCAGACATCTGTGCTTTCCAGTCAAGTCTGATGGGGTGCCATGCCCCGGCACCGCCTCTGTCTGGCCATGGTTTTGTTTTTTGTCTCTTCCGGGTGTATGCCCAGTAGGGGGATTGCTGGATCATAGGGTAGCTCAATTTCCAACTGTTTTAGATATCGCCAAATCAATTTGCATTTCTCTTATGGCTACAGATCTGGAACATTTTCTCATATATTTGTTGGCCATTTGGATTCCTGCCCTTGAGAAACTCCTGCTCAGGTCCTTTGCCCACCTCGTGAGTGGACAATTGGTTTTTCTCTTGTAGTTTAGCAGTGTGTTATAGATTTTAGTAATAAGGCCTTTGTCGGATGTGTCATTGCCAAAGATGTTTTCCCATTCGGTAGTCTCTCTTATTAATCTCATTGATGGCCCTAATAGTTTGGGGTTTGACCTCAAAGTCTGTGATCCACCTTGAGTTTATTCTTGTGTATGGAGTGAGGTAAGGGTCCTGCTTCATTTTTCTGCAACTACGTATCCATTTTTCCCAGCACCATGAATTGAAAAGGGCATCCACTTCCCATTTGATATTTTTGGGCCCCTTATCAAAGATCAGTTGTCTGTATGCTGATGATTTTATTTCTGGGTTTTCAATCATTTCCATTGGTCTGATTATCTATTGTTATACACAGTACCATGCTGTTTTGAGCACTGTGCCTGTGGAATAGGTGTTAAAGTCGGGTAAAGCAAGCCCTCCGACTTTGTGCTTCCTCTTGAGGAGTTCTCTACTAATTCTCAGTTTCTTCCCCATCCATATGAAGTTGGTAATCTGTTTTTCCAACTCTTTGAAGAAAGTTTCTGGAATTTGGATAGGGATAGCATTGAACTTACATAGTGCCTTG
>NW_022111365.1:493432-494774 GCF_000313985.2 Echinops telfairi | reverse complement strand
TTCATAGTACTGTGTAATTATCCTTTTGATTTCACTATGGTCCGTTGTAATATTCCCGCTATCATCCCTCATTCTTGCTATTGAAATGCGTTCCTTTCTTTCTTTGGTCAAGTTCGCAAAATGTCTGTCGATTCGATTTATCTGTTAAAAGAATCAACTTTTAGCAGCATTTATTTTTTCTATAGTTTTCTTATTTTTCTCTCTCCTGAATCTCAGACCTAATTCTTATTATTTCTTTTCCCCCCCTGTTAGTTGGATTTTCTTGCTGACTCAGTTCTAGTTGCTGTAAATTTTGTGTCAGTGTATCAATCATATGCCTCTCCTCCTTCTTTATGTGTGCATGCAATGCTATGAGACTACCTCTGATGACTGCCTTTGCTGTATCCCATAAGTTTAAGTATGTTGTGTTTTCATTCTCATTGGTTTCTAGAAATTTCCTAATTTCATCTTTGATCTGAACCAGTATGCTCTCCTTTTGCAATAGAGAGTTGTTCATTCTCCAATGTTTACCCTTACTTTCTTTATCTTCCTTTGGTTTATTTTCAATCTTATGGCACAGTGGTCATATGATGATGTATGATATCAATGTGCTTGAATTTATGTAGATTCAACTTATGCCCTAGCATGTGTTCTCCTTTAGAAACTGTATGATATCTGTATGATATCAATGTGCTTGAATTTATGTAGATTCAACTTATGCCCTAGCATGTGGTCTCTTTTAGAAACTGTGCCATGGGGAGCAGAATAAATTTTGAATTCCTTTTTGTTTGGGTGGAGAGCGCTGTAGATATCTATCAGGTCAAATTGTGTAATTGTAGTGTTTAGATCTCTAGTCTCCTTGTTGAGTTTCTTTCCGAGTGTTCTGTCTTTCTCAGAGAGCGGTGTATTGAAATCATCTACTATAATTGTTGAGGCTGTGATTTCCTTTTTCAGCCTTTGAAGTGTTTGCTTGACATGTTCTGCTGGATGCTTATTTGGCGAGTAAATATTTAGAATGCTATTCGTTCGTTTTGTAATGTTCC
Organism: Echinops telfairi; assembly: GCF_000313985.2. Taxonomy (NCBI): domain Eukaryota; kingdom Metazoa; phylum Chordata; class Mammalia; order Afrosoricida; family Tenrecidae; genus Echinops; species Echinops telfairi. The sequence goes on along the minus strand of NW_022111365.1, from coordinate 493,752 downwards.
CTTGAGCATTATATAGTGCCCATCCTTATCTCATTTTATGGTTTGCACTTGGAGGTCAATTTTATCTGAGATTAGGGTTGCAACCCCTGCTTTTTTGGAATTAGAGCTTGACTGATAATGTCTCCATCCTGTGATTCTCAGCCCGTTTTTATCTGTAATGTTGAGATGTGTTTCCTGTAGGCAGTAGATTGAGGGTTTGTGTTTTCCAAGCCAGTCTATTAGTTTCTGTCTCTTAAGGCCGGAGTTCAAACAATTAATATTCAGGGTTATTACATCTATCTGTGGACCCTGTGATGTCATTTTATCTCTCTTGCGTTTGG
>NW_022111365.1:490297-492588 GCF_000313985.2 Echinops telfairi | reverse complement strand
GGGTTTGAGCCTCCTCCATTCTCTGAGCAAAGTCCATGAGTTTGCTGTTAGTTTTTGTTATCTCCGCCTTTAACTCCTGTATTTCCTTTTGGTGCATATCCTTTAATTCCTCTAGCATTTCATCCTTTTCCTGTAATGCTTCCCTCATGTCCTGTATAGCTCCAAGCAGTATTATGAAGATTTCTTTTTGTGTGGGGGGGTCAACCTCTGCCCTTTCTATGACTGTTGTTAGGTCCGGGTGGTCCTCTGGCATTGGATTTTGTTTCTCTTTTCTTGTGGAAGCTACTTGCTGTTTTTTGTTCAATTTGTGGGCACTTGGTGCCATTTTACTGGGTGTCTCCGAACCCTGAGCTCTCTTTGGGAGGTTGTAGCTGTGCATGCTGCAGTCTGATAGAAAGTATTGGCCCCAGTGCAGGGGAGCATGTTTAGGGGATGGATTGGGGATTGGGTGATCTGTTTCTGGCTAGGGGCATTTCCCTCAGGTAGGCAGATGGGGGAGGGGGCGCGACTGGTGTGCAAATGCACCTCTTGGAGCCCAAAGAGTGGGACAGAATGAGCAGGGAGAAGGGAGAATGCAGTGATAAAGCCCCCAAATCTTGGGATCCTATGTCGCAGCTGCAGAAAGTTGTGCCAGCAGCGTGTGTCAGGATGCGGATCACTGAGTGTGTATGTGTGTGTCCGTGCACAGGTGTGCACATGTATAGGGGAGCGGGTGGGCGGGGAGGTCCAAGGAGGGGATGACTGGTGAATCTGCAAGGAGCGCAGTGATGGGATGCTCTTCTTTGGGCTGCGATCTCTGAGCATGCGGGAAGGTCTGATTGGCGGTTTGTGAGAAGCCCAGAGGCAGGTCAGACCAACCTCCGCCTGGCTGTGGCGCCGGGCGCACACCTCCAGGGAGAAGGTGGGTGGGTGGGGGTTCTGGCCTGTTGGACTGCGAGGGGTGCCTGGGTGGGGCCAGAATCTGCAGGGGGTGGGGGGGTGCTGGTTGGAGCACACACAGGAGCCCCGGCTCCCTGTGGCGGGGTGGGGGCTCCTGACTGGCGGTTTTGCGCGAAGCGCCAAGGAGGGCAGGCTCAGCCTCTGCCTTGCACCTAACTGCCTTGTGGCACCGGTCTCAGGTGAGCGGGTGCGCAGAGCGCCTCACCTAAGACCCTGGGTGGCCATGCATAGACCTGGATATGGGTGGGAGTCCACCTCTGGGTCCAAGAGATGCTCTGAGTGGTCTTGGGAATCTAACAGACAAATTTGGTACCCATATTCCATCCCCAAATCTCCCCACTCACTGATCTCCTCGGAGCTCCAGGCGTGAGCTAACTAGCAGGCGGCCATCTTCCCCCTGATTCCAGAACTCTGGTTGTGTCTCTCTAGAGAACCCTAACACACCTGATTCTTATTATTTCTTTTCTTTTGCCATTAGTAGGATCTCAGCAATATTTTTCATCTAAAGTATTATAGCCTTTATTAAGTTTTGTATTACTTTTAAGATTCCAGGCCAGTCTCTTTACTTTAAAAAATATTTGTATAACTTAATCATGGTTATCTTTAAATTTGTTATTTGCAGAAAACGTCTACCTTATTCACTGAAAACACCTAACCAAAATGTGTCAACAAAAATGGACTGTCTCTCAGGTGTGGTTTAGCACTGATGAAACACATAACCATCTTTTAATCCTTTAATATTTCCTCCCCTCATTATTATGGTTCTTGTGTTACTTCATTAATCTTGTTATACATGAGTATGTACATTTGTATAATTAAGATTGATGCATGAAAACCAAGATAGATAACCCTTCAGAAACAGTAAAGGCAGTAATGATTAAGGGTATGGGGAGGGAGAGGATGGTGTGGGAAGTGGGGAGCTAATAGTAATGGACTTGTATGATTCCATTCAAGGGCAACGAATAACAGAATTTTAGGTGAACAAATATATTGGATGGTGTAAGACATGAAAAAAATACATATATAACATAACATAACATAGCATAACATAACAATAAGGGTTCCTGAAGGGTAGGATGGGAGGAGGGAGGGGATTAAGGGGAACTGATATCAAGGAGTTCAAGAAGAAAGAAAATGTTTTGAAGCTGATGGCACACCAATATCTGTGATCCAAGGATTGTAAAGGAGGGAAGGGTCCCGAGAAGAATTTATTTCAAAGGATGGCACTGAATCCGCAAATCTGGGAGAGTGATGTATCTGATCAGAGCACACGGGAGCAGATGACGGGGCAGGAGGAGAAACTGGAGCACATCCTGGCCCACCAGGCCTTGAGGACGATGACCCCAATTAGA
>NW_022111365.1:482476-488398 GCF_000313985.2 Echinops telfairi | reverse complement strand
AATGTACAAATGCGCTTTACACAATTGATGTATGTATGGATTGTGATAAGAGTTGTATGAGCCCCTAATAAAATGATTAAAAAAAAAATCAGCCATTGAAAACTATGGGGCATAGACAATAAAATAAAAAAAGAGTTGTAGGAGCCCCTAATAAAATGATTTTTTTTAAAAAGCAGGGAAGGGTATCAGAGCTTAAATTGTGAGATTCTGGTGTACAGAAGGTTATGGATGACAGTGGAAGCTCAAAATACATTTGCAGGATCCACACAGGGAATAAGCCGCTGGTGATTTCTCTCTAATCATAGTTGAGGGGTTGGAATAACATGGTGATCAGACATAGTATTGGAGAGATGACGATTGTCGATTAAAATGACAAATCTGACTTGAATCGTGACAACCCTGATATTTGATCTCCTTTCTGAAACACTTTGGGCTTTATCTGGTTTGAATTTTTTCCCTTTTTTTCATATTGGGGTTTGTCTCTGTTGTATCTATCAATTTTGCTAGCCTTCTTGACTCTTCGCTACGTGTTTTTGATATATGAACAGCAGGATACGTGAATCTATAGAGACCCCCAGAATAAGGGTTCCTGGCGGGTATGATAGGAGAGGTTGGGGGGTGGGGTTGAGGGAGCATATATCAAGTTCAAGAAGGAAGAAAAGGGGAAAATGTTTTGAAATTGATTTTGGTAGCAATTGTATACACTGCTTGATATGATTGAACTATAGAATAGTATGATGCCTGGATTAGCTCCTAATAAAATGATTAGGAAAAAATAAAATAAAATAAAATGCTTAATGCAAAAAACAAAAACAAAACAAACTGTGACCATCTGGGAAACCACAGGGGCAATTTTTCTCTGTTCTTTAGGGGCCTTTTGAGTCTACATTAACTCGAGGGCAGTGAATTTTCATTTCTTTACGTTATTTTTCCCCCCCACAAAAAACGCCAGCAACTTATATAGTTTCTTAAGCATCTTTTCATCTGGTTAACGACTTTTGAAAGCTAGCAATCCAACTTGCTTTTCTGAATCTGTAAACTAACTACATTTTAAAATGCTATTACAAAAAGATTTCTGATAGTCTAAATGAAAATGGCCTTATTTAGTACTCCTTGTAAGACTTATGCTGCTAAACTTAGAGGGGTGAGACCTTGCATTTATTGTCTTAATTTAAAAAGGACAAGCCTATTTGGACTTGCCAACCCACTGAATGACTAAAACTAAAATTCAAGTGCCATGCCAACCAAGGATAAGCAGCCATGGGAAAAACAACAATGACAAGACAAAACAAAACAAAACAGCTGAATTCAAGGATAAAAAGAAGCCAATATTTGAGCAGTCTGCTTACATTCCCAAGAGTTCCAGACCAGGCATGTATTCTCCCTTTATGGAAGTCATAGACCTTCATGAACTATGTTTTCTTATTTTTTGATATGGTATTTGTTACAAGTGTTCTTTCTGACTTCATTTGTGTTCTATGGGATTTTCAAGACAAGAGTTTTCTTTTGTTTAACATTGATCTCCTTTTAACAACTTTATTCCTATAACTAGAGTTATAATAATTCTTCCTGCTCTTTTAATTATTGTGTTTAATTTATTAGAATGACTAAGAATCACCATTGGTAGTTTTACCCTTTGCTTTATATTTATAATAATTTTGTCTTTATTGGCCTATTGCATTGTTTTAATATCATATTTATTGTATAATGCAAACTAGCTGCCATTGAGTCAATGCTGATTCATAGCAACCCACTGTGGGTTTCTGAGACTTTAACTGCTTTCTGGAGTAAACTGCTGGTGATTTCGAACTGCCTGCCATGCAGATCGCAACCCAGGTCTCCTTATAAGTTCTTAATTCAGCCCTTTATTATTTTAGAGTTTGGGGGTAATTGTTTTTGATGTTGCTATTTTGACAATTGCTAAGTATTTACTCCGCGCAGCCAATATTTTTGCAATTCCATTGTTCATGACATTAATTTTCCTAATATAAAGTTCCTTATTAAATAATTTTGGTATTATCCCTTGTTTTAATATTTTATTTCTTCCCTGTGAGTCAAAAACCCCTTGCTTTTATAATACCTATTAAAGTAATTACTTTTCAGTTAGTTATTACATTTATAATAGTTTGTTGTATCATTTAATTAGAAACTTTTGATAGAATGAGTTTTTATCTTATCTTAGTATTTATTAAAAAGATATAAATAGAATTACCAAATGGCCCTGCAATCTTTCTACCCAAAGAAATAAAGAACAAAATTTGAACAATTACATGAACACTTATGTTTATCTCAGTCCTATCTACAATAGCAAAAAGATGCGGGGGGTGGGGGGGGGATGTCAGGCTGTGGAGGAATAAATAAATAAACTCTGGTACTTAAGAGGGTGTGGCAACAACATAATCTACTGTCAACTTGAGGAAGGGGTAGAGTCTAGCCTGTCAATCAGGTCATAGCCAATGAAGCCTCTGGGTGGCCATGGCCTTTTGAGGATTCTGGCAACTGCTGTCTTCCTTCCTGGAGGTGGGAGACACACCCTCACCGCAAGACATTTCTGTTGACAAGTCACATGGAGCTATGCTGATCAAGCCAGAACTCTGGAGCTGGAGGAGTCACGTGGAGACCCACAGCAGCTCTTAGATGCTTCCACCACCACTGGAACCACAATACTTTCTACCTACTGGCCTTGATCTTCCTGCATTCGGGATCATTGTGTGTGTTGGATGAGTCTGAAGAGGAATTTATAGACTGATATAGGACTTATGGACTTGATCTGGACTGGGGGGGAATGTTTACTCAATATATGATTGCTCTTTTATAGAAAGCTCTTTCTCATATGCATCTAAGTGTCTGTGAATTTGTTTCTCTAGTCAACCTGGAGTAACACAGAAGGGATACCAAAAAACAAAAAAACCCAGAATTTTTTTTCAAAGCTATGTATTAAAATTTTTTTTTACAAAACAGCCTTGTCATCTTCAAAGTACTCTCCATTACACTTAATATGTCTGTCAAATCTGCAATTCCATTCTTGGAAATATTTTTCAAATGCATTTGTTTGGATGGCTGACAGCACCTCTCTCATTTTCTTCTTCACCTCTTCTATGTCATCAAATCGCTGTCCTTTCATGTCCCTCTCCATTCACAGAAACAAAAAGAAGATTCAAGGAGGAATGTCAGGTGAGTAAAGTGTGGGGGGCAAGAGAGGTATGCTGTGTTTTTCCAAAAACTGGTGCACTGAGATGGCTGTGTGAGCAGGTGCATTGTGGTGGCGGCAAAACCAGTCTGCTGTCTGCCATATATCAGGCTTGTTGTTGGTCACACACCATTATGCAATGTTTTAGAACCTCTAAATAGAAAACTTGATGAACAGTCTGACCTGGTGGAATGAACCCCACATGGACTACAAGTTGACATTTTCATCTGTTCAGGAAGTTGATAGATATCCAGAAAGAGGTTGTCATCAATCAACATCTCACCTTTTTTGAAAAAAGAAAAACTCCCATACACTTGAGTTTTTCCTGTAGTGCTGTCTTTGTAACATGTGTTCAACAGCAAAACAGTTTCTGCAGCATTTTTTCTGAGCAGGAGACAAAATTTCACAGCAGCATGCTGTTCTCTGAAATCAGCCATTTCAAAAATTAAGGTTGGAGCTAAACTGCGTTTACGAAAAAATTTACTGGGACCAAAGGAAACCTTCCCAGGTGTCGCCATTGAGTGCATTAACTCAGAGCAAGTTGCTGGATGCTCATCTAGCGGGAGACCATCAGAGGCTTTTTTTCCTTTTGTGAGGGGGCACGGGGGCAGAGGGAAGGGTGTCTCCTTGTACATTCAATGGAATATAATGTTTCTTTATAAACAAAATGAAAGCAATAATGAAATTGTCAGAAACAACTGGTTAATTTGGGAGACATTATTTTCAGCAAAGTCAGTCAACTATTCAGTTGATATGAGAATGGCCTTAGGTCTTTGGCTGCACTGCCTCAAGCCAGGGTGAAGCTTTCTGTCAGCTGTTTTGACCTTCTGTCAGCTGTTTTGACCTTCTGTCAACTGTTTTCATGAAGCTTGCACAGTCTCTGAGAAAATAAAATGACGATGTCACTCCCTGAGCTCAAAATATACATTAATCACATTCATTTTCACCACTCCAGAGAGGAATAACCAAAGACAAAAACCAAACAAAATAATCAAAATTTTAACTTCCCATATTCTTTCCAGAAAACAACCTAGTAAACTGCATGGACACAATCTGACCTCTGGTTAGCCAAAGAAGCAAAACTACCATAAGGCAGAGGTCAAATAAGCATCCATTATACATATTTATGATTTGTTTCTCTAGTACCCCACTCCCAAGGTACCATCCCCAAGGTATCATAATGCACAGCAAGGTTTCTGTAGTAATCAAAATAACCCGTCTCATGAGTACCTGTGGCATTGGATAGTTAGTCAAGGTGTCCCTAGAAGTGAATTACATGGGAAACCTACTAAATATTTACATGATCTGTACAGGCAGAAGAATGCTAGATCAGGTGAACAGCAGAATAGAGAGTCACAACTGCTCAATCAGTTCCCAGACCTGAGCCAATTTACAGACACACAACCCCTTGAATGAGGGGAAGGCCAGGTCCCTTTGAGGAAGGACCCTGCTACATCACCGAAGATTTATACTGCTAGTCTTTCTTCTAGTCTTTCCCAAAGGGCCTTTCACACGAGTGACTGTTCATTTGGGGAAAGGAAATAATCAAACTTTTCTGGGATTACTGGACACTGGCTCTGAACTGACACTAATTCCAGGAGACTCAAAATGTTTTGAAGGCCCGCTAGTCAGAGTAGGGGCATATGGAGGTCATGCTATTGATGGAGTTTTAGCTCAGATATGCCTCACTGTGGGTCCAGTGGGCCCCTGGACCCATCCTGTGGTTATTCACCCAGTTCCAGAATGCATCATTGGAATAGACATAGTTAGTAACTGGCAGAACCCCCATATTGGATCCCTGAAATGTGGAATACAGGCTATTATGGTAGGAAAGGCCAAGTGGACACCATTAGAATTTCCATTGCCTAGGAAAATAGTAAACCAAAAGCAATACCACATTCCTGGAGGGATTACAGGGATCAGGGCCACCATTAAAGACTTGAAGGATGCAGGGGTGGTGATTTCTACCTGTTAAACTAACATATTTGGCCTGTTAAAAAAAAAACCCCAAAACTGATAGATCCTGGACAATGACAATGGGTTATGATAAACTTAACCAGATGGTGACTCCATTTGCAGCTGCTGTTCCAGATGTGATTTCACTGCTTGAACAAAATAATATATTTCCTGGTACTTGGTATGCAGCTATTGATCTGGCAAATGCCTTCTTCTCAATACCAGTATCAAAGGACCACCTGTAGCAGTTTGTCTTCAGCTGTTAAGGGCAACAATACACTTTCACAACTCTCCCCCAGGGGCACATAAACTCTTCCACCCTGTGCCATATTTAGTCCGAAGGGAACTTCATCTCCTGTCTCTTCCGCAAAATGTCACACTGGTCCATTATATTGATGACATTATGCTGATTGAACCCACTAAGGAGGATGTTTCAAAGATTCATTGGTACAACATCTTTGTTGTAGAGGTTGGGAATTCAACCCAATGAAGATTCAGGAACCCTCACCTCCGTAAAATTTCTAGGGGTACAATGGTGTGGGGCATGTCGACACATTCCTACTAAAGTGAAGAATAAGCTATTTCATTTCCCCCCATCCCCCCACCCCCAACTAAATGGGAGGCACAATGCCTAGTTGACCTCTTTGGATTTTGGAGGCAACATATCCCTCACTTGGGTGTTCTACTTTAACCTATTTATCAAGTGACATGAAAGGCCTCCAATTTTGAGTGGGGCCCAGAACCAGAAAAGGCTCTGCAACAGGTTCAAGCAGCCG
>NW_022111365.1:463636-482096 GCF_000313985.2 Echinops telfairi | reverse complement strand
ATGGCACAAGTAAGCTGCATGAAGAAGTGGCTCAAATTCCCACAGTCTCCTCTTCTGTCACAGTACCTTCTTTCTCCCAGTCTGCACCTATGGCTTCCTTGGGAACTCCTTATGATACTTTAACTGAAGAACAGAACATTCATGTTTGGTTTACTGATGGCTCTGCATGATATGCAGGTGCCACTCATAAGTGGACAGCAGCAGCACTACAGCCCCTTTCTGGGATCTCGCTAAAGGACAGTGGTGAAGCGAGATCTCCCAATGGACAGAACTTTGAGCAGTGTACCTGGCCATTCAATTTGCCTGACAGGAGCAATGGCCAAATGTGAGATGGAATATTGATTCATGGGTTGTGGCTAATGGCTTGGCTGGATGGCCAGGGAATTGGAAGAAACGTGATTAGAAAATTGGTGACAAGGAGATGTGGTGAATAGGTATGTGGATAGATCTCTCTGAATGGGTCAAGAAAATAAAGGTAAATGTATCTCACGTGAACGCTCACCGAAGGATTACCTCTGAGGAGGAGGACTTTAACAATCAAGTGGATAAGATGACATGCACTGTGGAGACTGGTCCTCCTCTTTCCTCTGCCACTCCTGTTATCACCCAATGGGCACATGAACAAAGTGGACATGGTGGCAGGGATGGAGGTTATGCATGGGCACAGCAACATGGATTGCCGCTCACCAAAGCTGACTTGGCCACTGTCACTGCGGAGTGCCCCATCTGCCAGCAGCAGAAACCAACATTGAGTCCAAGATATGGGACCATTCTCTGGGGAGATCAACCAGCAACCTGCTGGCAGATTGATTATATAGGTCCACTTCTGTCATAAAGTGGGCAGCATTTTATTCTTACTAGAATAGATACCCACTCTGGATATGGATTTCCTTCCCTGAATGCAATGCTTCTGCCAAAACTACCATTCATGGACTTATAGGATACCTTAACCACCGGCACGGCATCCCACATAACATTGCTTCAGATCAAGAAACTCACTTTACAGCAAATGCAGTGCGGCAATGGGCCCATGCCCATGGTTTCCATTGGTCATATCATGTTCCTCATCATCCTGAAGGAGCTGGCTTGATAGAACGATGGAATGGGCTCCTAAAGACACAATTACAGCACCAGCTAGGTGGCAACAACTTGCGGGGCTGGGACAATGTTCTTCGGTAGGCTGTATACACTTTAAACCAGCAGCCAATATATGGTGCTGAGTCTCCAATATCCAGGATTCATGGGTCCAGGAACCAAGGGGTGGAAGCTGGAGTGACACCACTCACTATAACTCCTAGTGATCCACTTGCAGCATTTTTGCTTCCTGTCCCAGCAACCCTATGCACTTCAGGCCTGGAGGTCCTGGTCCCAAAGGAAGGAATTCTCCCACCCAGAAACACAGCACGGATTCCACTGAACTTGCAGTCGAGAATGTCCCCTGGCCGCTTTGGGCTCTCATGCCTTTGGATGAGAGGTCAGGAAGGGTGTCACTGTACTGAGTGGTGTGATTGATCCTAACAACCAAGGAGAAATTGGACTGTTGCTACATAATGGAGGTAAAGAAGAACATGTCTGGAATCCAGGAGATCCCGTAGGCCATCTCTTAGTGTTACCATGCCCTGTGATTAAAGTAAATGGTACACTTCAGCAACCCCATCCTGACAGGACATCAAATGACCCAGACCCCTCAGGAATGAAGGTCTGGGTCACCGCAGGCAAAGCACCACAGCCAGCTGAAGTGCTGGTTCAGGGCAAAGGTAATACAGAATGGGTAGTAGAAGAAGGTAGTTTTACCTATCAGTTATGTCCATGTGATCATTTGCAAAACTGAGTTTTGTGATTGTCAGTTTATCTTCTTTATATGTGCTTATTGAATATCTTTCCTTTGTTCATGTATAAGGTACCAGATATACTTAGATTCAGTGTGTTTTCATTTATATGTCTGAAAGATGTATGATGTTAGGTGTAAGCATGATTTCATTAATGCCTGGAAATTATATATGGCTAAAGAATTATGTACAGGTGCCAAGTTGGCAAGGGGTAAGCTGTGATAGATTTATTGTACCAACCTGGCCAATAGGAACATGTGGGATTAATAAGGTCACATTTTGATTAGAAGGAAAAGCAATAAATGGCTCGAAAAGGTCTGCCCCCCTCTCTCTTGCTCTCTGGTGATCGGAGCAGCATGTGGCTGCTTTAGCTTGTTCTCTGTCTTAACTTGTGACCTACACTACCTGTGGGACAAGCCAGCCAGTGGATCGTGTCGCTTGAGGTTCCTTTGAGACCTGCTTTGTCATGCTGCTGGTGTGTTCAACCCTTGAGCTTGAGGCAGGTGGATCCTGTTGTCTTGCATTGCTTGAATTTGATATCCCACCCAGGCCTGCTTCGCTAAGTTCATGAGCTGCAGACTGTTGGTAACCTGCCTGGCTGTTCACTGCCTGTGGGTAGACTCTGTCTGCATTGCCCGAGGAAAGACTCAGCTGTTTGCTGCCTTGACCTTGGACCCAGCAGCTCTTGTGATTTGAAGGACTTTTAGTATATTAACTGTCCCATGGAGGTGAGTTGAACTGAGCCCTCTGTACTGTTCTGTGGACTAATTAGCTGTTATATTCCTTTGTGCTGTACAAACCTATATATAGATATAAATATAGATAATCATAAGCATCCTGGTTTTGTTTCTCTAGAGAACACAGCCCTAGACAAGCTGGATTGACAGAGTGGCTGCAAACATAAACACCATGAGGACGGCACAAGGTGCGCTAGTGTTTTGTTCTGTTGTGCATAGGGTCCATATGAGTCATAACTGACTCAACGGCACCTAACAACGACAACTACAAACAGAAGCATATGAACGTTGGACACTGAATAAGGAAGACTGAAGAAGAATCAATGCATTTGCATTACGGTGCTGGCAAAGATTATTGACGGTACCATGGACGGCCAAAAGAACAAACACATCTGTCTTGGAAGAAGTACAGTCAGAATGCTCCTTAGAAGCCAGGATGGTGAGACTTTTCCTCACATACTTTGGACATGTTGTCAGGAGAGACCAGTCCCTGGAGGAGGACATCATGGTTAGTAAACTAGAGGTGCAGGGGAAAGAGGAAGGTCCTTGGCATGTTGACTGTAACATCTGTCCCCAACAAAAGAACAATTGTGGTGGTGGCATGGTGCCGGCCCGGGCAGTGTTTTGTTCTGTTGCACACGGTGTCACTAAGAGTTGGAGCCAACTTGGCACCTTAACAGCAACAACAGAAGAATGGATAAAGAATGGCACCCAATGCAATACTAGGTAACACGGAAGAATAATGGTGAAACTGCGAAGAACTTCATGGCATAGGTGGACTTGGAGGACATCATGTCGAGTGAATTCATCAATCACAAAAAGAGAAGACCACTGTTACACAGAAAAATAACCAGGGTGATGGTTTTTATACCAAAGGAAGCCGATGTGAGAGGTTACCACAGGGTGGGGGAGGGTAAGGAAAGGAGGCTGAAACAATAGCTGAGACGGCAGACCATGTGTTGACTTGGGTGAAGGGGAAGATAGTTTGCCACAAGACAAGAGGAGACATCAAAGTGGTGGAGGTGGGGAGTAAGGCAAGGGCTTTGATAAGTAGTTTAAATTGTTGAGTACAGAATTGATGACCCACATCATTCACAACAAAAAAATCACACACACATGCATATGAAATTAGTGTTCAATGAGATGGAAACGTAAACAAATATTACTTGCAAAACAAAGCAGTATCAAATGTAGTGTGCAATGGCTTGCTTAGGCTCTAAAGCTAGATGGACTACCTGGGTTTGAATCCTCCTGGTTCTACCATTTCCAAAGTAAACTCCGGCTTGTTAATTAACCTCTTGGTGCTCACTCTCCTCAAGAGTTAAATTGGATAATCACTTTTTCCCCTCATAGGATTGTTGTGAGAATAGAAAGTGTTACTGTACATAGAGCACACGGACATTGTCTGGCACAAAGTCAGCATAATGTATGAGCTGGCTATTGCTATTATTCTAGGAGTAGACACAGAGGCAAGAACAAACAGCGGTTTCTGGGGACATTGAGAAGGCGGTATGGAGAAAGTGATATTTGAGTTGAGTCCTTATATCACTGTTGTTCAGGAAAGGTGGGGACAGCTACAGATGAGGAGAGTCCATGCTGAGAGAATATCACATACATAGATAAGAACTCCGGTAAGATAAGATGATGGGTGATTGAGAAAATCCCCAAGGCTGATTACTCGCTGGATCTTTTAATGCAGTCATTTTTCTTTGAAACACAGATTAAAGGGAAAATTGTACACCTACAGAAAATATATTCTTACTGTGCTATGTTTTATTTTATCCTTAAAGAACTAAATTCCCCAATAAAATGATTTTTAAAAAAGGCATTTAAAAGCAGTGTGGTTTCCAATTGTTAGCAAAAACAACTAATTGGCATCAAGTAAGCTGAAAATGCAACTGGCCTTCATTCACTTAAAACGTCGCACAACTAGTGGATGAGATTGAAACAGAAAATATTAGACAAACAAATGGCTCATCCATCTAGAGGCAGCGGTTCTCAACCTGTGGGTCACAACCCCTTTGGGGGTGGAACGACCCTTTCACAGGAGTTGCCCGATTCATAACAGTAGCAAAATTACAGTTATGAAGTAGCAAGGAAATAAATGTTATGGTTGTGGGCGTCACCACAACATGAGGACCTGTATGAAAGGGATGCAGCCTTAGGAAGGTTGAGAACCACTGAGCTCCTTCATGCAGGTCTGTGTGCCATTGCACTGGAAGCTTTGAAGTGATGATATGAATTAAAGACACTTGTAGGAATAAATGGCACTGAAGACCCACCCTTCAAATTTCTGTAAACGATTTAAAAAAATTTTGCAATGAAGAGAAATGATCCCATTTATAACCACATAAAACAAGATAATAAAATACATAAGATTAACAAGCATGTGCATAGCTGTGGAAGAAGTTGAGGAAAGCGGTTTGTACAGATACCGGAGTCCACGGACACACATGTGTGTATACCTACGCCAATTTCCATACACAGAAGCAATTGTCCTCTGCAGCTGGTTTGGAAATCACTCTGCTCCTGGTATTGCAACATTCAGACTTGTGTTCATTATAGAAATCATAGACTTTTGGACCACGAAGATGACATAATCCTATAACATCATTTTACAGTCAACAAGCCCGAGGCCAGAGAGTGACTTACCCTGTTACTACTTGTCTTCCTTTCTTACTGCTGCTGTCAGAGAACTAATACAAGTGGGTGGCTTGAAGGAGGAGAACTGTATTTTGTCACCGTCGAGGAAGCTGGAAATGTAACTGCAGGACACTGGGGGAAGGCTGACTCTGCAGCGGCTGTGGAGGAAGGTGCTGGTGTCTCTTTGGCTCCTCATGCTCCCAGGTGGTCTTCACAGATCCTGTGTCAATCTTCCCCCATATGTGCTTGCTTGCTTTTGTGCCCTATCTGTTCTTCCTGTATCTTGAAAGTGATTGGTTGAAAGCACAGGAGCTGTGGCCTCATGGACATATGAAAGAACCTTCTGTTCTCAAATGAGAAACAACTCTATGTACAACAGAAGGAAACACTGCCTGGTCCTGCGCCGGCCTCACAACTGTTGTTATGTTGAGGCCATTGTTGCAGCTCATTGAGGGTCTTCCTCGTTTTTTACTAACCGTCTACTTTACCCTGCATGCTGGCTGCAAGTATAGGGGTTAGGATTTACAACACACACCCTCAGGTGGGCAGCTAACCTCAAGGTCGGCAGTTCAAAACCACCATCTGTTCTATGGGAGAAAGATGAGGCTTTCTACTCCCATAAAGATTTAGTCTCAGAAATCCCCATGGGCCTCCCTGTCCTATAAATTAGATCAGTCAGAATTGACTCGATGGCAGTGAGGTGTTTTTTTTTTTCCTGTTTACTTTTTTAATGACACAGTCCAATCCATAACACTACTCCACCCAGTTGTGTGGAGGGAGAAGCAGGATAAGAACATGTGAGTCCTGGCCCCAGGGAATGGAAGACAGGGGTTCTCTGCAATCTCAGCTGTTGAGGTCAGATGAAGGAGGGTGCTTGGGCTGCCTCAGACCACATTGTCCTCTCCAGGCCTGACTGCGCTTAGAATGAGTATCACCCCAGTCTGCTTATGTAACATTCATCCCCACTGAATTCTGTCATCCACAAGACTTAGAAATTACGCAGAGGTCAACGCAGTAAATGGATACCAAGAATGTTTTGCAACTGATCAGACTAATGAGGTGATGACAGTGATAATCTCATTTGTGTACCATGACTATCAATAATATTGGTTTATTTTCATGTTTTAACATCCTGTTATATTGCAGTCTCATGGTGGGTAAGGTCAAGAATACTTACTCATTTCCGTTTCCTGTGTTGTTTATGTATTTAAAAAAACCCTCAGATAATAAGAAGAAAGATGATTGGCAGTCATTGAAACAAAACGTTTCCCCTTTCTCCAAGTGTCTGCTTGAGATCATTTAATTGAGGCATCTCAGAGCCTGTACCAGGAGACTCCTCGCTGACGTACTGCCATCTGCTGGGACAGCGCCTTTGCATGGGCTTGCAGTCTGGTGTTGCCAGTGTCTGAACATATGTTTGTTCCCGTTGCCTGCTGATTTTCTTGACAGCTGTCCAAATCCGGGAGCGAGAACTACCCAGACCTAGGTTCTCCCAATTTTTCCCATAAGGAGGCAAAATTGTTTGGCTTTCTCCTGCATTCCCTGAAAAATTGGTGATCTTCCTCCTCCTCGGGAGGCAACCTTAAATTTCAATCCTTTTATTCACATAGGAATTACAGTTTACAAATTGCTCAGAAACTCCTCTTCCCTTTGATTCTCAAGCAACTTTGAGGGCAGGTTAGGTGGGAACATGTGCTGTTTTTTTTAGGTGCGATCCAGGTGGCTCTGACCCATAGCGACTGTATCATAACAGAACGCAAACTCACAATTGTTTCTATGCCCAGCCCTTTGATGCAGCCACTGTTTCAATCCATCTCACTGAGGGCCATCCTCTTTTTACTGCTACTCCACTTTACCAAGCATGATGTCCTCCTTCAGAGACTGGTCTCTCCTGACAATATGTCCAAAGTATGTAAGAAGATGTCTTGCCACCCTTGCCTCTAGGAAGCACTCTGTTCGTCCTTTTAGCAGTCCATGGTACCTAGTTTAATGCCTGTGCACTGAGCCCTTTTGTTTTCTTTCTTTTTCTTGTTTGTGTATATTTTCTCAGTGATCACCACAAATATTACATTGAACAACTTACCCTTGTGTGAATTTATTTCAACTTTTATGCCAATTTCTGGCAACATTGAACATACAAACACACAGCAATAACATACTACATTTCTGTTCTCGTTTTTCTCTCCTTGCCCTCATGTCTGTTGGATTCTATATCCTTTGGGCCTAATTTGTACTTACTTCTTATGCTTTTGTTGCGGCATTGCTTGTGGAACTGGACTACTAAGCTTACTGCTGGGGAAATCTTAAGGTTTGGGCTTATATTTGTCTATGCCATTACCTTTGTTGTGAAGCTATGGCTGGTGGTTCAAACCCATCAGACACTAGAAAGATAAGGCCGTTATTGCCTATTCAGATTTTCAGTTCCGTTCTACAGGGTTGCCGTGAGTTGGACTGAGCTTGATGGCAGTGGAGTGCTCTCCTCTCTCTCTCAATCTCTCTCTCTCTCTCTCACACACACACACACACATACATTCTCTCTCTCTCTTTTTCTTTCATCTCCAACTGAAAAACTCCTTTAATACTTGCAAAGCAGGTTTGGTAGCAAAAAACCCCCACACGAGTCTGTTTGAGAATGTCTTGATTTATATCTCATGTTTGAATGACAGGGTAATGAATTTTTGGTTGACTGTTGTTTCTTTCAATAATTTTTACCCGTCATTCCCTTCTCTTCTGGCCTCCAGTTTCTGAGCAGACACCCACAGTGACTCTGGATATGTCACACTGTGATCGTCTCTTGCTGCTTGCAGAACTTTCTCCTTGTTTTTGCCTTTCAAGAATTTTATTACAATGTGTCTTAGGGTAGACCTCTTTGTATTTTTTCTGCTTTGATCTTGCCTGGCTTCCTGGATTTGAAGGCTTAAATCCTTATTCAGGACTGGGAAATTCTTTGACATTATCTCCTGGAAAACCCTTTCTCTATCTTTTTAAGTATTCTGTTGTTCTGGAATTCCAAGAATCCTAATGCGGAATTTTCAGATTGAGTCCCAAGGTTCCAATAAGCTTAGCTTGCATTTTTTTGTTGTTCTTGTGCGTCTCTTAAGAACCAACAACCCCAGTTACCCTGGTCTAGTTTGCTTACCTGTCTTCTGTCTGCCTGAACCTATTGTTGTATCCCTTTCTTGCATTTTCCAATTCCATCATTTTATTAATCCATTCCAGTATTTATTTCTCTTTTAAAAAATGCTTCCAATATCTTCAGTGCACACTTTGTTTTCTGGTCTCTGTTTATTTTCGGTGTGTTCTTTTGGGGGGAAAGGGGGACATCTATTTAACATTAGTTACTGTATGAAGTTCCTGTTTCCTCCTTTAGCCAGGTCTTTAACAGACTAATGCCCCTGTTCTCTTTTGTTGGGTCATCTTCCCCTGTGAGCTTGTATGTTTTATTTAGGTTTATAGCCCCCAAACTCTGTGGAGTAGTTCTATTCTATCCTATAGGTTCGCTATAGACTATATGGCAGTGTGCCTTTGGCTTGGTTAATTGTGGTCAGTTGGTACTGGAAATCTTTATTTCTAGGGCTTCTTAAAAGGCAGAGTAGTAAGTTATGTGTTGGGCTGCTAACTGTAAGGTGAATTGGAAACCACCAGTCACTCACTGGGAGAAAGATGAGGCTTTCTACCCCTGTAAAGCATTAGTCTTGGAAACCCATAGGAGGTAAGTTCCAATCTGCCTTATAGGTCAGTGAGGTAGTTAGTTTATTGTGCCAACCTGGCTGATAAACACATGTGGGGTTAATTGAAGGGCGGAGGGATAAATGGCTTGGTCAGCCTCGCCCTTCTAGTTCTTGGGTCTCTTGCTTTCTGATGGTCAGACCAGGGTGCAGCTGCCTTAGCAGTTCCCTGCTTCAGCTGGCAAGATTGACTTCCTGCAAGACATCCCCAAGGAGAAGCCACATGGACCTACCCTGATGCAGCCCTGGGTGCTGGAGCAGCCTTGTGGAGACCCCTGCCAGCGCTGAGATGCTTACACATTCACTGACTTGGCTTTCATCCTGCAGTTGGCATCAATGCGTCTGTTTTGTGAGATGGAGGAGGACTTTGTGGATTGGTGTTGGACATATGGGTTAATGGGTGAATGTTGGACTTGTGGGCTTGGGCAGCACTGGGTTGGGATGTTTTCTTGATGCGCACTTACCCTTTATATAAAACGCTCTCTTATACGTGAGTTTCTGTGGATTTGTTTCTCTAACTAACACAGTCAGCAATTGGAAACCACGAGCTGATGTGCCGTAAAAAGACGGGGCTTTCTACTCCGGTGGTAAAGAGTTACAGTCTCCGAAACCCAAGGGAGCGGGTCCTATCCTGTCCTGCAGGGTCTCTGTGAGCCGGACTGGACTCGATGGCCAGGAGTGATTTCCACCCACTTCCCTTAAATTCCACTAGAGGGCACTCCGGCCCTTTGGTTCTTCCATCGAGCACGGGCTCAACTCTGCGGGGTGCAGGGTGGGTGGGGGAGTTGGGTGGCTACCCTCCTCTCTTCTGTGATGATTGATGACTTAAGAAGAAGATCCTACTCTGACTGCACAGGTGGTAAAGGCGTTTTGGAAAATGTTTCCTCTCGACGACAATGAGTTTGCTTTCCGATTGGATGGTCGTGGTGAGCCGGTCCCACGGAGGTTCGTCCGCGGTGCGCGGGCCGTCGGGCAGCCCGTGGGCAGGTCTCTAGGGGCGGCGTGGGAAGGGGACAGTGGCGGGGGCGGGCCTTCCCGGAAGTGGTGGCCGCGTGGGGCGCCCTCTCCCAGGCAACGCCCAGCGGCCCGGCCCGCAGCGCAGGTGGTTGGTTGGGCGCCGGGCGGTTGGCAGGAGGTCGGTGGGCGGACGGACGCACGGACGGACGGGGTCTGCAGGTGCTCGGCGGGCCCGGGTCCAGTGGCCCCCGAGACCCGCTGGCGCCGTTGGGGCAGGAATCTCCACCGTCCACTCAGCACCACTGCCACGGACTTGCGCTTTCCTGGGTTTCAAGTCTGTGCTGGGCCGCTGCCACGCGCTCTCCATTGCCCTGGGCCGGGCCCGGCCCCAGGGGGCTCCTGCCCGTGCTCACCTGCGGCCGTGCTGCCCTTCCGGAATCGCGGGGAGTCTAGGCGGCAGGTGGACCCCGAGTCGGGCCTTTCTGGTTTCCTCTCCGGATCCAGCGTTCGCCTCAGTTCGCCCACAGTTGCCTTACTCTTCCGCCCGGAATCTCAGTATTCGATTTCATTTGCTGTTTACTGGGCATAGTTGTAGGGAGCCTGGAGGGTGTGGCTGTTCCTGTGACTATTTTCCATTGAAACATTTTCATTGTAGTAACTAACTAACGACCTGGCCATTGCAGCATTTTGAGGTGTATAAGACAATGAAAGTGTTTGCATTCACCATGCTGTGTAACCAGTAGCCTGATCTATTCTAAAAGCGGTTCTATTTCCCCAAACAGAAACTCAGTGCCCCTTTCAGCAATGCTTCTCTGCCTCCCCTGTCCTCCAGACCCCGTGGTTGCATTTGACGCAGAGATCCTAAGCGCACCCCAAGAAAGCCCTGCATCGTCCTCACAATGGCCACGTTTGAGCCCGTGACTGCAACCACTGGGTTGAGGCTCTTCCCCCAGCCAGTGCTTTCCCACTTCATCAAGCGGAAGTCGCAGGAGCATGCGAATGGGCGGGACTTCGGCCAAGGCAGATGTTTTGTCTTTCTGGCAAAACATCAGCATACTTTTAAGTTTCATCCGTGAATCAGAAACCCGTTTCTCTTTGTGGCTGAATAATATTCTGCTGAATGTGCATACCGCATTGTATTATCTGTTCATCTATGAACGGGCACTTGAATTCTTTTTCTCTTGTGAATGATGCTTCAATGAACCTGTGTTTGAGGGGCTATAGGGATTCCAATGCACATGTTAAATTGATCACAATCTACTGCAGATCATGAATGACTTAATTCCAATAAAACATAGCACAGATTTTCAAAGAGAGCTCATTTCTTTTCCCTTGTTTTATTTTTGTCATCTATATTTCATATGGATATTTACCTGTTAAAATCTACAATGCAATGTTTTGGTTATTGCTTATAATACTTTTTCTGGAAGTTAGTTAAGCTATATATACATATAAAATGTATACATATTTTCTTGAAGTGAGTTAAGCTATATATACATATAAGCTATATATTACATGTATGTATGCTGTTTTATTTTTGCCTACACAATTATCTTTACTATTCTTCATATAGAATTAGCATACCATCTGGTATCAGTTCCTTCATTTAATATTTATTGTGAAGCCTGCTTCTGATTAATTAATTAATTAAAAACGGAGAAGTTTTAGTTTATCAGGGAAGTCTTTACTTAATCTTCCTTTTTTATAGGACAGTCTTGCTGTATCACTTGTAGCTTTCAGCATATTCCTTTTCCCTTTCAGCAGTTTTATTGTACATGTCTAGGTATGGATCTTTCTGTTTGGGCCCTATTTGGTATTTATTGAGTTATTTGAATCTGTAGATTTGTGATTTTCATCAAACTTTGGAGGTTTCCTGCTGTTATTATATCCAAAAACAAAAAAACAAAGAAAACCTTTTTGCTACTTCATCTTGCTAATCTTTCTGAGATTTTCATTACATATACATTAGAATCCTTGATGTTGTTCCACATGCCTTTGAGATTTTGTTGCTTTTACTTAAACATTTTTTCTCTCTCTTTTCCTCAAATTGCATTTTTTCTATCGGCTTAGCTTTTAGATTATTTTATTTTATATTTTTAGTCCATAATCTCAAATAGTCTATTGAAGCTATATAGTGATTTCTAAATTTTCATTTATTTGCCTTTTCAACTTTAAATTGCCCATTTGGTTATTTTAGAATTATTTTATTTTGAGAGTTCCTGCTTTTAAGATTGTCATCATATCCATAATTCTTTAATATACTTATCATAGTTGCCTTAATAGGAATTTACTCTGGGTGAACTAGATTCAACACTTAAAGGCTTTACGTTTTTGTCTCTCCTTTTGTTTCTCCCCCCATTGTGAGTTGCACCTTATTGTTTGTTGACGTGCCTCATAATTTTTTGAAGCTAGATATTTTATGCAATCTTTTGCAGCATCTTGCCTGAAGGTGGTTGTTTTCTGGTAATGTCTAGTAACAGCCTTGGGCAATCTGTGCACTCTGGTTTCGTAAGGCTTACCTTTAGGCCTGCAGTTCCTTGATAACTCGATGATGGGGCCGAGGTTGTGTTCAGACCTTGAAACCTGCAAGGCTTCCATCCTCTACTGATGAAACTGAGTAGATTGGAGCCTGTATGCAGTTTCCAAAGTTTCAATTTTGTTTTTTTACATCAGTCCACTTGGATGGCCTCTGCACATGCACATAGTCATCCAGTTAGTCAAGAATTGGTGAAGAACATATCTAGTCTATACACAGTGCTCTTGTTTCTAGTAAATTCCCTTCAAACTCCTGACTGGTCTGCTGCTCACGCCACTGGAGACTATAACCTCAGCCTAGCCCAACCTCTGATTAACTGTGTTAGCTGTTTGTACAGACAATGTCCCTGGACACGAGGTTTCACATGTGTCACAAATGACTGAGTTTTAACAATTGTGCAGTTATGTAATCACTACAGTTAGTATATAGAAAGTTTATATTATTCCAAAATATTACCTTTGAAACACTTCCCCTCCCTCCCACCTTCTACCCATGGTCCCAGGCAATCTGATATGATTTCTGTCACTACTTATTAGTTTTACCCAATCTAGAATTTCATATGAATGCAGTTCTGTCATGTATATTGGTTTCTGTTTGACTACTTTTTCTCAGCAGAATATTCACTTAGAATTATCCACTGAGACTTAAATCTTTTAAATAGTTTTAATTGAGGTATAGTTCATCTACAAGAAAATTCAGCTGCTTAAAATGCGTATCTCAGTAACTTGATTAATGTGTACATTGGTGTAAGTAAGCACTACTAATTACACTCTTGATATAAAATCTTTCCATCACTCCAAAAATTTCCTGTGTGTTTCCTACCTCTCAAAGCCTGACTCCTGGAATCCAATTTCTTTTTTTTCCTTTTCCCCAAAAATGAACTCACTGCCCTGGAGCAGAGCATGGCTCAGAGTGCTCTGGGGGACAGACAGAGCTGCCCTGGGGTTTGCTGAGCCTGAAAATCCTTACCGGAGCAGAAAGCCTGGCCTTTCTCCCACGGAGTGATTGTTGGCTTTGAACAGCTGATCTTGTGGTTAGCACTCGGCTCCTAATGACGCCATCAGGGTTAGTTCCTTTCAGAAGGTCATAAGTTACGGGCTTTATAGCTGTGGTGGCAATGCTGGCTCTTTTGACTTAACATGGTCCTTTTGAGATTTATCCACATTTCTGCCTGTTTCAACCATTTATAACTTTTTCTTAAAAATGACGAGCAGGATTCTATTTTATGCATATGATATAATTGCTTATCCGCTCACCAATTGGAGAAAATTTAGGCTATTTCCGGTTTTTGAAACTCTAAATGAAGATATTCTGAACTGTTTATGTGCACAGCTTTGTGTAGACATAAAGACCAGCAAGTGAAATTGTCACATCACGTGATAACTGACTGCAAGTTTAATTTTAAAGACATCGTTTACCTGTTTTCCAAACTGGCCATACCATATTGGGTTTCACCAGTATTCTATAAACATTCCATTTGCTTCTCATCCTCAGGGACACTTGGCTTTATCAGTCATTTTAGCTTTTCCAGTGGACGCTGGGAATCCCTGGGTGACAGAAATGTTTAATGTGCTTGGTTGCTAACTGCAAGTGGAGGTTGAAGTCCATCCCAAGGTAGGAGGAGATGGCAGGAGAACCTTGGCTATCTTTTTCAGAAAAGTCAACTATTGGAAACTAAACTATGGGTTGGGTCTTAAAATGAGGGTAGAAGCACCCCCTGGCCATCCTCATCCGTATTGTGGCCATCATAGTCCCTATGGCTGCCAGAGTGGGGTGGTGTGTGTGTGCGCGCGCGCACAGCAGTTGTGAAATGGTTTATTGGTGGTCTGAGCTTTGAAATTACAGATGATAATTAAGAGAACGCTTGTTTTTCTATTTCAAGGTCTTTTTTTTTTAATTTAAAAAAATCATTTTATTGGGGGCTTGTAAAACTCTGATCACAATCCATACATCCATCCATTGTGTCAAGCACACCTGTACATTTGTTTCCCTCATCATTCTCAAAACATTTGCTTTCTACTTGACCCCTTGGTATCAGCTCATTTTTTCCTCCCTCCCTGTTCCCCCCTCCCCCATGAACCCTTGATAATTTATAAATTATTATTATTTTGTCATATCTTACACCATCGGACATCTCCCTTCACCCACTTTTCTGCTGTCCGTCCCCCAGGGAGGAGGTTATATGTAGATCCTTGTAATCGGTTCTCCCTCACTTTCCCTCCACCCTCCCCGTATCGCCACTCTCACCACTGGTCCTGAGGGGTTCATCTGTCCTGGATTCCCTGTGTTTCCAGTCCCTATCTGTACCAGTGTACATCCTCCAGTCTAGCTGGATTTGTAAGGTAGAATTGGGATCGTGATAGTGGGAGGGAGGAAGCATTCAAGAACTAGAGGAAAATTGTATGTTTCATCATTGCTACACTGCACCCTGACTGACTCATCTCCTCCCTGCGTCCCTTCTGCAAGGGGATGTCCAATTTCCCACAGATGGGCCCTGGGTCCCCACTCTGCACTCCCCCTCATTCACAATGCTGTGATTTTAAATTTTTTTTTGGCCTTTGATGCCTGATATCTGATCCCTTCAATGCCTTGTGATCTCACAGGCTGGTGTGCTTCTTCCATGTTGATTTTGTTGTTTCTCAGCTAGATGGCCGCTTGTTTATCTTCAGGCCTTACGAGAACATTTTGACAACTGGGCACACTCACAGACTGTGGCGATGGAGCAGCAAACAAAACATTCCCGAGGATTTGGATTTGTCTTGAAGAGGTGGGTGCAGCAATGAGTGCCCTCCTACACAAGGGAGTGTGGTGGAACCATAGAGAGCTGTTTATAGAGAGAAGTTTGAAAAACCTGGTGCCCATTTAACAGTGAAAAATTTTGTATTGGTGGCATAACAGAAGACACAGAAGAATATAATTTGAGACTTCTTTGAAAAGTATGACAAGATTGAAATCATTCAGTTATGGAGGACAGCCATGGGAGGTGCGTTCGTTTGGTCAGTTTAGTTTGAGTATAGGGTGGCTGTGAGTGCGCATACACTCCGTGCCTGCCGGTTAAACAGAGAACTTTTCCAACGCCCATATTTAGTGATGTGATTTCCTCTGCCTACCAGTAGAGGGAGACGTGCACCCAAGCATAAAAACCGTACTCCTTTTCCATCAGGTAGAGGGCGGTCGTGGTCACACTACAGACTCATTTCAGGATTCAAGGCACTTCAGTAGCTCAACTTGCTTGACTGTAAAGTTCAGTCAGACTCCTGGACTTGTTTGCTAGGAAAAGATAAACGTGTGAGAAATCAGAGCAATCCAGTTGGCCATTATCAACTCAGTTTCCTTACACATGAAACTTTTGTCAACTTTCCAGAAGTGATTGGCACTGTCTGTGTGTAGAGGATTAGCTACTTAGCAAAGCCCCTGGATACATGAGATAGTTAAGGTTTCTGAGACTTAAATTTGATATTTCCCAACTTCAATGTGTTTTCACATCACATTCTTTATTTAAAAAATACTTTTATTGGGGGGCTCATACAGCTCTGATCACAATCCATACATTCATCCAGTGTGTCAAGCACATTTGCACATATGCCGCCATCACCATTTGCAAAGCATTCTCTTCCCACTTCAGCCCCTGATATCAGCTCCCCACTTCTTTCCCCTCCCTCCCCTGCCCACCCTCACTCATGAACCCTTGATAAGTCATAGATTATTTCCATATTCTTACATCATCCTCCGTCGCCCCTCACCCACTTTTCCATATCGCATTCTTAATGTTCACTTTATACCATTGTTATCAAATTTTAAACATTGGAGGATACATGAAAAAGTTCTTAATATTGGAAATCATATATATGTATATATGTGTATATATATAATCTGGGAATAATGAAGAAACATTGTTCACTAGCAGTTGTAGTGAGCTTGGATTCAAAATCTCTCAATTGAGACTGAGATTTGCCGTTTTTAACCCTGTGCGAGAGTATCTTCACTTATTCCCCATCTCCTCATCTGTAATATAGAACCCCTTCCTTGGACTGTGAGAAACTAACATGAGACTGGATATGTAAAAAATGTTATGGACTTTATGGATTTTTTATTTTAAAATTTGTAAATGTTATTTAAACTTTTATAGATAAATTTTAGGACATTTATAATTTTCTAGGACTATAATATATTTTGTAAGTATATTGTATGCTTTATATAATTATATTGTGTGTACTGCATAATTGAATTATAAAATTATTGGTTACTTTATAGTTTTGAAGTTAAATATTAAAATGTTTTATGGAAAAGTAATGCATATTCATTATAAAATTTTCAAATGAAAATGAACACTACAGAAGGAAATTTAAATCTGTCAAAATTCCATTATCAAGAAATAGTCAGCAGCTTCAAACCATCAGCTGCTTCACAGGAGGAAGAGGAGCCTTTTTGCTTCTGTACGGAGTTTCAGTCTCGGAAAACCCAGAGGCAGTGCTACTCTGTCCTATTGGGTCACTGTGAGCTGGAGGTGGCTTGATGGCAGTGACTGAGAGTTTTAAGAACATGCTTTGAGACAGTCCTGTACATACATATTTCATGTGGATATAGAGAAAGTTTTAAAAAGTGAATTCCAATATACATTTTATTCTTTAATTTGCCCTCCCCCCCCTCAACCTTGCAGTAATAATTGGTGGTATGCATTTATCTCCTGTGTCAGGCATTCCCTAACCTGCATATGTGCATTATTTTATTTAATCTCAAAACATGAGAAAATTGAGGTTCAGAGAGGTCAGATCACAGAATTTTCAATTTCTTATTTTTCCCCCCTAATTGTTACCTGAGGCTTTTATTTAAAAAACTTTATGGTTATTCAGGTGAAGATCTACAGAGCAAATCAGCAGTTTTACAACCAACAGTCCACATGCATTTGTTTTGTTCCACATTTTTCTCCCATCCTATCCAGGACCTTCTAATGTGATTCTTTTCAAAGTTGTTGGTCGTGATTTCTGGGCACCATCTAGTTCTTCAGAATTCTCAGTTTCTTATCATTTTAAAGATGGTTGATTACCATGCACATATTTATTTCTACTTACAGTTCTACCCACTGTACAGGCATCTCTTCAGTACCCTACTTGTTAAGCAGCAGTAAAATCAAGTGAAGTGCTTGTTTTTAACAATGACGAGCTTAACACTGACAAAGCAATCTCTGGGAGGAGAGACCGAGGCACTGGAAGCTCCCGGGAGATTATGCATACAAGCATGTTTGAGAACCACAGTCTCGGTGTAAATTCTTACACTGGGATTGCTGGATTGATATTGGCTTTCAGGCATAATTTCAAACTACCCTCTGGAAGAACCGTTCCAGTTTACATTCCCATAGTGTGTGACTCATGAAGGTTCCTTTTTATGGGACTCTCTGTGCTCTAAATGTTGCCCTGTAAATCACTTCTTAGCTCGTCATCGAGACAGTAACTATTTGTAAGCCATTTGGGCTGTGTGGATGTGCTTGAACTTGAAATTCAAAATTGAGCAATGTTCTTTATTCATGCTAATCATTTTCATGGTCTCAAGAGTGGATCTGCTTATTCTATGCCATGATGCCACCACCCCCACCCCCTTTCCCTCCCAATCTCTCCATCACTTTCCTTCCTGTTCACTCCCCTTTCTCAACTACAAGCCTTCAGGGCTGTAGAATCTACTTTTCTAAAATTATATTGGGCGAATGAAGATATGAACTTTGCATAATTTGTCCTTGCAGCATGAAAATAAATCTCTCTGCTCTCTACCCTGCTATCTGGCCTTCCCTTTATGATCATTTAGTTTATCCCACTCCCAATTCCATCTGCCTCATTCTCCAAGTAGCCTGGATCCTATCAATTTCCAGTGTGCCCTGTCAACACCAATTCCCTCTTGACTACTTGAGCACCGTTCTTTTATTGGTGCTTTCTTTATTCACATTTATGGGTTAGCTTGGTTGACCTATTAGTTACCAGGTTTTCATGTAGCAAAATTGGCCTGGTATTGAAGTTCTAAAGCAAATCCTTTTTTTCA
>NW_022111365.1:457095-463359 GCF_000313985.2 Echinops telfairi | reverse complement strand
AAAAAATCAATGCCCAGAAGACAATGCCATGTAAAATTATACATGGCTAGGTTTTCTGTACTTAATGTTGCCTCAAGTGATTATGAAAGCATTTTCTTTTCCCAGCACCTTCCTTCACGTGAGAGCTTGTAGTCTGGCACTGATTTCCCAATGAAATCATTTTATAGAACTTTTCAGACCAGAAAATGTGTAGGTTTTCAGTTAAAGAGAAAGGGAAAAAAATATCAAGTAATAGGAGTAAATGTTGGGCTTGGATCCTAAGTCTCTCCATCCCCCTCCTGAGCATTTGTCTCTCCTTGGGACTCGTCCTAACCCTAATGATTTGAGATCGCACATATCCATCCAAGAGAGTGAGGAGATACGAAGAACAGAGTCATTGTGAGTTTGTAGAGCAGGATTTTGGGCAACATGGGCTGTGTTGTTGAGAAGCTGTGTATTCACCTGCATCTGGTCATTCCAGCTGTGTCCCATTGCCTTGCCGCGGAGGCACTCCTGAGCAGGAAGGCCCAGGGACTCCAGCGCAAGAAGCATTTTGATTCCTAGTACTGCGACTTTTATTTTGCAATATTTATGGAAGCACCAATCTGGTTTAATACCAGTACGATCTCGAGTTTGAGAACGTATTAACACCAATGAGCACAAGCTTGATTCAGAAATGTGGTTAAATCATCTTTCTATCCTTACATTTTGAACTAGCGACGTGTTCAGAAAACCTCCCAAACATTAACTGATAAAATTCATAACCTTCTGCAGTAACTGTGGTCAGGATTCTGGTTTCAGAAAGGAAATCCAAAACTTTTTGAGCAGTTCCACTTACTTTCTACCCTGAGAAAATAACCCATTGTTCTTACAAAAATGACTAATTTGACTAATATATTTTACTGGCTTGGCAGAATCTTTTTATTGACCTGATTGAAGTGACCAGATGTTTTGGCATTTTATGTAGACAATATAAGAAACTCAATAATTGACTTGAGTAATCGTATCAGGATGTGGGCTGGCAATGGAATTGGGGATTCTCTGTCCTGTGATGACTTCAAATCCCGTTTAAAAGGGCAACCCTCTGGTGTAATTGAAAAGCATAGAGATTGGCACCAACTATTGGTAAGTTATAGCCCACTTAGATCTGAGAATGCCTGCAGCATATGAAAATAAATGCAACGCAAGCCTTGGCGTGAGAGAGCTATACAATTTGTCCTTGACGCTATCTGCTCAAAGTGAAGTATTTGTCTGCACTGGATAAAAATATGTAAGCAAAATTCATTTGACTTCCATTATCTAGAGAATATTTTTATGTTTGTTGTCATTTTTTTTAGCGCTTTGTATGAGAAAGCACATTTTCTTTGTTGTTACCGCTACTAAGGGCCAAAATATTCGTTGTATCGCCCAGAGGTCAGCTTTCCCTGAAAAGTCTACCATCATAAGAATTGTTATGAAGTATTACTTACTTCGTAGGAAAGGAAATAGTCTGCATTTCGTGTTTTGCATGAAAACCTAGTAACCTGGGCTGAGCGGTGGAAAGAGTCTGCAGGGGACCACTCACTCACCTCCACCTTGGTGTTTTCCCTACTGAGACTGAAAGTTCCTCTTCAAGTTGTTTCATTATATACAAGGCTTTCAAATGCCTCCCATTTCCCTTTTTAACTTTCTTTTTCCTACCCTATTTACAGTTCAGGCAACGCACACACACACCTCTTCTATACTTATACTTGGCGATTAGCAGCTATGCTCCAGTTTGTGCAAACTTCCCCTTTGTTAAGAACATGCAGAGGATAGACTATGCCATTCTCTGGGTGGCAGAGTTCACCCCATATTTTTGGTAAATATGAATGCATATTAGCCTCATCACAATCATGCCAGCGCATTTCTTTAATCATCGAAAGGGCTCTGTGGGTGTTGTTGTCTTCATACACTCCGAAGGCAGACTGGCTCCACAAGTTTTTCCCTTCCCCGCCTGACACAGGAGCTTTCTTGACATTGATAGCAGGCGATGCTCATGGCTGGGCAGCAGCGTGTGCTCTGGGAAATCCTGCCTCACTGAGCTGCAGACCTGCACTATGTTTGGAGAGATTTCGCAGAACTTACACTACTGAGCTGCTGCTGGAGGCAAAGGGTGAAATAAAAATGTTTTGTGAGGAAATTGTTATGAGATATCACCCAGTGGGTGCAGGATAATGGCACCCACACCCCCTTTCCAGAAAGAAAAAAGAACAAAGTGTAAATGAACCAGTTTCCTGTGAAGTGCTAGTTAGAATGATTGACAGCTACAGGTGTGCTCAGTCTGGGGCTGGAGGTGCTAGATGTTAAGCAGCACTTGGGCACTCTTGGGGACCTGGGATGTTTCTTTTCGTTAAGGGTGCTCCCACATACTTAATCCTGTTCTTCCCACTCTTTCTGTCTGGGTTGATGTATAGTTTTGAACAGCTAACAAAAACTACCCCCAAATCTACATAGAGCAGCAGAGATGCCGATGCTCTGGAAAAGGGTGGGTTTTAAATTAGATTTGATTATGCTTTCGGTGAGTTCGCATAGCAAATCGGGTTTCCACTCAATAGTGCATGTCCGGATTGTGCCATGACCTTGTGGCAATCTCTGCAATGGGTCAGCACTCTCCCCATGTCTACCCCGCGTTCCTGCTTTCCCTTCTTCTGGGTTCCCTGTTCCTCCCCGACTCTTTTTTTTTTTTTTTTTAAGGCAAATGTTGCCTAATTGGTTGTGGTAAAGAGCACATTACTCATGGGTGTTATTGTTTATTTTATAGGCCAGTTTCTTATTTGACTGAGAGGTGGCCTTTGGAGTGACTTCAGTTCCAGTTTAGAAGGGTGACTTAGGGCAATAGTCTCTGGGGTTCTTCCAATATCGACCGGCCGCTACCATTTTCTTTTAAAATGATGATATTTGATAATGAATTGCATATTTTATTGAACCTAAGAGTTAAGGTGGTAGGAAAGATGAAAGTGTGTCTTGCACTCAGCCTCCCCCTGGACCCCTCCAGCAGCAAGCTCTTGAGTTGGCTGTCATTGTCGACATCATATTGTGGAGGACCGGAGGTTCAGAGAAATGAATGAGTGCCTGGGACTAGAACCCAGGTTTGCCTGACTCCAAAGTTCTTCCTACTCACTGCAGTCCAGCGCTGCTCCACCCCAGACGCACCCCAGAGGCTTTACTCTTTCATTTTAGCTTTCCTTTCTTATCAGTGAAAGGATATTGGGGTGGGGGAGAATGAAAACAATGATGCTCCAAACTTCCGCATCTATTTTCATAACATTAAAGCAAATCTAGGAGAGGTTAAACTTATTTTCCTGACCTCATCAGGTGGGAGCATTGGAGCGCACAGATGACGGGCAGAACCATAGTCTTTTCATGTCAGGTAGCCTAATTAAAAAGAAAAATGATCACCAAAACAGAGGAGTTTAATCTGCCTACTAAGCTTCTAAGAATTTGGAACCATCTGGATGATTTAGTGGATTGTTGCTGGTCATGTAAATGGTGATGTATAATGGAGACACAGCTACTGTTTTATTTTATTTTTTTCTGTTTAAACTTTCCCTCTGGAAAGATGTTTTGGGAAAGGATAGAAGGATCTAGTCAGACCTTTCCATTTGTTGAGTGGATTGCATTTGTGCCCTCTCTTAAAATGATGCATTACCGTTTTTGTAAATGAATCTCATCATTAAAAATGAGCTGGCCTCCTTGTCCGCCTCCCTTAGCTTCTTGGGATGCAGGGCCAGCGCGCTGGGCTCCACACGCGGCAGTCCTGGCAGGGCCCCTGGGCCCAGGGGGATATTAACTTACAAAGCTTACCCTAGTTTGCTTTCACATGTCTGAAACTATCTCAGAACGTAGTGACTGAAATGCAAGTTATTAAATACAGTTTACTAGAAGTGCCTTTGACAATCCTGCTCCCCCCCCCACACACACTTTGGAGAGAAGATGGTTGGGAAATGAATTAGTATATTTCAAAATCTTATGTCCTGGCTATTTCTTAATATCGGTACATAGAGTTTATAAAAGGCTCATTACCATGAAAATCATATTGAGAAGGTGCATTTAGATCCTGATTTTTTTTCCCGTGTTTTTGCAAACAATTTTGTTTGATTAATTTTTCAGTTTAAGCTGAGTGTGAGGTGAATTTGAAAAGAGGGTGTCTTGGGTTTCTAGTTGTTAGAGCTTCCATCCTTCCCTTGCTTTGCAAAGGTTTCCTGTCCCCTCTTTTGGCAGGGTTTTAGCTCCAGGAAATCAAGTACCAAGTGTGGGAGCTGGCCCCCAAAGCCGCTAGGAAGAGGTGGAGTTTTATCTTGGTCCACGTCCGACTCCAGTGCGGCTCAGTACAAATGTGCAGTGCACACGGGTCTGCCTCTCTCAGTGTGCCTTGGCCACCTCACCCCACCCGTGTGTGCCAGCGACTAGACACTCCTTGGGTCCAGTCACAGGAGCCGGGGAAGTGTCTGTGGGTCTCTGGCAGCTGGAAAAGGTTTGAGTCCCTTTGGCAGATGTTTGCTGTTTCAGACACTTCATTAATGTTGGAAACAAAACCCTTGATTCTTCTTGACCGGAGCCCCACTTCGTGATTGACAGCCGGGGTGTGCTTCTTACCACAGACGCCCTTGTACAGTCCCCGAAAGCAGGAGAGTCAGACTTGAAATGAGGGAGGTGAGAGGGAGGAAGGAATTAGGTTAGATGCTATTGCTCAAAAACCAGAAAAATACCAAGGAAGGCCACAGAGAGGGAGACAAAGTTGGTATAGACTCAAGTAGAGAGAAAGACACTTAGCACAACTGTGTATGATTTGAAGTCCCATCATGCGCTCAGGTCTATGAGACATGTTAGGTAACTTAGTTATCCTACCTTTGATGCCTTTATTCAGTCATCCCCTATTTTCTGCAAATCCGCTATGCTGGTGCTGGTGCTACGAGTCCTGTGGGCTAAGTAAATGCCAGCCTGCCCCAAGGAGAGCCAAACACAAGAAAGGGCAGGCTAAGCCAGAGGAGTGAACAGCGATTGCCTGCCACAGGGACTGGCTTCACTGAGATGGCATTTGAGATGGGTCTTGAACTAGTTTTTCAGGCAAAGAGAAGGGAGGGGTGGGCTGCCAGGAAACTGAACGTACAGGCTCGGATCATGAAAGGCCAACGTTGTGCAGCAGGATTTTATGATGACCATTTTCAAATGAAAGCAAACAAAACAAAAAGCCCGAACAACCGAGGCTCCGATTATTTTAGAAACCTTCCCACATTCGTAAGTGCAGAGGCTCCAGGCTCCATCCGCAGATTGGGATCAATCTCTTCACCACACGTGGGAATGTGTGTCCACATTCCACCACTTCGCTGAGATTTCTTACTCCCATGGCAGAAAATCATAAAGCTGTAAAATACAAGGAGCTGAATTGAACTGTCTTATTTTCTTCAGTGAGTAAAAAAACTCCAGTCTCAAATTAATTGGTCAAAGGTCTGGCGCATGTTGCGCCCTGAACTCTGGACGCGGGAGGAATGAGGGTTCGGACAGCGATGCCTACGGTACAGCAGTGGTCAGGCCACAGGGACACCAGGGCGGGCTCCAGTCGGGATTTGAGATGAGGGGGGAAGAGGGGGTAAAGGAGAATGGGAGGAGGAAAAGGGGAATAAGAATGGGAGAGGAGGAGAAAGTAAAGCTGAAAAGAGGAACGATTTGACCACAATGGGCTCTAGACGCAGGGAGGACCATAGAGGCAAAAGGAGCGACGACGGAGAGGGCACACGGGAGGAATCAGAAACGCCAGAACTGGGAATCGTTCCTCACGGGGAGCAGAAAGCAATGGAGGAAAAGACCGAGCAGCCTGGGGCACGTGGGGTACCAGGAGCGCCGGGAGGGCCTACCAAAGGCGCCAACGCGGCCCGCTGCTTCCCTCGCAGCCAGCGCGTCGGGCAATGCTGGTTGCACTGGGAAACTGGGGCTGGCAGTCCGAGCTGCCCTGAAACAGACGTCCCTCGTGTCCCCGCAGCTCATTGTTCTAGGGGCACATCCAGGCTTCGGCCCAGCATTCTCCCCCGTGGGGGTCTGCGGTTCGCGGCGCAGCCCGCCCGGAGAAAGTCCCCAGGCGTCTGGGCCGCGGTCGCGGCGAGTGCAGGGGCCCTGGGTGGGCGCCCCAGCCCCGCGGGGCCCTCGCCGGGGCACCTGGCCGCCGACCTTTTCCGAGCGCAGGAAAATCCACGAAAACAATGCTAATGCGATCGGCGGGGAGGGGCGCGGGGGGCTGAATCACGTCGGGGGTTGGTGCTCCACGGA
>NW_022111365.1:434065-455742 GCF_000313985.2 Echinops telfairi | reverse complement strand
CCGTCCTCACACTGCTATGTTTGAGACCGTGGTTGGGGTGGGTATAGACCGCGGACGACGCGATCCGGGCACGGCCCCTTCCGCGCGCCTCCCGAGCCTGCGCCGCTCCCGGCGCTTGCCCACGAACAGCCAAGCCGGGCCGCTCACCATGCACTGCCACGCCGAGCTCCGGCTGAGCTCGCCCGGCCAACTCAAAGCAGCCAGGAGGCGCTACAAGACCTTCATGATCGACGAGATTCTCTCCAAGGAGACCTGCGACTACTTTGAAAAACTTTCCCTCTACTCCGTGTGCCCGTCGTTGGTGGTGCGACCCAAGCCCCTGCATTCCTGCACAGGTAAGACGGCCGCTGGAGGGGGAGCGGGGCGCGGGAGTTTTCCTGCCAAGGCCGGTCGCTGAACTGCCTCTGCCCTCCCAGGACAGGGCAAGGGGAAGGGGCCCGGGGGATTCTTCCTCTGGTCCCCTGCAAGGGGACTCGGCCGCCCTGTGGTGCGCACTGGGAGGGGGCCTGCGCCCTGCCGCAGAGGACCAGGGAAGTTACTGTGCTTGAAAACCAGGTGAACACAGCGTGCCCTAGCAGTGGGCCGCTCCTGCATGCCTGAACACCCTGCTCAGAGGAGAACATTTCCTCCTTCCCGTCGTCATCGCTGTGGCTTTTCGATCAGAAAGTTCAGACCTTTGCGTTAGTTTCAACGCCTAAGTCATCGTTTCAGGAAGTTGTATTGCTGCTTTCAACTTGAGCTTGGTGGCCTGTTTCTGATGTTGACTTGTTGACTTAACAAGTCCAACCTCCTGTTATCTCCCCTGGGGATTTTACAAGTAGTCAGTTAGTCTTCTAAGGTTCTCACCAGTCGCCCAGGATTCACTGAATGTGACAGAAAACGACCATACTTTGAAGCAGTTCTAAGGAGTGGTGCAACTCCCATTTGTTTTGAACGATTAAAAAAGGATGATAACCATAAAAGCATCTCTTATCTTTGTTTTCCTCTCTTCGCAAGAGCTAAGACCAATTGGACTTAATACAGAAAAATACTGGGAAAAGTGGAAGAGTTCTGTGTAGAACATAAACTCAAAGGTGTTTCAGAAACTTTGAGCATATTCCACGAAACTGCACATTTCAGTGTCTTGGCATTTTGCGTACTTAGACTGCAGAAACATACGCGTAAAGAATAAATAATAATAAAAAAAATAAAAAATAAAAAGAATAAATAATAAAACAGGAAAGCCAAAGCTCAGCAAAGTTATTCACTGTGTTTTCAAGCAAAGCTACAACCTTTGTACTTTCAAGCCAAAAAAGCCCGTGAGAGTGTTCGCTGCATGGATGGGTGGCCTGTTATGCATTTGGGATTCAATTATTCTTACAGTGAAAAAGTCAAGTGAAGAACCATCAGTTTTTGAAAGACATTTTTGGGAACATCCAGACCAAATGCTGCTAGTGTGCTGTGCCTGGATTACATGTATTTTCTGTTGGTTCCATTGATAGTCCACATTGGGCAATCAGTAAGGTGTTGTTGTTTTTCACAAGTTGCTCCTAAATATGTGTAACTAAGAAGTGAATATTATATTTAATTACACCTTTTCAAAATAAAATGGGTCCTTAGGGTGGAATTTGACTTGATACCTCATAGCAGAACTTACAATATTGAATTGAAAAATAAGAAATACATGAAACTAGAAACAAATAGGAAACAAGACAGAGATCATCGATAATGATAGTTTTATGCTTGCGTGTGCGTTAGAAGGAGTGCCGGTGGCCTGTGACGCCATGCTGGCCTGCTAACCACAAACTTGACGTTCTGAACCCACTAGCCCCTCTGAGGGGCAGGGGTGGGGGGTGGAGGGGGGAGCTATGGTAGTCTGACTTGGTAGATTCCCACCCAACTAAACTCACTGACACTGAGTGGATTCCAACACAAAGAGAGAGTTTCTTTCAATCCCACATCTTAGCGCATCCTGCTAAGTCTTAGCAGCTAGGACACTGCATTTGGGGGGATTCCTGGGACAAAACAGACCTTCACCTAAGTACCTAGGTGCAGTTCACTGCTGGCAGAACTTTCCTTGAGTTTGTTCCATGCATTGACTTGAAGCAGCTTTTCCTGGCTTACAGCAGTCACAGAGTTGGATCATGGGGGAACCATGCCAGAACAAGAGTAATAAATAGCTGTCGAAAACAGGGATCCAGTCATCAGTTGAGGTTGAGTAAGTGCTGTGTTTTATTGAACCGTGTGTGGGAAATAAGTCTAAGAGAACTGAAGTGATTCGTGTATAGTTCTGTGAATGTTAAAAGTGAACCGCACATATATCACGGGCTGTAGGTTTGTTTGCGTTTGTGCTTTCAAAAGTACATTAGTGGTTCATGGAAGCGGGTGGTGGCTGGCAATGGGTTTCTTGCCCACTCATTCCCGTACTTGTTGCTCTAGATGGCTCTTTTGAAAACATGCTGCGATTTTGCTCTAGTTGAGATTTAAAATATAGAGACCAGGATTTGCCAGTGGAATGAAACCCATAAAAACTGGCTACAATATTCCATACTTTCAGATCATAAGCCTTCAGTGGGTTTACAGTTACAGTTAAAGCCTTACATGTATTAGATCATGGGAATCCCATTAGTGACTTCTCAAGGGCTTTGCAAATACACTTTCAAAGTCATTTGCTTTTTAGCAGTTAGGTTTAGAATAAAAAAAGGTAGATCAAATGAATTTGATATTAAAAAAAAGAAAAGAAACCCCCAATAGCTTTAAGTTGCCGACACCCATAATGTAACTGTAATTTGTTTGCTGGCAAGAGATAAATATTTAGCACTCTTGGTGGAACTAATACGCAAAAAGATTAAATCAAGTGAAGGGTATAAATTGGAATTATGTTCCTGAACTTCTCGTGCTTTGGATTGCCGATTTCAGGTTTAAGTGACTGTAGCAGGGGTGATCTCTGTCATGAGGAAGCATGAACACTCACATAGAAAGCAAAACAAAACAAAAAACCACGGTGCACATTAAGTACATAAAGCTGGGATAGAAAGAAAGCTACGGCCCTTAAAAATCCTCAGCATAATTAAGTAGTACATGTTGTTTAGATTTAGTAATCCAAATGTCAGTTTATGATAGGAATCTCCTCAGGCGGAAGAGCATGCGCTCACGTAAACTGAGAGATGGGAACGCTTTGCATCAGGCAGAATAAACACCTGACAGTAATTTATTGTTAGACACTTTAACCTTGATCTTAACAGGCCCTTTCTTCTTGTGCATGCAGTGATTTTCGGCTTAGAAAGGTTTCTTTCAGTTTCTCATTAGGACTCTCATTAGGCGTTGAGAAGGAGAGTCCTTTCCTTCTGTGCAGAGTGCCACCGAGTCGCTTTGGACTGGTAGCAGCAGAAGGAAACACCGCCGGGCCTGTGCCGTCCTCACACTGCTATGTTTGAGACCGTGGTTGCAACCGCCAGTGGGGGCCTTTCCTTGGAAATCAAACTAATGGAAGCTTTACCACTACATTTAAACTAGAGTGCTAAAAATCTGAACCTCCGCAGTCATTTGAAAAAAAGACTTGTCATTCAGACTTGTTAGGAAGGTGTGGACTATAGCCCATAGTTCAAATGGATTTAGTGTCCAACATGTTGGTCTTATTTTTAATTCTAATCGCAGTCATACTCTTTAGAAGGGAAACCTATTTTGCCATTTAGAAAGCAGTAGCTTTCACAAACATTAGAAAGGTGGTTATTGAAAGCAAAATATGTGGGGTTATTGAAAGCAAAAAGTCCATGGGAAAAAGTCATTATTGTTTAGTTTCCTTTTACCATTGTTTAGTTTGCCTTTGAAGCTTCCTCATATTACATAGCATCACAAATATATGAGTATTATATAGCATCACAGATATATGAGTTTTTAACTTTAAGATGCACTGTTTGATTTTTCTGGTTGTGATGAATACTTCTTGGTGGATGAGTTAGTTACTTGAAGAAACCAGGTTTCTCAGGCCTGCGTAAATTACAGAGTAATTTTGGAAAGAGCTTCCTTTCAGTTTGATCTTTAGAAATTAGAGAAGTTTCTAAATTTGAGAGGCGCTCAGAAAAAATGGTGAACTTGCTTCACAAACAAGCACAGAACAATTTACCGTAGAGGCTTTCATGCATTGATGCAGTTGTACTGGAGTCTGAAATTACCCTGCGTTTGCACATGCACCTTACTGCAGAGTGAGTGTAGATCTGTTTGGACGATTTACAAGCAATTCCCAAGACGGCACTGTTTTCGTTATTGCACTGAAACTTTCGGTTAATAAAAACTTTGCCCCTTCTCCAACAGGGGCAATTCCGTTCAATTTCTGGTGACACAAATGTAGAGTTATAGAACTCATAGAGATCATCGACCATCCTCCCCAAGCAGAATATTAATTTATGACGAGGCCCCAGGACCTCATCCCGGTCTAAATCAAGTTTCGGTCTACTGTATAGGCAGCCTTCCTGCTTGTTAGGACACTCAGAAATCAGGAAGGTGTTTCCAATTAAGTCTTACACCTGGTACAAAGCCCTGTAGGCACACCCACAGAACTGCCAACTAGTCAATTAAAGGGTGGTGTTGAGGGAGGGGTTGGTCTGGGGAAGGGTGTTTGTCTTAGGAGGTGGCATAGAGAACCTTTTATCCTTTGGTAGACCCAAGTGAAACAAGTTCTTAGCCTTGGGTGCATTTTTATCACAAATTTGGGTGGCATCCTGGTGTAAAATGAAACGAGGGGCCGGAGATTGCAATGACTTCACTGGGAGTTAAGGACTTGCTATGGGCTCCAGAGTTGGCTCCAGTGATAGTTTTCCAAACCTCATAGAAGCTGAGGGGTCTGAGCCCTGAGTCCTGAAATGTAATGGAAAAATTTAAACTGAGGTCTGGGATAATGATCATTATTAACAAGCATTTGCATTTCTGTTAGGGGCAGATAGACTTTTATCAGCAACTATTCAGAACTGCTCTCATTCTAAGGATCAATACACCAAAGGATGAACTGAGCCAGATCAAGGACTATTTGGATCGAAGTTCTTTCAGGATCCTCAGTTGATGGAACCTCATTAGTTCCTAAATTTATTTATCCTAGGGACACTCAGTAATTCCTGAGAAATCAATTTTGACTAGTGTTTTAAGTAGCATTTTTTCCTCTACCTCTGATTTTTCCAGTAGCAAATGGGAAAATGATTAGCAATTGAGCTCCGGAGTTAAATGCCTCTCCAAATGTCTACAGTCCTATCATTTAATTCAACCGTTGTATTAAGCAAATATTTATATTTGCGTGGTGATGGCACAATCATTGAATGTATCCTTTTAATGTTTGCTCTAAAACTTGACTAACAATTGATATGTTGAAAAAAGTTTCTTAAACTATTTGCAGAACCACTGCCAAGCTCTTCTCTGTTGTTGTTGTGAGTATATATGGTAGGCAGTTGGGGATTGGCTAGGGGAACATTTTTGCTATTGTTGCTGTTTAGGACCCTGTGAGTCCATTTTTGGCCCATTGCAATACCGTGTGGTAGAGTCGAACTGCCTCATAGGGTTTTTGGCTGTAATCTTGATGGATGCTGTATATTGGCCAGTCTTTCTCCTTCCAGATCCTGGTGTGGTGGGAACCACATATCTTTAGGTTGGCAGTGGAGCATTTAACCACAGCACCACCAGGACTCCCCGGGGGAACAATATGATCATTTAATAGTTTTGGTTACCTTGTGGACTTCTCTCTTTGAACTCTACCGAGAGGATGTTATTAACAGCAAAGCTGCCTTATTAAACCAGTTAAATACATCTCGTATGAAATTGTCTGTTTGTCGACTCTTTTATGAGGCTGATTTTCTACAGATAATCTGATGTCCCTTGTTAGTTGGTGTCTGGCTGGAAGACTGAATTTGTGATACAAGTGCAGACGGTATCAAAGTGTTAGTTTTACAGAACGTACTCCAGGAATCGGAATGACACAACTGTTACGTTTGGATATCACTGGAGTCCATATGGAAAATTGCAGGGACTGTACACACTACTTCAGTTGTAAAGGAAGAGCAAGAGGGAGGAAAGAAACGCAGAGAGCAGGGTAAAAGAAAAGGAGTGATTTTCTTTGAAACCATAGAGGCTACTCAGATTCAATCTTGTAGCACAGGGTCCTCAGAAGGTCTGTACAGGCAAAATAAAATAAAATAAAATAAGGTGACTTCTCGAATTCTTTTGTCAATACAGGCATAGTCATGAGGCAAATTGATTTCGCTTAGAACCATTGCAGGCCCTTATGGGGAGAGGTCCATACCCAGCAGTGACTGTCGTTCTCTGTGGCTAACTGAATACAGTGAACCCTCGCCACTTCGCGCTTCAACTTCTGCGGCTTCACTCTATCGCGGTTTTTGCGTAACAGCACCCACTGCCTACACCCCTCCTTCAGAGGAAAAAGATGGCGACCCACCTGTAGAGTACATCCCTTAAGTAATTTCATAGGCTATTGATTACAGTATTTGTAAGAACTATGTATAATAATACTGTATGTGAAATATGTAATACTGTAAACTAGATGCCATAAATAATATAATAAATAATAAATGATCATTGTAACATCCAAAATGTTTTACTGTATTTTCCCTTTTTCGTTTAATAAATTGGGTAATACGAGTGTAATGGTGACTAAAGGGTGTTTTTTCATGTCCTCTATGCTCTAACTACGAAAATATTTGATTTACAAATAAGGAATCCTACTTCGCGGAATTTCATTTATCACGGTAGGGTCTAGAACCGATTAACCGCGATAAACGAGGGTTCACTGTAAATGTTAAATCGGAAGTATTTCTAGCTGCGCTCTGCACTTTGAGTCAAGCAGAGGAAGGAACAGAGGTGTCCCAGGCAGTGGAGATGTCCCGAGACACCCTCATTGGTGTGGACTTTGTGAATTCTGTAGGTGCTGTGGAGCCCGTTCTGCTATTTTTTGCCATTCCTTCTGCCCTGGAGAGGACACGGCTGCTTTGACTGTTGGTTGACAATGTTTCAAGCTGAATATTGTGAGAGAATGCCAAGGATTTGATGATATATAGATCTGTTTGGGGGAATACTGCCTAACACTCTGGTATTTCGGAGTTGGTGTTTTAATGCACCACTAGACGCCACGTGTTTCCAAATCTGGACATTCTAACCAGAATGAAGGAATCCTGGTGGTGCTGTGGGTCAGGTGTTTGGCTGTTAACTGCAAGATTGGTGGTTCAAACCCTCCAGGCACTGTGCAAAAGGCAGACGAGGCTGCCTGCTCCCGCAAAGATTTACAGTTCTGGGAGACTTGGGTAGGGTCACTATGTGTTGGAATTGGCTTGAGGGCGGTGGATTTGGGCAACCAGAACCTGGTGCAGCCCTCAGACGCTTAACAGGACTGTCAGCGTGACAAAGAGGAAGGAGAAGAATTGATGATGTTTTTCAGAAAGCCTCCTCTTGCACGGACAGACTCTGCCCTGTCTGCGAGATTACAGTTATTTTTTCTTCCACAGCATGGACAAAAGGAAACACAGTAGAGTTTCTCTCTGAAGGGAGTACAGATCAGAATTTTTACAATCTTGGCATAGCCATCAGATGAGGTTGTATATTAACAGAATAAAAACTTGGGTGTCAGGAGGAGAATTAAAAAAAAAAATTAAATGAGCCAGAAAATTTTTGCAATCCTCAGGATTTAATGTATTTTTCTTGCTGCTTAATAACAGAAAAATAAATGCCTTGTTACAATAAATGCTCTAAATAAAAACATCATTAAAGTTCCATTATAATATCTAATTACTCATCATCACCAGGGCATTTTATATGGCAATTTAACGTCTTGAAAGTGGATACTTGGCACACATTTGAGGAAGAAAGCCACGTACCTAGATAGACATCAGAAGATGTTCTAATTATATTTGGGCAAGAGTTGAGGCTTATGTATGATTGCTCTACAGAAGATAGGAGGGGAGAGAGCATCTGTCTGGAGTCACTAGGAGAGCCTGTGGGTTTTGTTAGTGCCCGTTGAAATTGGATAGGAAGGAAGGTAATTCTGAAGATCAGATGATGTACTGGTACATCTGAAAAGGAACTCTGCCAGTCACAAGTTGAAGCTGATGCCAAGACTACATGATAGGCCTGGAGGAAGGCTATATATGCTTTCTGACTCCATGGCAGGGTTATAAGGAGGAACAAACCTTCCTCCAGGGAAAGGTCAAGATTCAAAAGAATGGAAGCCAATCTGGCATCTCCCAGCACCAAGCTAAATATGTTAAGAGTCCAAGCAGGAAGCTTAAATGATTCTTTTTTATTGCATCCTTTTAAACTGTGGCATAGAATATATACACAGCAATAAGGGAAAAGCAATTAGAAAAATGAGCGGAGGCTACAAGCAGGTGGTTCATAACCATGAAAGTCTATATGGCCACTAAGATTGAAAAGATGCTCAGCCTTACTGGTTAACAGGAAAACGATAATCTGATAAGTTACTAGTCATCCCTATCAGTTAGGCAGAAATGAAAGAATCGGGCAATATTAATTGATGGGCATGGGCATGGAGCATCAGGCATTTCACATACTGGCGATAGGTGTATTTTTTTGCCACAATTCCTTTGGAGACCGGTTTGACAATACCTGGGAAAACTGCAGATGCATGTCCATCCTTCAACTCGGTAGCTCCAGTTCTGTGTGTGTGCCTTGAGAAATCATGGTATGTGTGCAAAAGGACACGTGTAAGATTGTTATTTCTCTGTTGTTTATGGTAGTAAAAAATGGAGAACTATCATGGAGCAGGAAAAATGATAACATTATCTGTGTTATATTCATGTAATAAAACTTTATGCAGTGATGAAAATGAAAAGACTCAATCTACTTGTAGACT
Source organism: Echinops telfairi (assembly GCF_000313985.2). Classification (NCBI taxonomy): domain Eukaryota; kingdom Metazoa; phylum Chordata; class Mammalia; order Afrosoricida; family Tenrecidae; genus Echinops; species Echinops telfairi. The sequence goes on along the minus strand of NW_022111365.1, from coordinate 446,897 downwards.
GGTTACATTTCAGGGACACGATGCTGAGAAAGAAAATTGTGGATTGATACACAGTCTGACATCATGTAATAGCTGAAAATATGCAAACTGAATATAATTTATAGATTCATCAATATCTAATAAATGTTTTACAAATGCATGGAAATGATAAATACCCAATACAGGCTAGTGGTGCCCTCTGGAGGTGAGAGAGTGGGGGGTAGGGGGAGCCTACCTACAGGTTCTTATTTTCCTGTGTAGTAATTTATTTATTAAGGAAAAATAGGGTCTAAAATAAATATGGTTCAATATTAAGACAGCAAGGCTTGGTCCTGGGTGCACAGATGTTCGTGACAATATCCCATGCACTTTTCTGTATGTTTGAAATACTTCGTAACATAAACATTGAAAGGTGATAGTGCAAGAGACCTCACATGTCTATGGGACTCCTAATCTTGTGGAACTTTTGTTGGCTTTCTTAAGAGCTTTTCTTTCCTTAGACAGAAGCTTTTAAATACAGAGTTTGTACACATTTTCACAATAGAGAAGGAAGAACGCTGTATAATTAGTCACATTTGTACAACTTACACTAACGTCCTCTGTGGTTTCTGAATTGGTGTTTGGATCACACTTTAGCTTTCTTGGTTGGTTGGGGGAGGGGACCTTTACTTGTCAATGCGATACCTGCCGTTCCGAGTAATGCTTGACCTGGTGACTTATGCACAGAATTATGCTGGCCAGTGGGGCTGCAGACGCTTTAAAGTGTTAAGAAGCAGAGATGTCCCCAGGTCAGGGTGTTTTCAGCCCCTTTATATGGATGCCAAAGCTGACCAAAGAACAGGGAAGACAGAATAAGAACGTATACCTTCCAGTTCAGGTGTTGGTAACGAATGCTGACTTCTTCGCGGGAAGAAGTCCAGCCAGAGTGAGCCGTAGAAGCAAGGGTGGCGAGACTTGTCTCACGTCCCGTGACCACGTTCTTCAGAGACCAGATGCTGGAGAAGGACATCATACTTGGTAAAGTAGAGGGTCTGTGGAAAGGAGGCAGACTCTCCAGGAGATTGATTGACAGCGTGGTGCATGTGTAGACGCAAACATAGGAGTAGCCAGGCAAGGTTGCGTTCTGTTGTACATAGATCTCTACAGGGGCCCAACAGGCTGGACAGCACCCAAAACACAGTAAGGCACTACTGATGAGGTGCTCTTTCTTAAAAAAAAAAATCTATAGCAAGTCTTACAAGCAAGAGTTATTAATGCCTACCCCCCCAACCCTAATCCTATTTCTTTTCAAAACAGTATTATTGGCATATAATTCACATATCGTACAACTCAATAGTTAAATAATACCCACTTCCTAATGGTATTTTAAATCACCATGAACTGCATTTACCGAGTGCATCTGACTTTTAAAAGTGTTTTCTGATAAGGCAATCTATTACTATTATCCTTCATCTTGAAATTTTAATATGAAAAATATTTAGGGGCAGCTCTGATTGAATACCAAAGAATCTAAAAATGTTATAATTAAATTCCTAGTTGGGATGAGCAGCTTTGATATCGGCATGTAAGCTGGCTTAGTTATTTTTATATTCTTTAGCCATGATTTGGTTGTATGTATAGAATGAAAAATTGTTAGAAGAGAATAGACGTTCTAAGTAGAGGAATCATCTTACAATGTCAAGAGTGTACAAAAGCAATTCCCTTCCCTAGATCCTCTTTTCTACTTAACGACTGTATATACTCATGTATAAGCTGAGTCTTTCAGCACATTCTTAATGCAGTTTTTGTGGTTTGAATGAGGTGCCTCGGCTGATCTTTGGGTTGGTTTATACTTGAGTATATATGGTAACTACGAAAGCAAAGAAACAAATTAAAAACCCTCTAAGGCAGTGGTTCTCAACCTTCCTAATGCCGCGACTCTTTGATACAGGTCCTCATGTTGTGGTGACCCCCCCCCCAACCATAAAATTATTTTCGTTGGTACTTCACAACTGTCATTTTGCTACTGTTATGGATTGGGTGACCCCCATGAAAGGGTCATTCGACCCCTAAAGGTGTCGCGACCCACAGGTTGAGAACCGCTGCTCTAAGCCCCTCTTTCCTGGCACTGGTCTAAGTAACTGGGGTTGACAAGTGCTCATGACTACATCTTCACAGGCTTCAGGGACAGTATTTCTGTGTTTTATCTTACCTACAGATTGTCGTGATGGTAAACCGTATTGACTGACTTTCATCTGTGTCTCTGCTAACCTCTTGTCTCCTCTGTATAAAATGGAATCGCAGGACTTGGTACTGTGATTAGGGGGGAAACCTTCTCAAGAAGGATGTGTGACTCTCTTTGGAACTACTTAGGAAAAGACAAGCAAGAAGTTAGAGTATTTAAGGAAATTTACAGCAGATTTCACCGGGGGAGGGAGGGAGATATCTTAATAAGGTTCTAATCTAAGCACTGTTTAAGGGCAAAACATTAATTGAAATAACTGGTGGTCATCCTAGAAGTTGTTTTTTTTTTTAAGACGCTTAATTTTATTATCCTCGTACGTCATGGTAACTCATTATTGCTCTTAGCGTGTTAGGCCATTGTGGATCTTGGAAGCATGCTTTTAGTTCGCAATTTAGAGCACAGCACAAAGACATCCTATTGGATTGTTGTTTGTTTTTTTTCCCCTCACCTTTGGCAGGTAGAACAGATAGGTATGTAGAGGGGATGTATTTAATTTTTTTAGGGAGCAGAAAAATAGAAACAGTAATAATAATAATAATAAAAGTGGCATTCCTGTGCCAGGTACTGCTCAAGTTACTTACGTACATAATCAGATAGAAACTAAATGGAGACCTCATGTGACATAATTATTACCACCATTTTTCAGGGGAGAAGAGTGAGAGTCAGCAAGGTCCTATACTGAGTAAGCGGGAGAGTTGAGATTGGAACTCGAGTCTATTTCCTTAAATACAAAGCTCCATACTTAGATAGTTGTATGAAAACTTCTAAACTAGAGCTTAAGGCTGCCCTTATATTTGAAACAAGGTCCAGTGAGCATGTCAGTCCTGTAGGAATGGGTTTGAACCGATGAACATCACACCTATGGATCCGCTGCCTGGTGGCATAGTGCTTATGCATGCGGCCCTTCTGTGCAGATGTACTGCTCAGAACCACCTACTCGGTCCAATGGGGTTGCTGTGAGTTGGAATCAATTCCATGGAAATGGTGTGTTGTCAGTATTTTTAAATATATGTTAGCCGAGTAGTCTCTTTCTCCCTGGGATGATGGGAGAGGCAGTGGGAAAGTGTCACCTGGGTTCCAGTGATGGATGGCCCTGCTGCAGTCTGCGGGGGACTGATAGCCATTGCGTGGGACATGCACTAAGGCTCTTTTGGCACCATGCTTCTGGGAGCTCTGATGGTTTGCTTCTAGGTTTTCTCGAGGATTCAGAGGGGGCCTTCTCATACTTCTAGTCATTCAGTTTTACAAATTATGAACCAGAGAGAGAGAGAGAATGCTTAACCACTAAATGCCTACCAGTGCCTCAAGCATTTACATTTGGAATATTTTTCATGAGCCCTTTAAAAATGACCTTCTCAAGCACAGTGGGTAAGAAGGTCATTTGTTTGATGTCACTTAACAACAACAACAAAACCCGAGAATCAATGTCAGACTGGGCTGGGCTTGAGGATTTTTTTTTTTTTTTTACTTTCTCTGTAGTGAGTCACAAAAGGAAAACTACGTAATGACCCACTATTATGAATAAGCCAATACTCCAGAATATCGAAATCAAGGCATATGAATGACTAGAGGGAGGAGCTTGCTTTAATAGTGGTAGAACAGGCAAACGGGGAAGGAAAGGCCACACAATACGCAGAACATCAATGTCTTTGAATGGTTGAATTGATGAGTTTTGTTGTGGCTATTTGTATGAAGAATATTTTAAAAGAAAGCTTTATCTGTGATGAAAATGAAAAGTCCTATATGTGGACTACTAGTATAGGCAGTAAGTTAAAGATATGGTTGATATAGTTTGTACGCTATGACTAAAATATATGAATCCATGTCATGGAGTGATTGTTTAGAACCAGGATCCTGGTCTTCTCTGTGTTTTATTGTCTGTGTTACCTTACACGAGTCACTTAACTCTCAGTTTCTTCATCTGTAAAACGAAGATCATCATAACTACCTAACAGGGTTAGCTATGAAGATTAAATGAAATAATACAAATAAAGCTCTTAGCATAATTACTGGCGTGAAAATGCTCAGTAATTGATAGCTTCTATTAAAAATAATTATCGTCTAACAATAATCTCATCTCGGCTGACTGAAACACAGTCCCTTAGGGAAAGATCACTATTATTGAACTCAAGAAAAATTAAATCCCCTTTAAAAGCCACTTTGCTCGAGGACATGTTCCTGGGCTATGTAAGCACCAGTTGTCTTTGAAGGGTTTTTTCAGCCTAGGTGGCCTGTGAGTTGGCTCAGTTCAAGATGTTATGAAAGGGATATTTCATTTCTCCCACCTTTCTGTTTTGTAATGGGAATTCAGAATTTTTAAATTCTTAAAAGTGGCACAAACAAGCCGACACCACAGCAGCACAGAATGTGCTTTGTTGCTTTGCTGTTTGCAGGCGTTGCTCAGGGTTAATGACCCCCAGGAAATGTTTCATCATGCGCTTCGAAGTATCGCAAGGACTGCTTTCGAAAAGTGGCACGATTTCCCAGCAAGAAGTCTGATTCTTCTCTAAAGTGTAGTTAGGGATCACCTTTACTTTAGAACAGAATAAAAGTTTTCTTAGGCTCGTATTTCAGAGTGCTGAGAGGAAAATAATTCAATTGAGACATTCTTTACGAATTAGACGGTGTGGAAAAAGGTAGCCATTTGAGGACTAATTATTTTTCTAGTGTTATTATTGGGTCTGTGCTTTGGAGGGGGCTCTAAACAAAGCGGCTATTTATAGTTTCAAACTTTCTGGTGGGGCTAGCTTTTAAGTAGTATGGTGAACAGCCACTTATGCAGAAAGGGCTGCACAGCAAGGGAGCTAGGTGGCCTTTTTTTTCAGGACTTGGACAACACGCATTTATGAGTTCACCGTTCCGTAGGTCAGAAGTCTGGGCATGTTGGGGTTCTCTGCCTAATCTCCCAAAGTTACACTCAAAGGCTCACCCGGCTGTGTTCTCATTTGGAGTCCAGGACCTTCTTCCAAGGTCCTGTGGCAGAATTGTGTTCTGTCGGACGGCTGCCAACCTGGGGCCATGCTGAGGTTCTAGAAGCCGTTAATCTACCTAATCACTGTATTGATTCTTCCTGGACTATTACTCTCATCATGTACCTGTGCAGTAGTTTATATGTTGAATATTTAAATTGATGTGCTCTGACTTTGGTGTGAGAAAAATTCTCTTGATGAGGGGATCTCACTTTTTAGGTGGGCAGGGTGCCAGGAGGGTGATGCCTCTGTTCGATTCGTTAAAATGATGCTGACCCTGACTGACCCGTCAGTGAAGTCCTCCAGGTTCAGTGGCGTGTGAGAACCCGACAAAGGCAGGTGGGATTAGACTTGAAGGTGTGTCATCCCCGCTATTGTGGGGCGGTGTTATGAATGGAGAAGAAGAGGTCTGGCTGGCCCCCTAGGTCACGAGACCTTTGGAGACATAGCTTTCTGGAGATAGGGGTCATTGGCTCCTTGTTGAGTATGTTCTGTGAAACCCGTGGATTCAGAAGAGCCAAGTGTATGCTTATGTTCTAGTCAGAGGGGAAGAGGCCGGAACAGAGACTTTTGGCAAGTGGGGAATGAAGAGTCAGGGATTAAAAAAGTCTTTCTACTGAAGCAGGGACCCTTAGATGCTTGCTCTGCATTTTATTTCTTTCCAGGTAGAAAAACAAATACAAAGACGAGATGGGAACGTCTCAATTTGGAAATTGCTGTTGGAGTACGTGCTTATTGTGAAGGGTGTTCCTCAGAGCTGACAACAGCCAATGGCTTTTGATTGAGCAACGGCCTGCTTAACCACACACGTCGCCTAATTACCATTACAGATTAACGATGCATTAAAGATTTCATCACCTGGTGTCACAAAAGATGATTGTTACATGAAAATACAGTAATGGTGTTCATATAATGCCATGCAGAAACTTATGTGTATTTGATATAGGTGGGTCATGTGGGTAAAGTGGAGGGGGTGCTAGACAACTTATCTTCTTGGCCCACTACACCCTCATTCTGTGACCTCTTTAATTTTTTAATTTCAATTTCTGGTAAAAGAGGCCTACTTCTTGAATGTTTTGGGGAGAAGTGACTAGTTAAGGAATACACATTTAATACTTTGGAAAGATCAGAATACGAAGAATATGAAAAGGCTTAAGGGGAGGGCAACTCTGCAAGATCAAGGAAATTTTGTCTTTTGGTGGTTACATGCTGGGCAGCTAGCCACAAGGTCAGCAGTTTGAGGCCACCAGCCGTTCCCAGGGAGAAAAGATGAGGTGATCTACTCCCGTAAAGAGTCACTGTCTCAAAAACCCACTGGTTTCAAAAACCTACCGCCCTATAGGGTCACGGTGAGTCAGAAATAGACTTGATGACTATGCAAAAAAAACACCCTTTTGTAAACAACAGTATGCCAAGGAACTTCCAACTATGGCCAGCGGCCAAATTTTAGCTCAAAGTCTATTTTACTACTTCTCCGACCGAAGAGTAGTAGCTACCTTTTTAGATGGCTGGAGAGAAATCAAAGAAGGTTAATATTGTGTGACACCTGAAATTATATGAAATATAGATATTAGGGCCCATAGATTATTCCATGTTTTACAATAGCACAGTCACACTTATTCTGTACCATTTTTGTCGCCGATTGCTTTCACGGTAGACCAGCAACATCGAGCCATTGTGCCAGGCTTTGTAAAGCCCACAGAGGCTACGTATGTATGCTTTTGCCCTTAATAGGAAAAGTTGGCTGGCCCTTGAACTAGACTATTGGAAACAAGTTTCCTCAAGTGTGAACTAAGGTTATTGCTGAACTACAGCATCTGATGTCACTGTGGGCCACAAAAACACCTTCTTTTATCCATCACAGACCAGGCTTTGTTGTCATCCTCTGACAAGTGTGGAAGAGCTGAAAGTGAGGTGCATGGGGAATAGTGTCAGGGTCCACAGAAGTTGAAGTTAGGTGTCTGACCCTCAGGATACATTTCCAAACCTTTCTAGAAATAACACAGGATTTTTCTATACTAGGAGAGGGGTACATATAATTACAACAAAATGACTAGGAGTCAATAGAATTTTTGGAACCTTCCATGTGCTGCTCTAACGCACTCATTTTTTTTCCCAGGGGAAATCTGAAGATGAGAATTGATGGGAACATCAAAACCAATGACATGTTTCAGTTTGAAGTTTGGGTGACAGTTTAGCTGATGCCTCTTATTTGGCTTCAGTTCATTGCCCATCCCTAGAAGTAATATTAATAATAACAAAAAGCATTCAATCATATTACCACAGCCCCACCTGGAAGGACTTACATGGCTGGATAAAGTACTTAATTATGATCTTACCTTCTGTTGTGGAAGTGCACATTTTGGGGCACCTGTCATAATTCTCAAACATCCCAGGGTCTTGGAGCTACGTGATCTTTCCAGAAGGAGGAAGAATGATTCTCTAGATGCCTCAATAACTCCTTCATTAGCATTTAAGCACTAGGGTGGGAGTGAAGCTTTGAGTCTCCAAGACAACCTTAGAGCTAATAAGAAATCGGAGATAAGCAATTAACCTGATAAAAAGACAATGTCCTATCCATGTGGCGTTTACTCAGTTACTCGAATGAACGTGAGAATCCTTTTGTACAAAATGGAGTTGGACAAGGATGTGTATAAATGGCAGGTCGATAATTTCAGAGGAAGAAATGATTGATGATGCTAGGTAAAATTGTGCTTACAAGAGAAGTATGCGTGGCTCATGTTACACAGGACTTTGTTACGACAAATCAAAGGTGAAATTCCCTTAATGACAATAGTAATTGCTTGGTGTTTTACGAACATGCATAACAGCAATCACTGACCCAAGTGCCTCATGGGAATGAAGGTATTTAATATGTGCAACAAACAAGTAAGAATGTACTTACACTCCTCCTTTGGTAGATGAAACATGCAGAGTTGCAGAGAAAGAGCTCTTGGGAAGGATTGTGTAGAAGAGGGGAAAAAGAGAACATTCTGACTCATACAGGGTTAATGAAGTGTGTTAGTGTCAATATGTAAAGAGCCCCACACCATACTAGATACCTATGGGCCCAGGGAAGAAGAGAATCCCAAGTGGGCTGCACTTCGGGGACTCGGTTGCCCAGTTGGAGCAGGAACTACGGGAAGAGTTCTCTTTTCAAGGTGTGGTGCCGGGTCAGAGTGGATGCTCAGCACTCTCTCAAAGTTGCTTTCTGGTTTTTGAAAATTACTCATTTGATTTCCCTTAGCTAGTTCTTTATTTCCTGGCTACAAAACGACCCCTAGAATGAGTAGAATACCCTCCCCCCTTACCCCCACGGCCCCAAGGAGCACTGAAGTTCTTCCATAGCTGAAGTCCTTGGGAAAGTATTAGTTAGTGTCCCAATTGTAAAGTGAGTTAATGGCAGAGAAACAGTTGGGTAGTTTATCAATTATGCTTCACTGTCTCAGTTCCTATTCTAGGATGGATTTGGCTTTAAATATGATTTATTTTATGTGAATAATATTTAAATGAAATATTGAGTAGGTAAATAGATTAATAAAGTATGTATAGGACAGATTGTAAAGTATGTAAAGGACAGAGCAACCTTTTAGCCACCATCCAGTTTAAGATGAAATATCTTCTGAGGGTGGGAGTGTGTATCTCCCTGGCTCTGGTCCTTGCTGCACAGCAGCCAAAGACATTCGAGGCAACCCGTATCTCTGTTCTCTGCTTGTACTTTGCTTTTCTCTCCAGTTTTATCATATATCTCTAAGCTATTCAGCCTGACCCATTTGCAACTTCATTAAGTGTTATCATCCGATAAGTGTCGATTGTGGCTTGTTTTTTATATAACATTGCATTCCAGGAGTCATATATATTGTAGTTGCAGTTCGCTCATTTTTATTTCTGGATAGTGTCCAGGAAGCAGGCTTGGTGGTGAAATGGGTTACGTCCTGGGCTGATAAATGTTCAGGTCGGTAGTTCAAACTCACCAGCCCGCTCTACAGGGAAAAAAGGAGGCAGTCTGCTTTTGTGAAGATTTATACCCTTGGAAAACCTAGGGAGCAATTCTATTCCATCCTGAAGGCTTGCTATGACTTGACACAGGCCCTCCAGCAGTGAGCTTGCTTTGGTACTATCTAGTGTAGACATATTCCATGATACATTTTCCCATTTTTTGGTGGACAAATTTTTGCTAATGGGTTGTTTCCAGTGATTGTTATTAGAGATATCACTACTTTGAACATTTTTGTTCCATTGTTTTTAAACCAATAATCCAGAGCATGCCATTTAAACAGTAGTGAGACCTGTGAGAGCTGGAAGTGGATGGGACTGCCTATTTTTCAGAGTGTTGTGAGTTTTTCTTGACTTTGACAGGGTGCAGGCTTACCACTTTCCTTCCTCCCCTCCCCTGGATTGCACACATTGTTCTTATTTTTTAAATTAAAAGATCATTTTATTGGTGGCTCTTACAGCTCTTATCAGAATCCATACATCCATCCATTGTGCCAGGCATGTTTGTACATATGTTGCTATCATTATTTTCTAAACATTTACTTTTTAAAAATTATTTTATTGGGGGCTTGTACATCTTTTAAAAAAATATAAATCATTTTATTGGGGGCTTGTACAACTCACATCACAATCCATACATCCATCCATTGTGTCAAGCACATTTGTACATAGGTTGCCATCATCATTTTCAAAACACTTACTTTCTATTGAGCCCTTAGTATCAGCTCCTTGCCCCCCCACCCTCGTGATCCCCTTGATAAATTATAAATTATTATTTTCATATCTTACACCAGTCACTGTCTCCCTTCCCCCACAGTCTGGTTATACACATTGTCTTTTGAGATCGTTGAAATGTGCACAATCCAGTCATGTGATCCAGCCTTTCCCTAGAAGTGAGAGCACTTCTCTTAGAGTTGGGGTGGGGGCAAGATAGACTGACCATTGGCCATTTTTATAGATCCTTCACTTTCCCAACTCATCCTCTCTCTCTCTTTTTAAAAAATCATTTCATTGGGGACTCATACAACTTTAATCACAAGCCAAACATACATTCATTGTGTCAAGCACACTTGTACATTTCTTGCCATCATTATTGGGAAATTTTCTTTTCTGAAAGGTCTCCACTTTACGTAGGTTCCAACTTTAGAAGACTTGACCGTATTTCCGAGAAAAGGATCATTTTATAGTTTAACTAAAACTTTGATATCTAAAATTTTTTAAAAATCTATTTCTTGCTCATTTTTACTTTGGGACACCTACAATATTAACTGTCTTTCCCTCACCCCATGGAGCCAATGCTGACTCATGGCAACCCTCTGTGGGTTTCCAAGAGACCGTAACTGTTTACGGGAGTAGAACGCCCAGTCCAGTCTTTCTCCTGAGTAGCTGCTGGGGGTTTTGAACTGCTGACCACATGGATCGCAGCCCAACACATAACCACTACCCCACCAGAGCTCCTACCACTATCTACTAAGGTAGGGTTTATTTCTGGTTGCCATTCTGGTTTTCCCAAGAATTGAACAGTGACTTTATTTTATTTCCTAAAACTAATTGAAGTGAGTTGTGTAAAAGACAAAACAACAACAACAAAACTAATTGAAGTGATTATTGTAATAATCATTGGAAATAGCGTCTCAATTTAATAGTAAAGGTGTTATAGGTATTTGAAGAAAGTGGACATGTTTTAAAGTAATATGTAACTTTAATTAGAATGTGCAGTATTTTCTTTTCTAAATTAAACATTTTTCATCTAGAGCAACAAACGAAAAATACTGTGTGGCACATAGGAACTTCAACAGTCTGTGGAAAGATTCCATTTTCCACAGAATTTTTTGAAGAGCTTTTGTAGAGCTAAGTTGGTTGATCTTTGCCCACCCTTGTTTATTTGTAAAGTAGAAAATAAATTTTTAGTTTTAAACTTACAGAGATAGATGTTAACATTCTTTTAAAACAGTCTATAGAGTTGTGCAAAGGTCCAGAAGTTTCACTGAGAATCTGTAGCTCACCCTGCTTTATTTCTGGGAGTGAGGGTTGGGGCGGGGGGCGGGGGGCTGGAAAAGAAATTAGAGCCCTGAATAATTAAATTGCCTAACCAGAGTCACACAGAGACATCATACGCTTTTGAAAATACAGCTTCTTTAAATTAGTTATATGGATCTATAAGTTCACTTCTAAGTGGAAAAATCACAAGCTTCTTTTCCAGAATAATCTTTTTCTTTTCTCAGTACATCTTGATTGGAATAATAAAATCCGTAATAAATGCAGTAACGACAGTTCAAGGTTTGATTTTAAAAATGCTTTTCTCCACCCTGTTGGCTCTGCTGTGCCTTGAGAGGTTGTATTTAGTTAGTTCCCATAGCCTGGTTACTGACATTGACAATCTTTCTATTGTTTTACAACTCAGCTGCTGCCAGGGGTGTTTGAAGACAAGCACTAAGCTCGTAGGATCCTGCTATAGTGTCAACAAATAATGGCAAGGCCATCTCTTCAAAGCTTGTCCACAAATTGGCCTGTGGTTTTCCTTCTTAAAGAAATGGCAGCTTTGCAAGGGAAGTTTTTGCAAGGAGGTTTTTTGGATCAGACTGGGTGAGTGAGCAATGGGTTCTGTGCATTTAGGGTTGAGTGTGAGGCTTTTAATGTTCTTGGAATCTCCCCTGACCCTCCACATCCACTCCTCTCCACTACCCCAATTCTGAAATCGCCATCGTTCAGCATGGAAGAAATGTACTCTTCTAATCCTTTATGAGCTAGTGAACTCTGCATTTGCCAGGGGTGGGTTTTGATTTTCAACCTAAGGAGAATCTCAGGAAACTTAAAAGGGAGAAAGAGAACTCTGTCTTCAGAATGTAACAAGAAAGCAGCAGGACTTGGGATCAGGTCTAGGGTCTCCCCCCACCCCACCCCCCTCTGCTGCCTGCTTTGTGAGTGAGGGCAAGCTACTGGGCTTTTCTTGGCCTCTGGGTACAAGAACATCTGTGGTTCTGAGCTTGCTGTGAGGTTGAAGGAGCTGAAGTGTCTTGAATCATATATAGATAAAAGACATAGGATTTCATCTGTAAAATATGTGTGCATGTCAGTATACATGTCCATATGGAGTCTTTGGGTGGTACAAATGCCACTAATGGATGTCCTTTCCTAGTAGCAGGATTTCTCCTGGAAACAGGTCCAAAGTACATGAGACAAAGTCTTACCAGCCTCACTTCTACGGAACATTTTGGCTATTCTCCTTCTCAGATAGATTTGTTCATTCCGGCAATCTATGGTATATTCAGTGTGCTTTGCTAATATCATAATTCGAAGGCATCAATTCTTCTGTTTTCTTTATTTATTGTCAAGCATTTGCACACTTGTGAAGCAATCGAAAATATCACGGGTTGAGCCAGGTGCCCCTTTGTCTTCAAAGACACATCTTGACGTTTTAACACTTCAAAGATATAATATTGGGGCGGCAGATTTGACCAGTGCAATATGTCGTTCTATTTCTTGGCGCTGTTTTACTGGTCATTGATTGTCGATCCAGGTAAAATGGAATCACTGACGATTTCCATCTTTTCTTCCTGTCCAGTGATGATGCTTATTGATCCAGTCGTGAGGGATTTTGCTTTCCTTATGTTGAGGCATCATCCATACGGAAAGCTGTCGTCTTTGATCTTCAGCAGTAAGC
>NW_022111365.1:426644-433566 GCF_000313985.2 Echinops telfairi | reverse complement strand
ATCATGATAGTGGGGGGTGGGGGGAGGAAGCATTCAAGAACGTCTCTTTTAGTAATCAGTGCTGTGTCATCAGCATTAGCACAAGCTACTAATGAATCTGCTTTCAGTCATCATGATGCATATATAATATGATCATATAATCTAGCTTCTCAGATTATTTACTCAGTATACAAGTTGAATAAATGTGGTGACAGGATACAACCTTGACGGACAAGTTTAAAAATCCCACAATAGCCCCTTGTTTCTCTATGTATAGGTCCCACATGAGTACAATGAAGTGTTCAGGAATTCCCATTATTAGTAATGTTATCCAAACTTCGTTATGATCCATAAAGTTGCATACCTTTTCATAGTCAGTAAAGCACGACACAACATCTTTCTGGTGTTCTCTGCTTTCAGTCAAAATTACTCTGTTGCCGGCAATGATACCCCCGATCCCACGCCCTCTTCTGAATCCAGCTTGGATTTCTGGCAGTTCCCTGACAATGTACTCATGCAACCATTTCTCAAATAACCTTTAGCAAAATTTTACTTATGTGTAATATTGATGATATTCCTTGATAATTTCAACCTTCTCCTGGATCACCTTGGTTTTTTAAGAATGGGCACAAATACAGATTTATCCCACATGGTTGGCCATATAGTGTCTTCGAGGTTTTTTTGTTGCCTAGACAAGTGAGCACTTCCAAGTGTTGCATCTGTTTGTCGGAACATCTGGCTTGGTGTTCTATCGATGCCTGGGTCTCTGTTTTACACTCTGCCTTCCATGCGGCTTGGACTTCTTTGTCAGTTTTTGATCATGTGCTACCTCCTAAAATGGTTGAACCCAGACCAGCTCGTTTTGGTACAGTGACTCTGCGTATTTCTTTCATCTGCTCTTGATGTTTCCTGCATCATTCAACATTTTTTTTTTCAGATTCAAAACTTTACTTATTAAATCTTCAATGCCCTTTTATTTTACATAAATTAAAAAAACATCTTGAAATATGTTTTTCAAGTCAAGAATTCAAGAATGGTTAAATTTTAATACAGAATTATAAACTAGAGGTCTCACATTCTGCAGTTAATAGGAGAAAACAATCTTCTCAATGGTGCTTATGACTCTGAATACCCACCCCCTCAAAATGCCCATTTTATTGACTTATTCTCACAGGACACCTGAAAAATAACTAACAGTGAAAATAATTTTCAAGTGTAAGCACTCAATGAATACATATTAAAAATTCAGGAGCAAATACAGGAGTAAATCTTCATAACCTTATGTTAGGGTTCTTAGTATAACTCATGCAATTTAGATATGACATTCTTTTTTTTTTTAATTAAAAAAAATTTTTTTAAACATTTTATTAGGGGCTCCTACAACTGTTATCGCAATCCATACACACAGCAATTGTGTAAAGCGCATTTGTACATCATTCTCAAAACATTTTCTCTCCACTTAAACTTACCCCGACATTAGGTCCTCATTTTTCCCCTCCCTCCCCGCTCCCCCTCCCTCATGAGCCCTTGATAGTTTATAAATTGGTATTATGTCATATCTTGCCCTGTCCGACGTCTCCCTTCACCCACTTTTCGGTTGTCTGTCCCCCAGGGAGGAGGTCATTCAACATTTTGATGGGTATTTTCCTTCAGCATTTTTAGCTTGAAAAGTGCTCACCAGTTTCTTCCCTTTTGATTTTCTAGGTGTATGTTTTTGCATATTTCACTAAAATAATTTGTTTTCTTATCTTCTCATGCTGGATCCCTGTTCAGCTCTTTTGCTTCATAGTTTCTTCCATTCACTTTGGTGACCAAGAGTAAGTTTCCAAGTTTCTTCTGACATTGATTTTGGTATTTTTTTCTTTTCTGCTTTATCAATAATGTTTTCATTTCTTCTTATATGATGTCCTTGATATCATTCCACAAGTTGGCTGGTCTTTGGTGATCAGTGAGCAGGTCATCAGTTTGTACTTGCGTTGGAGCAATTGATGATTGCTTCCACAGTCAACCTCTGGGCGTGTTGTCACTGATGACATTGTGCTGCATTACCTTCCACAATTATCATCGACTTCAGCCCTGTGCATTCCAACCAGTGAGGCCCATGTATATAGTCACGGTTTTGTGCTGTTGAGAAAAAGGTATTTGGAAGTAATTGCTCTCCAAATTCTTATAGTGTCTCTGGTTGTTTTGTGTGTGTTTTTTTCCACCAGAGCCATTCCCCACCCCACCCCCACACACGCAATTGCTGATCCTTTTTCTTTATTTCCAATTTTCACATTCCAATCACCAGTAATTATCTATGCATCGTGCTTGCATGTTTTATCAATTTCTGACTGTAGAGGTTAGTAAAATCCTCAACTTATGGTAGGTGTGAAGGATAATGTGGTACTGAACCTTACTAAACTGTTGAAAATTGCTGCCTGGTATTTCTTTATAACACATTCCTTATTGTAGGTGGTGTTTTTTTTTCCCCCTCCTATTTTAACCTCTCCCTCTGTTTCTACACCAGTGGAGTTTCTCCTATCTGTAAACCCCTATAGATTCGACTATGGTATTATTCTTTTCTACTGTATTATTTGTAATGACCTGGTCTAGCTTAAGAAATCTGAATATGAATATATGGAAAAATGTCTACTTTAAAAAAATTCACCAAGCTCATATTTATTAAACTTCATTGTGAGTTCATCTCCAAGACTAAAGTGTAACCTACGTGGGTAATGGGAAGAGGCTCAGGGTCAGCTGTTAAACAGAGTCTAGCTACTCCTCACAACAACGGACGCAGGAAGAAGAAATGGGAGGAGAAGAATATGCTGGGATTGGATGGGGACACTGATAGCTACAGGGCATGGGATTTAAACTTGCCTTTGTGGACAATAGTTAGGCTCCTAAGACCCAGACTTTTGAGCCTTTAGCTGCACAATATCCCCAAAGAAAGATGAGTGGAATTACCAGTATAATTCCATGTAGGTTCAAGAGCTTTACACCTTGTTGTTGATACATACCTATTCCATTTTTCTTTAAACTAGACATTAATAAAATAGAAATAGAGTTTTTTTTGTGCCACTTTAGCATTCCATACAATAGATGAAAAGGGGAATTTAAAAAACATTAAAAACTTGTAGAGATGGAAAGTGCTAAGAAACTGAAAGAACTAAGTTACCTAATACACACACACACACACACACACACATATTATTTCATGAAAGAATCAGACCTATACCAGCAGGCATTGGAAAATGCCCTAGAAATATTGATTGCTGTTGTTAGCTGCCAAGTGGATCCCCAACTCTGACAGCCCAAGCACTTCCCTGTCCCTTGCTGTCTCCATGTCATTTGTGGGTCAGGCTTTCAGACCACAGGGCTTTCATAGGCTGACTTTCAGAGCAGATTTCCAACTCTTTCTTTTTAGCCCATCTTAGTCTGCAATCTCCCTTGAAGCCTGTTCATCATTATAGCAACATGCAAGTCTCCACTGACTGATGAGGAGTGACATCATGTAATATAAAGCTGACTGATTTAGAAAAGAACATTATGAATAAGCTTGCTTGCCCATTTTTTGAGCGCAGCATGTTGTAGAGGTGTATTTTTTGAATTTTATAAAGTCTATTTCTAAATGGAGTTTAAAAAAATTTATACCATCTACAGTTAAAACACCGGTGAATTAAATTTAATTCCAAATGATGGATTGATGCACACTAAACTTTTTGATTAAAACAAAGAAAAGCCTTTACTGTTTCGCCTAGAGGTGCTTCATTGAAATCAATAATTATTGAACACTTACTCGTCAGAAACTGTGCTGGGTAGTACTAGAGATATGAGCAGTCTAGAGATGCTAGGACTAAAGGTACCATGGAACCCAGTTCAGCTCTGACGCTCATGACATCCCTGTGAGTCAAAATTGGCAGCAGCAACAAGTTGGCTATTGCATCTGTAGCATGTAGTACTTTACTGTGTTAGGCTCACCTGCAGTTAATTGGACAGTATATTACTTGGATAACATGTGAAGACATTGAGATGACCAGAATGACAAAGTAGGGTGACAGGGGGTTCCAGAAAGCTAAGAAAACATGTTTGAAAGTAAGCTATCTCTTCTCCACTTGAATCAGGAGAGCTGATTCTTTGATTAGCACCATGCATCTTTTGAGTTGGCTGCTCATTTGGTATCATCTTCATTTGGGAGAGGAGGAAACGGGGTGTAGGTCAGTTTGGGAAATAATGAGTGTCCATTCTTTTCCAGGTTGAGGGAACAACGACAACGATAAACCATTCCCTCAAAAAGCTTGCTGTTGTGTATACGTAGTGACTACAAAGGACAAAGCCAAAGTGGCCCGTAGCATTTCCTAGGCTGTCATCTTTGCAGGCTTGTGAAGAGCAGAATCTACTCAATGAGCCTGGGGGTTTGGATTGGAATTTTTGCAGGAGCAGATTACACCAAGTCTTCTCTCCCAAGGAGAACCTGGTGCATTTGAACACTGATCTTGCAGTTAACAGCCAAGTGCTTGAGTATTGCACCACAAGGGTCTCCCAGAGTAAGAAACAGTGCCAAGGTATAAATTAATTTAATACACTTTGGAGAGGACTGTGAAAGAGAGGAGCCCCGAGGGATTGTGGAGCACAAAGGAGAGAGCCTGAAGTCTGAATAAGAATGAGAGGCATGCGATTCCTGGGGTGAGGCTGAATGTTCTGGGAAGAGAGAAATATTAAGACCAAAGACAAAGTGGCTTGAAACAGCATAGCATGTGTATGGAAATCACAGGATGGCTCATATCCACAAAACGTAAAGCAGAAAGAGAAAGTGCAGAGAGATTAGGGTAGACAAGAAGGCCGGTCTGTGCCACGAGGTTTTTATTCCGTTCACTGTCATTGAGTTGATGCCGACCCCTAGTGACCCTATAGGCCAGAGAAGACCTGCCCCTGGAAGTTCCTGAGACTGTAGCTGTTTATGGAATATGGCTCTGGGAAATCCCAGAGGGGTTTTAAATGAGGACATAATAAAATCAGATTTGAGCTTTGAGAGAATCAGTGTGGAGGGGGACACTGACAGGGACGAACCCAGAGGCAGGAGAACAAGTTAGGAGGCTCTTACTGCCGTCCAGAGGCGGAATACAGAGGCCTGCAGCAGGGCAGTAGTAGGAATGGCCAAAGTCAGAGCCTTGGGGAGTCCAGAGACCAGAATTTAACAGACTGGAGAAAATTTGTTGCTTAAGTAAAACCTCAGTCAAAGAGATCAAAGAAAAATCAGGAAACAGTGCCAAGAAGAAACAAATTTCAAAAAAGGAGTCAGCAAGGTGTTCAGTGCACCTGAGGGATCTGATTAGAACAAAACTGAAAAGTGCCTAGAGCAACACGGCTCCAGAATGCGGCCGGCCGGAAGTGTTTTAGAAATGCAAATTCCTGATCCAAGCTTCAGACTCCTTGAATCCGGTTCTTTGGGGCTGGGGCCCAGCACTGGTGGTTTAACAATCCAGGTAGTTTGAGAGGCATGCTCTGCATGTGGAAACGTTTCTGGGTAACTATGGCACATCATTTTCATGGGAATGGTTGGGACAGAATCAAAATTACAGTAAATTTAGGTGTTTGTGGGAAATGAGAAAGTGAAGATAATAGAATATTGCAAGAAACTTTACCAAGTTAGAAGACAGAAATATGGTAGTAAGTCAAGAAAATACAATTTTTATCACAGCAGAGACTTCAGCACTTGTGTTTTTGGTATTCCTGGCCCCAAATTGGTGGATTGCGTCGCCACGCTGGAAAGGCTAAGGCCGAAGAACTTGTGGTCCAGTGCACATGGCTGGTTTTCTGTACATAAACATAAAACTTGTCCTTCAGCTTTGTCTGTCTGGCATCAGGCGCTGGGGTGAGCATGTCTGGGGACTGAGGCAAGAATGTGTGGGGCTGGAGTGCCTGCAATTTGTGTGTCAGTTCCGCTGGGAAAACTGGGGAACGGAATCAGCTGGATTACTAGGAAAGGAATAAAGGCACACTGTCTGAGCCTACAAGGAAGAAAAAAAAAAGAAGGCAATATCCAGTACACAGGACAGTGTAATGCTTTCTTTTAAAACACAACAGAACACAAATATGTAGAAGACAAATCTTTTCACATAGATGTGTCTGAATGAATGAATGGAATGAATGCTGTCCAGGAGTTGTGAAACTGGACTGACTCTGATTTTCAAGATGTTTTTGAGAGGCAGCATTGTCATAAGTTACGTACAAGGTCTCTTTTAGTGTTAAGAACAAAGGTGTCCCTTTGAGGACTAAGGCGCACCTAATTCAAGTCACAGTATTTTCAAGTCTCGTATGCATCTAACAACTGGACAGTGAATAAGAAAGCACAGAAGAATCGATGCATTTGGATTATGGGCTGATGAAGAAAGCACCGTGGACTGCCAGAAGAACAGACAAATCTGCTGGAGGAAGCACAGCCAGAATGCTCCTTAGCAGCAAGGTGGCGAGACTTCCCCTCCGGTACTTTAGGAACGTTATCAGGAGAGACATATTCTCCAGAATGCCCAGAGAAGGACAATGAGTGTGGAGGTTTCCATCTCTAGACTAGGCTTACTAGTACCCACGACACACAATTATTTTTGTGATGATTAAATGAGAAAGTGTGTATGTAAGCTATCGGATG
Organism: Echinops telfairi; assembly: GCF_000313985.2. Lineage (NCBI taxonomy): Eukaryota > Metazoa > Chordata > Mammalia > Afrosoricida > Tenrecidae > Echinops > Echinops telfairi. Next base: position 426,956 of record NW_022111365.1, on the reverse strand, counting down.
TACTATATGAAGGTAGACATGATTAATACTGAACTGTTTGAGTAAATGTAAAAAACAGTGTGTAACTGGGAAGGCCAATTAATATTTAAATGTCTTAAATGTCGCAGTCTATAAAAAGGGACTTGTAAGAGTGGCCTCTCATTTATAGCATTTAGTAAAGAGAAAAATAAGGTATTTATGAAAATATATATTTTAAAAATCATTTTATTGGGGGCTCGTACAATTCTTACCACAATCCATACACACATCCATTGTGTCAAGCACATATGTACATTCGCTGCCATCATCATTCTCAAAACATTTGCCTTCTAC
>NW_022111365.1:417796-425528 GCF_000313985.2 Echinops telfairi | reverse complement strand
TCAGCACCACCTCCTTACCCCCGCCTCCCCCTCTCCCGTGTCCCCCCGGAACCTTTGTTCCGTTGTTTTCTCCTCCAGACTATTCATTCTATCTTATCTATATAAATCTGTAGAGATAATAATATGCACCAAAAATCAAGCCATCGCAAGATAGGTGATGAATGAGAACACAGCGATGACAACAAAAAGGAAAGCCAATGACCCATGAAAGAATGAATTAATTAAAAGAAAAAAAACTTAAAAAAAGAAAGAAAACCTGTAAATAGATCAAGGTCTGATTTTTGAACTCTAGGCATGTCCTTCAGTCACGTCCGATGGGGTGCCACGCTCTGGCCCCAGAGTCTGTCCTTTGTACTCCCTCAGGGGGTTCCCTATTCTGCTCCCACGGTTGCTCTGCCGCACGCCTTTAGTAGTTTGCCTCGGTGTCTCTGGGTCAGTCGGGCCAGTCCCAGCACTGAGTCTCCAGTGTTGTCCCCCTTAGGGCCCTGGGCCAGCAAGGGCCAGCGTGTCTCATAGTGGGATCAGCCATATGTTCCACTCTGTGCATTGGCTGTTCAGAGCGGGGATATCGTCCTCCAGGCCTGGTGGGCCAGGATGTGCTCCACTCTCTCTTCCTCCCCCTTTGTTTGCTCCTGTGTGCTCTGATCAGACATGCCCCTCTCCCCTAGCTGCAGCTTCAGTGCTGTCCTTTCAAGTAAATTCTTCTGGGGGGAGGCGTAGTTGTCCACGTAGCTGGTATGGGGGCCAAGCCTTCAGGCCCATCACTGGCTCCTCGCTCCTTGCCGGCAAGCTGCATTCATCTGGCACTGGCAAGCATTCAACAACATCCAACACGCATTCCTGTTTAAGACACTCAAGAAGACAGGAATAGAAGGAAAATGCCTCAATATTATACAAGCCATATAAGAAAAACCAATAGCTAACGTGGTAGTTACTGGAGAAAAGACGAAAACAATTCCACTGAAAAAGGGGACCAGACAGGGATGCCCCTTGTCCCCACTCCTATTTAACATCGTACTGGAGACCCTAGCTAACAACATAAGACAAAGGAAAGATATTAAAGGTATTCATCTGGGGAATGAAGAGGTGAAATTATCATTATTCGCAGACGATATGATTCTATGTATCAAAGACCCCTTAAACGCCACAAGCGTAGTGTTGGAAGCAATAGAGGAATATGGCAGAGTGGCAGGATACAAACAAAATCAACAAACAGAAGTCTATTGGACTGCTCTACACATCAGACAAGATCACAGAAGAAACGAATAAAAAGGTAGTACCCTTTATAATAGCCAAGCACACATTGAAATACCTAGGGATATTCCTGACTAAAAAAATGAAAGATTTGTATAAGGAAAATTATACCACACTACTACAAGAAATCAGAAGTGACCTCAACAAATGGAAGAATATCCCATGCTCATGGATTGGCAGACTCAATATAGTAAAGATGTCAGTTCTGCCCAAGGCACTATGTAAGTTCAATGCTATCCCGATATGAATACCACCAACCTTCTTATGAAAATATTCTTGTGAAATTCAATATTTCAAAAGTTAAAGCAATAATTTCACTATGTTTTGAGGAGACTTCAGTGGTCAGAGGACTAATTGGTTGGTTAACCAATTTTATCTCACGTTCCTACTAGATCCTCTATAGGAGAAAGCAATCACTCAATTAATCCGTCAATAATTATAATATATGGAAGATAATAGTCTGGCTCTGAGCGAAGTCAGAAACTACCAAAGGAACAACAGAATCACAAGAGTCATTCTTATCTTCAAAGATCTTACAGTCTGTCACAGAAAGACAGGCCAATAAGGCAGTAAGTCAGACGAGGTGAGGAGCCCAGACACCACACAGTGAAGATGTTGTTCAGTGGAGGTGGTATCACTCACAGTCTCCTGTTTTGAACATTCACAGCTTTTGGAGAAATCTGGAGATGAGGTGGAGGGTCATTGGCATCCTTGGAATAAGGTTGCCCTTTCTTAGTTTTTAAGTTGAGATGGCCTGACTTGCATTTCTGCTATTTTACCAGGCTTGAAACTCAAGTTATAAGGGGCCCTAGTGGCATAGCAGTTACAGATTTGTCTACTAACCTGAAGGTCAGCAGTTCAATACCTCCGGCTGCTCTGCAGGAGGAAGATGGGGAAAGACGGGGCTTTCTGCTCCCACAAGGAGTTATAGTCTCAGAAACACAGGGGCAGTTCCACCCTCTCCTATAGATAGGGTTGCCATGAGTCATCATTGACTGACTTCAGGGAAGTGAGTTAGTTTATAAGCTCAAGTTGGTTTTTCAGCCTCTTTAGTTTTTTTTAGTCAGGAATTATTTGTTTGGAATAGTAGTCACCCAATCATTTAATTAGAAATTGTTTCTTCCTTTATACTACTCCTTGCCTATTAACTAGATGGCGGGAGAAATAGAAGTGGATGTATCAGGGCAATGCTGCAAATGTATTTTTATCATGTAAATTGATGTTTCCCATTTTGTCCTCCTGAAAGGAGCTGTATTGGAACTCTTGTGAGCTATCTGGATGTATCTCTGTATGCTATTCCTTGTTCACCCAGTAGAATGTTGCTGGTTTCACAGCCTATGGTATGTGCAGTGGGGCCACCGTTCCCCAATATCTTCTACTGTCTTCATCACAGCAGGCATGTTCCACAGAACAGTGGGAATTGTGCACAAGATATAGTCCTGTGGACTTTGGGCTTCTGCTCAAGCCCTACCTCAACACAAGAACACTTTGTTCTAACCACCTGACATTCTGTGATCCTCACCCTCCCGGCATGATCTCTGAAGACAAATGGGTGCACAAGCAAATGTGGTGAAGAAAGCTGATGGTGCCCGGCTATTAAAAAGATAAAGTATCTGGGGTCTTAAAGGCTTGAAGTTAAACAAGCGACCATCTAGCAGAGAAACAACAAAGCCCACATGGAAGAAGCACACCAGCCTGTGTGATCATGAGGTGTCCACAGGATCAGGTAACAGGCATTAGAAGACTCTAAACAAACAAACAGACAAAAAACCATACAGTTTAGAACAAGGGAGATCAGAGCAGAGACCAAAAACCCATCTGGAGACAATGGAACATCCCCTCACAAAAGGGTCATAAGGAAGAGATGAGTCAACCAGGGTGAAGTGTAGCACTGATGAAACACACACTATTCCTCTGGTTCCTTGAGGCTTCCTTACCCCCGACTATCATGACCCCAGATCTACTTACAAATCCGACTAGACCGGAACATGTACACTGGTACCGATACGAGCTCTAGACACAGGAAATCTAGGTCAGATAAACCCCTCAGGAACAGAAATGGGAGTAGTGATACCAGAAGGGTAGGGGGAAAGCGGGGAGAGGTAGGGGCTGGGGTGGGGAAGAAACCATGAAGGAAGGGAGACAGCGGTCAGTGTAAGATATGATAATAATAATAATTTAACAAGGGATCACGAGGGCTGGAGGGGCAAGGGAGGGTGAAAAGAGGAGCTGATACCAAGGGCTCCAATAGAATGTGAATGTTTAGAAAATAAGGAAGGCCACGTGTGCAAGTATGCTTGATACAATTGATGTCTGGATCATTATAAGAGCTATTAGAGCCCCCAATAAAATAATCTTAAAAAATGATATAGTCCTGTTACCCCACATGCTTGTCTATTTCGTGTTTACCACACAGATCACTGGTAGTTGCCAATGTAGATTTGGTGCAGAGGGGTCCTTGAGTGGCACAAGTGGCTTGCTCTCAGCCACTAAGCTAAATGGTGGGGGCTCAAACCCACACTACGACATGGCAGAGGAAAGGTCTGACAATCTAAAATTTATAGCTTTGAACACCCTATGGATCTGTGGTCGATTCAACTCTGATGTACACGAGCTTTCCATGAGTTGGGACTGATTTGATGGCACTGGGTGTTTTTTGTTAATTTGTTATTGTTTTGGACATGAAGGCAATAACTTAGTTCGTATCCTGTCCTTGCTGAAATAGTTTGCAGTGGCTTCCACTGCAAGTGGATTTGGATGCACACGGGAAGTTTTCTGAAGGCAGAGTGAGGTAGTTAGTTTATTGTGCCAACCTGGCCAATGAACACATGTGGGATTAATTGAAGGGCGGAGAGATAAATGACTCTGCGAGCCTTGCCTTTCTTGTCTCTTGCTCTTTGATCATCAGACCAGTGTGTGGCTGCCTTGCTTGTTCTTTGCCTCAATTTTCAAGCTACACTACCTGTGGGACACCTAACCCTTGGACTGTGTCGCTGTAATTTGAGGTTCCGTCAGACCTGCTTTGCCACACCATTAGAATTTACATCTCTTGAGCTGGGGACTGTCAGACCCTGTCATCTGGCTGACTGTTGGAGACCTGCTTACTGTTTGCTGCCTGTGCCCGGATAGCCTGTATTGCTCTATAGAGGACTACCCGGCAGCCCTCAAGACTTGAAGGACTACCAATGTCTCACAACTGTCTCACGGGAGTGAGTTGCACTGAGCCATTTGTACTGCTTTATAATTTAATTAACTTTATTTCTTATGTTTATCTATCTATCTATCTATCTATCTATCTATCTATCTATCTATCTATCTATCTATAAAATTATTAGCATTCTGGGCTTGTTTCTCTAGAGAACCCTGCCTAACAACAGAGCAAGAGGCGTTAAAGGGTTAGGGCTGTGCCAGCCACCCCCACAAAATAACACTTTGATCAGCGCTTCTGCCTTAGCTAAGACAGCTATCATAGCTAGATCACAAATGGGAAGCTTTAGAGAAGAGAGATTTATTTTCTCACAGCTTAAGAGGCTAGAAGTCCACATTTCAGGGCAACAGAAGCTCGGTCGGCTCATGGGGTGGGGAGTCCTGTGTCAGCTTCTCGAGCCCTCCCTGCCATTCCTCAGTGTCTTGGGGATCTTCAAGGGTCATTTCTTCCCCCTCTCGGCATTTGGTGTTTCCTGTCTCTGTATTTATCATGCTCATTGTATCATTCAAAAGTGATTAGGTTTAGGACACACCCTACACTGATAGGACTCCGTAAATATAATAAGGAAAGCTGTCATCTTAAAAGGGATCACATCCATAGTTATAAACCAAAAAACCCAAACTCACTACTATCGGCTCCATGCCAACTCATAGCCACACTGTGGGACGGGAGGGGGGGGAAGGGGGGGCACCCTTACCCCCACCCCTGTGAGGCTCCAGGACTGACTCTTTACAGGACAGACCGTCCCTTCTTTCTCCCTCAGAGCAGCTGGTGGTTTCCCTGCGGACCTTGAGGATGCAGCCCAGCGCATGAGCACGGCGCCACCAGGGCTCCTTCTGTAGTGATAGGGGTCAGCATGAGGTGGGGACACAATCCAATCCATAACAGTTTCTATGAAAGATCATCTAGCATCCAACTTGCTTTGTGAAATTTCCAAAGCGGAAAACTGTTGAGACCTATGGTCACATATGTCATCATGCAACCATTTTTCTTGCAGGGCTGATTATGACTAACTACATCGTGATGTAAGCTACATCAGCCTGGAGAGGGTAGTGCGGGAGGCCAAAGTCTGATGGGGCGAACAATGTCCCATTCACAGGTTACAAGCCCAGCTTTGTCTTATGCGCCACCTAAAATGGTGCCGGCGTAAATGTCACTCGATAGTTTAGCTTCAGGTGATTAGAACCAGTTAGGGAGGTGACCCGTAGTAGAGACAGAGAGAGAAAACATAGAAGACAGCCATTTTTCTCATTGGCCTAAGAGAAAGAACAGCTATTTGCCATCTGTGCACTTCCCAAATGGATTGCTATCGATGGCCGGATAACTTTTCATTAGTTAATCTTTCTGCGTTCTCTCCCTTGATTCATGGAAAAGTCATGCTACCTGCTCTCTGAGAAAACCGCTGTCTTAAGAGACTGGGTCGGAAATGCTTCTCTCTTTTGAGAGCCTAGCTGTTATTTGATGTTTCATTCCCAGGAAGATACAAAGCCTGCCCATTTGGTGTGAGCAGTGAAAGGAGAATTCCAACAGGTGCCATTGGAAGCTCGCTGGTGGAGGAGCTGTTCAGAAGGCATCCGTCTTGTTTTGATCTGGGCTCAGATGGGAGGCATTAGTGAAGTACTCTCTCAGGCTGGGCAGGGGACCCTTTGATCTTGCTTTGTGTAATAGGCAGAACTCTCTACTCTGTTTCTTCTAAGAACAAAAATAAACAGAGAAGCTGAGTTTGCGAACAGCTGCATAAACAATGCAATTTGGATGCATGCAAAAAATATGTGGGTTATGTATACATTCATAGATATAGCCTCTTGATCCCACCTTTCGCATCCTTTGTGACCATCACTTGATCTGAGAGAAATTTGCATCTGACACAGTGAAATCCAGTCTCTTAATGCTCCGGGGGTTTAAAGCCCCAGAGCATTTGGACAGAAGTATTTCTTTTGTCTGGGCACGGAGCAATTAAGAGACATTCCATCCACACTATGACAAAATTGCCCCCTTAATATGCAACAAGTGCTTTACTCATGGGGTCACTGGGTGGTATCAACAGCTGAGTCCTGGACTACTAACTGAAAGGTTGGTGGTTTGAATCCATCCAGTGACCCTTTAGAAGAAAAGCCTGGCAGTATGCCTCTGAAAACTAGACTTGAAACTCTAAGGAAAATGGTAATTCTACCACGATGCATGTGATGTCTCTGTGAGACAGCACAGAAACTCGTATTTGGTTTCAGATAGGTTACCTACATTCCAAAGAGCAGATAACTTGAGTTGATTTTCTAGTGATGAGTTTGCAATGGATGATAGAATCTCCAAATTTGAAATCAAACTCATCTTTCTTTTCTTTCCCCTCTCAAATAGCTTTTTTTTTTTTCATATCCATCACCTATTTAAATGGAATCAGTTACCTCCTGACACAGGCTCAAAACTCTAACATGCCATTTGTCTCTTTTATTTCCCAATTTGATCAATCTACACAAGCTGGGTATTTGTGCTTGCTCCGGATGTCCTAACTGATGATGTGATTTTACACTTGAAACTGATCAGTTGCATTATGGCGTTGGTGAAGGATATAGAGTAGTCCATGGACTGTTAGAAGAATGAAAAAATATGGCAGAAGTAGACTTGGGAGAAGTATAGCTAGGATGCTCCTTAGAAGCAAGCATGGGAGACTTCATTTCATGTATTTTAGACATGTTGTCAGGAAAAGGACATTGTGCTTGGTAAAGTAAAACCAAAACATAAAATAAACCTTAATGCCATCGAGTCGATGCCGACTCATAGTGACCCTAGAAGACGAGGCAGAACTGCCCCGTGAATTTCCTAGACCGTGGAAGGTAGACAGTCCTGCCTGTCTCTTGAGGAGCAGATGGTGGTTTCAAACTGCTGACCTTGCAGTTAGCAGCTCAACTTGTAACCACTGTGCTGTCAGAAGGATTCACGTAGTGGCTGCAACACTGGCCTCAAACACAGCAACAATTGTGGGATGGTGAAGGCCTGGGTAGTATTTCGTTCTGTTGTACATAGGATCACTCAGAGTCAGTACTGGCTTGATGGCACCTAACAATGATATAAAATAGAAAGCTCAACTATATCTCTTAGGCTCTCAGGGGTGCACAAAAGAAACAATGACTTTCAAGAGACAATGGAGCTTTAAAAAGCTCTTTTTGGCCTTTTAATGCTGTTCTCCAGTTGCTCTCCCTGACTCTTCCTCCCTAACCTTTCCTGCATGTTTAAAAAAAAAGTCATTTTATTGGGGGCTCGCACAATTCTTAT
>NW_022111365.1:410851-417615 GCF_000313985.2 Echinops telfairi | reverse complement strand
ATGAACCCTTGATAATCTCTTGTTTTCTATGCATAGGTTTGGTCACGGTCTCCTGCTGTCTAGAATGCCTGCATTCTGCCCTTGCAGCCATCAAAGTCCAATTAGGTAAAGTCATGTTCATTTGTAGTCACCTTCTCTGAGCATAGGAGGCAGACATTTAGGTTCTGTTTAGTTAATTTCCAGGAGATGTGTATTTTTGACTTCACATTTAATTCACTACTGTGTTTTATAGATAGCTGTGAGGCAGTGGGCTGCTAGCTGCCAAATAGGCAGTTCAAAGCCACTGCTGCCCCACTGGAGAAAGATGAGGCTGTCTGCTTCCATTAGAGATTCATGCTCTCAGAGGCCCAACATAGGGCTGCTACGAGTTGCAATCGACTTCATGGCCGTGGGGGTCGGGGGTGGTGGTGGAATCTACTACTTATTTACTTATTTTATGAATTTTGAATGTCTGGACACAAGGATATTTATCTTAAACATGTTGGTTATCTAAAGAGCCTAGCCTAGCGCCTTGTAAATGATGACTTATAAATCACCTAGGAAAAAACAAAACAAAACTAAGTTTCTGTTGGCTTCAAGTAACCAAGCCTCAGAGAAATGGGCATCTAGTCAGAAAAACTAACAGTGGCCTACAAACGGGATATGCTAGGATTTGCTGGCCATGTGGCTCCACTCTTTGGTCCATTCACATTGAGACAATCACTGAGCCCTTGTCCTTGCTGGCTGGGACTCGAGTGATCACTTGGTTTAACCTTAGCCCACCCTGCCCCACACTGCAGGGCCTTCCTTAACAGCATCCCTGATTAGCTACCAGCGTCTGTTTGAAGACAGTCAGCCGAGCAGGAGGGCTTCGACTTGGTGTCTTCGTTTGACACATGGGAGCTGTATATTCTATTTTTTCCACGTGCAGGCCACCTAGCCAGGTGAGGAAAACATCTTATACCCCTGCTGAGACACATTAGACCAGCGGTCCTCAACCTGTGGGTGGCAACCGCTTTGGGGGTCGAACGACCCTTTCACAGGGGTCGCCTATTTCATAACAGTAGCAAAATGACAGTTATGAAGTAGCAACAAAAATAATGTTATGACTGGGGGGTCACCACAACATGAGGAACTATATTAAAGGGTTGCAGCATTAGGAAGGTTGAGAACCATTGCATTAGACCAAACCCCTCTATCTTCATTTCACTCATTTGATAAAGCTAAACAGAGCACCTATTTTGTGCATAGTAGTGCTATTTGCTCAGAGATACACATATAAATATGACACAGCCTTTTATCCTCTAGGAGTACCTGGAAGATGCCTATGTTTAATGTAGTTTACTGCTAACTAACAGGATGGATTCTTGAGCCCCCAAAAGCACTTTGGAGGAAAGGCCTGGCAGTCTACTTCTGAGAAGCCAGCTATTTGAAAACCCTACGAGAGCACAATTCTACTGTGACCTAGTTGGAGTCTCCATGATCAGAGTTGACTAATGGCAACTGTTCTTTTTCACACTGGGAGTTGCTGGGTAAGTGCTGGGCTACTAAATGAAAGATTGATGATTCAGACCCACCCACAAGTACCTCAGGTTTAGCTCTCTACGTCCTAAAGGTCAGAGCCTTAAAAACCCTATGGACAGTTCTTCTGTGGAAACATGGGGTTACCATGAGTCAGCATTGACGCTACTGTTAACTAACAGTAAGGAGAATGAGCTCATAGCTTAGTGAGTCATCCATTTGTGAGGTGACATTGTTTCTCATTTTCATCAGCCTTTACTGGACAGTCAACTCTCTTGTAAAGAGTTGCTGGGCGCAACACTCTGTACAATGAGTGGAGCATTGCCTTTGGTTGCTCCTTTTATGGTCAACTTAAATTCCACTGTTGACCTCAGCCCCCACCCCACAGCACTGAGTGTCTACTACATATTGCATATTAGATGCCTTTTCTAACCAACAGTTCTGAACTGAGATACCGTTTCTAGATTGAATCTCCATCTAGTAGGAAAGGAAAGACCACGAAGTTAGCAGAAATTATACCTGTAGTGTGTAAGTGCTGTGATGGAAATGTTCACAAGAGACTGTCCAGTTGCAGGGAGGGGTGTGTTAGGATGGGTTCTCCAGAGACTCAAAACCAGTGACACTTGTATGTGTTGTATGGCTTACACAGTTGCAGAAATAGGTGAGTTCAGTCTGGTTCGAGTCATGCTTCCCCTGGCTGGTGGAAGCTCATGAACAGGAAGCAGGATGATGAAGCAGAGACAGCAGGGGCCAAAGAATAGATGAAATAAAATGGAAGATCGATGACATCTTTCGACACAAGATGAAGGCAGACAAGAGAAGGTGGCACAGGCCGGTGGATGTGGAGGTCCAAAGTTGGCTGAATGAATCCACCTTAGGTAGTCTGCTGATGGCTCCTGGGATCAGCAGGTGATGCCCCAGGGTCTGGTAGAAGACAAAGGGCCAAGAGGATTTACCTCTGTTTGGTCTTTCTGTCATACAAAAAGGCATATGACACCAAGGAGGTGTCATCAGCCTGTGGCATAATTGATAGCTCCATCTCCACTCTTTCCCAGGAATGTCTAGTTGACATCATCCCTAATAACCATCACAAGGGGTGGCGTGGGATGGAAGGGGAAGAAGCAAAGGTCAGAGAAGAATTCCTGGAGAAGTTGTTACTTGACTTGAGGCTTAGAACACAAATAAAAATTAGCCAGGTGAAGAAGGAAAAAGTCATCCAAGCAGACAGAACAGCATTAACAAGAGGATGCATAAGAAGCCAAGAGAGCCTGTAGAGGATTGGAAAGAATTCATAGCATATAGAGCAACAAATTCAACGAGAATAGAGGCTGCTCAGATAAGCGGGGTTTTGCAGCTATGCCAGAAAGACTGGGCTCATCCTGAAAGCCTCTGAAGTGTATAGTATTTGTAACTGTTGCTTTTAGCCCACTTTAAACTTTAGAAACCCTGACTGCGCCATGCAACATAAAAATTTAAAAACGTATTATTGTGAATTGGGTGAAGACTTCCAGAGTAGGTCAGTTTTCCATTCAACAACCATACATAATTTGTCTCATCATATTGAGACATTGTAATGTCACTTATTCCACATCCTCCATGTAATATGTTTTCATTTCGACTTTAGGAGAGCTGATAGGAATTATTTTTCAATGTTTAGTGAAATTTTAGATTAAAATATTAAAAATAGGAATTTTTTATAAAAGGGACTGGGTCCCCCAAATCAAAACCCACCAAAGTCACTGCCATTGCGTCAATTCCAACTCATAATGACTCTATATAGGGTCTCAAGACTATAAATCTTTACAGGAGCAGACAGGTTCATCTTTCTCGTGTGGAGCGCCAGGTGGATTTGAACCACCGACCTTTGAGTGAGCAGTCAATGCTTATCCTTTAGTGCCACCAAAGCACCCTGTGAATAACTCCTGGGGTGAAGGATCTGAGTGCAGGGTGCCCCTGCCTGCTTGGGCTAGCTCAGAACTGTGCGTTGGCCACTCATTCTTAGCCCTTCCTGGAACCTCCTGAACTCGCCCCGATTTCTGCTCCTTTGCTTATTGTACAGCTCCTCTCTCTGGAACATGCTTCTTATGGCTTGCTTTTCTTCACCTGTTTGCTTATTCATTTCATTTCATCAAAAATGCGTTCTTTGTTAAGGGAAACCCAGCTCTTCTTAACCTTCAGGGTTCTGTCAGAATGCCTTCCCTTCATAGACTCGAGCTCAGCGGTGCCATTTGTTACCCCCTCACCCACACAGTCTCCACAGCGCTGCCCTGTTTGTTTCTTGCCTGGCTCTTAGCGCAAATTGTGAGTACATAGTCTTTTTCCATTTTCTTGTTTGTTGTTGATCTTTCTCTCCAGATGGTAAGCGACCTAAGGAGGTGAGACTAGTGAGACGAGGCCTACGTGATATATTGTGGGTGCTCAGTAGGTGTTTTTGACCGTTGTTCCTGAATGAGAAAGTTCCTGTGTCAACATTCACGCAGTGTGGTCAACGTAGGGCTCCTGATCAAGGAATGACCATGACTTATGTCCTTCGGCTCATCAAAGGGTCAGAGTCTCCATCTAGGCCCTGGAATGACACGAGATAGTTTCTGTATTAATACAATAGCTCTTTGAGAAAGAAGGAGATGTTTTGAATCATCTCTCTTTAATCAATTTTTTAAAAAATCGAGCATAGTGGAGTAACTGCTTTACTTTTCAGCCGACAGCACACTCGAGAATTGAATAAAGCCCCTCAGGGGAGACGTGTGCTTTTCCTCTCCTGCCTGCCTGCACCGTGTGCTGAAAGATGGGAGCCATCTTCTATTTATTTTATCTACTAATTCAGACTTGCCAGTAGAAAGCACAGAAATGGAATACTTTAGTTTACTAATGATCTTTTTTTTCTCTCTCTATGGGCTCAAAGACAATTTGTTTAATTATCTGCCCCCCCCTCCCCACCCCCCTCTAGGAGCTTGGTAGTCCAGATGACTGAGTCATGAAGCCTGTTTTACTTTTTTGAAAACTGGAACATTCTTTTCAGTTGCTGCCATCATAGGTGGATGTATTTGATGTGGTAATTGCTGCCCATTCAACATTTTTTAGAACTGATTATGCTGGAAGAGCTAGTATAGTTTAGGTCTGCTGTAGAGAAATATTAGCAGTAATCTTATTTTTTATGTTTTTATCATAACATCAAAAATGCATGTGGCCTGGTCCTCCCCTGCCCCCCACCCCCCAGGAAACTGTTAGGACTTTTTTCTCGCCTCAGTGTTCTTGCATTTTAGAATATGTATGTGCTTTGTTGGGTTTTGTTTGTTTTGTCTTTCATCCTTCAGAACATCTGGTAGATCCTTTTAATCCATCTTCAGGTTAGAAATGTTTTATTATACTCTTCTTCTATGATTTTCTCCATCCCCTTACCTCCTTCTTCCTGCAGGATAGGGTAAGAGGAATCCTGCTACTTGGACATTATGCACTACGAGTAGATCCATTAATATTCTTATCATTTTCCCCGTATTACCTGTGCTTAGATTTTGACTGTAGTATGTACTATCTATAGAACCTCAGACAAGTATTTAACTTATCAAGTCGTAATAGTCTTAATTATAAAATGGAGAGACAGATATTACCTTGCTGTGAGGATCAAATGAAATATTAAATGTAAAATGTTTAGAATAGTAATTTAAACTGTTAACATTACCATTTTATATATATTTATGTTTCTGCTGTACCATTGTTAATAGTGATGTTTAAGATCCTCTGCTTTTTATCTACTTTTTGTATTTTTCCTTAACTTTGGCTCCCAGCTCTTATCTTCTATCCTATTTTTATTTACCAAAATTTATTTCTGGTTCATTGATCATTTCTCTAAAAGGAAAAAATAGCATTTTCTTTTATGAATGTTATTGTTAGCTGCCACCCGGTTAGTCTCTGTTCAGACTGTTGTGATCTATAGAGTTGTAACTGACTGATTGTTCCGAAGCAGGTTGCCAGAGCTTTCTCCCGACTCCACTTTATTTTGGGAATGCCACTGAAACCTACCCAGCTTCAAAGCAGCATGCAAACCTTCGACTGACAAATGTACTTGACATTCATGGGTTGGGAATTGAACCTGATTCTCTGTCATGGAAGCCAAGAATTCTACTACTGAACTACCAAGCTCTTATAAATATAGATTCCCTGCCCCACAACTCAACTCTGTGCTAGTTTTATTTTAAAGCTTTCTTCTACTCTCTGAATTGTCTTGGATATTACTTTAATTTACCTTGTTTTTAATTTGGTTTCTTCCTTTCATATCAGAGGTTTTCCTCAGATGTCTCTTCAATATGAAACTCGGGAGAGCTGCTGGGGTGGGGTGTGAGTGTGGAGGGGTGCATGCATGATCGTTTGCAAACACTCTCCAGGTGTTGAGGCAGCAAAAGGGTGTTTTGTTGAAGGACCCATAATTATCTGTGTCAGTAGGCCTTTTGTTGTCTCTGGAGAGGAATTCTATTTTTCTATTTTCAGGTGAGAAGAACCTATGTGTTTGGCTTCTGGGATTGAGAGAGATGAAGCAGGAAGGGCTGCGAACCCACGCTGCTATACTGTCTTCCCTGTAGTTCTCCTGCTGAGCCTCATTCTCCCGTGCCCAAAGTGTCTCTCAAAACCTTGACCATTGAAGCTGTGTCCTATGTAGGGTTTACATGTGTGTCTTCACCTTACAGACAAGCCTGATTTATAATAAGATTCTTTTCAAGTAAGTATTTCCCACTGCCATCAAGTTGATTCTCACAGTCTGAGTCAGGCTTAAAATAATCTGTAATATGCTAGATAGTAGAGTCTTTTTGGCTGTGCTACGAAGAATGTCTGTCGTGAATTGACAGTCTAAAAAGCAGAGCATGGATGTAAGGAGAATAAAATGGACGTGACCAAGTTGTGTTCAGAAATTGCACTTTAAATCTTGGGAAACCTGGGCTCTGATGGAACATCAGGTGGATGTCCCTGGGTGACACAGGTGGTTTGCCCTGGGCTGCTAACGGGAAGGCTGACCGTGGAACCCCACCGAGTAGTGTGGCGATCTGCTACAGTCAAGGCTTTAGCCAGGAAATCCCTGTGGAGCAGTTCTCCTCTGGGCTACCTGCGTCTTCACTTCATGGCAATGGAGAGCTAGACGGAATCAAGGTGTGAGCATTAAGAATTGAGGTAAGCCCAGTGTAAGGGGAAGTTCAGAGAAAATTGATTGAATAACCCAGAGCAGGAGTACTGGGAGCCGTAATTATAGTCTACAAGCAAATGACTGGGGAAAT
>NW_022111365.1:403836-410436 GCF_000313985.2 Echinops telfairi | reverse complement strand
CTCTTATCTGTAGCAGTGTGCATGCTCTGGTCTAATCCAATTTGTAAGGTAGAATTGAGGTCATGATAGTGGGGGGAAGGAAGCACCAAAGAACTAGAGGAAAGCTGTGTTTCATCGGTGCTATACTGCACCCTGACTAGCTCATTGACAGTATTTCTTAACTTTGACTGTACAGTAGTTACTAGGTCCTACCATAGAAAAATTAAATCACAACTACTGGGACTGATGGCCTAACAATATCTGTATCTCAAACCTCTTCCGGCCATTTCTAATTTTCAACTGTAATTAAGACCCAGGAAAAAAGTGTCTCTGTGGAAGATAATCAGGTGTTAAATAGAAATTCTTTGTATGTATCCTATATTTACATTTTGTTCACTTATAAAATATAAGAAGGATATGGGGTTAGTGTGATTTCGTTTGTATGTGCATTAGTTGTATGATGTTAAGCATAAGTATAGCTTTATTATTGTATTTATTTGGTGATTATTGTACGGTTTAAGGAGATGTGTACAGGTTCCAAATTGACAAAGGGTTGACATGATAGCTAAGTTTTGTGTTAACTTGGCTGGGTCAGAATTTTCAGTATGGCAGTTGAAGCCTCCCCCAAGATGTGATCTAACAATGTATTCAACTCTGTGGTGGGCTGTGCTAGGAACAGACAAGTAAGAGGGGAAGATTAGGGAGGAGGACTACTTGCTTAGTCAGATCACAGCCCTGATGCAATTGGAAGGAAGTTTTATCAAAGGTACAGCCTACTCCTGTGTAGGTTGACGCTATATGGAAGCTAGCTCCCTTCTTGCTGGTGCAGATCATTGGCCCACCATTTTGTCTGCTGTGGATTCATCTGCCTCCGGCTCCACCAGCCTGTGTCCTCCTGCTTCCTGGTTCATTAACCTGGGCAGATATGTGAGTCAGGAAAAGCTTCCAGCTTACTATCTGACCCACTGGACTTAAACCAGACTGGACTTAACTACTTTTACAACTATGTGAGCCACTTTCTTTTGACAGTTCTATTGATATATAATTCACATACCATACAATTCAATGGTTTAAGCATATTAAAAAGAATTGTGTAATCATCACCACAAACAACTTTAGAACATTTTCTTCATTTTTGTACTCATTATTATTAGCTCCCACTTCCCCCTAAAACTGCTGACATAACCCTAAGAAGCTATTAATCCAGTTACTGTCTGTGTATATTCACCTATTCTGGATTTCATATAAATAAAAACATAAAATTTTCTAACTGCTTATCTTATCATATTTCATTATAATTATTTTTCTTCTTGAGATGCCCTTTGAAATATTCTGTTCATCTTTTGTATTCCATCATTTCTTCCATTTGTTTTAGCAGCTCCTTGTTAATGTACTGCTGCAACTGATCTTCAGCTCTACGGTTGGCTGATCTTCAGCAAAATTTTACTTGCCTGGACAGAGGTAGAGCGTTCTAAAAGAGCCCAGTGCATGCCTTGTACACGGAATACGTAGCAGGTCAAGTCAAGGAATCCTTCATTGGAAAGATGAGTTGTCAAGGACTTTGACTACCTTTCCATGTCATTTACCTTTATCTTCCGGACACTGGAGAGTTCCTGAAGGTTTGGAGCCAGGGAATGAACTGATAAACATGTACTTTTTTAGGAAGATCATGAAGCCTGGAGACAAGTTAAAATCTGTTTCAGTTAAATCGATTGTGATGATGAGGATGCAACTCTTTGTAATGTTTAAACTATTGAAAAGTATGCTATGTGAATTGTATGTCAATAAATTTTTTAAAATTCAAAAATGCAAATAATATAACCTCAAAATAACAACAACAACAACCCAAACTAAACACAACTAAAGGATGTTTCAGTGGTCAAGGCATGAAAGATGAGGGGCAGAACAAGGTCAGTGATGTTGAAACAGGAAAGAGTGGAAAAGGTGTAAATTCACGTAATAAATGGACAACTGTTATCAGGTCCAGAGATAGCAGGCCATGTAACAACGGACATTAATTACTTCAAGGGTGACTTAGATTTAATGCTGGTTTGACCTTCATTACATTACAGTAAGGAGGAAGATTTTGCAGGTGAGCGTATTTTTCAGAGATTTTTAAGGAAAAAGGCAAATGAGTATTTTTTTGGAAATTGCTTAAATTGTATCTACATTTGTTTTAGGATGGCAAAGATTGCATGACCTTTGATCCAATTCATTTCTGGTTATAATTTACGTTCTGAGAGTAAACTTTTTACATGGCTCATCTACAGCTCCAGGGATAATATAAATACAATATTTTCGTCTAAGGTTGAACTATACTAATATTTCTGAGCATGCTAATAGACCTCATTTTTCATTCATTCTCTAGTAATAATTACAGCTGTTAGGTTGGCTACTCGAGCTCTTTCTTGACGGAATGGGTTTTTCTCCAAGTCTTGAATAGAAACTCCTACAAATTCTTGCCTACATTTCCATAATTCTATATTTATACTTGACCCATGTCTTCAAATTATGTTAGTGACTCCATGGGAATGGCAGTAATAGGGAGAAGCCGTGAATAAATTACGTTCTGTTTATATTTTTGTGATTATCATTAGCTTAAGAAGGACCTTGTGTGCCTCGATTATAAATATCATAGTTATGTTAAAGTACTGAGCTAGATATGAGAAATTAAAATACCATTTACTAATACTTTTATGAGAGCTAAAAATATTTGTACTCAAATAGTTTGAGTTAGTAACGGAGGTATCAATAGAACCATTAAATAATGCGATAGCAATTAAATTGATGGGCCAATTATCCTTTTTAGTACTAGGTATTAAAATTTTGCTTTTAAGTCATGATAAATAGTGCACGCTTTATGCCTTTATTTAGTTGTTATTTGAGTTATAGTTTTATTTTTGTTTAATCCTCATTGTAAACCTAATGAGCAAGCATGACTTCAGTTCCTTGTCACGCTCTGGCTCACTCACAGTGATAGGCCCCATGATCAGACTATTAGTACATGTTTTGATGTTGCTAATGATGACAATGTTAAGTTTTAAATGTGTCAGTGTTGTCTAGTAAGACAGACTCCTTTGTCTTTTAGGGACTGCATTGTGTGCGGCCAGGCTGGCCAGTGACTTGCCTCATGGTTTCTCCTCCTTTAAACATAGAAGTATCAGAAAAGCCTTCCTAGTTTTCTGTCAGCAAAGCCTGAAGGGTGCCATGGGAAGTGCTCTTCCAGGCCTTCGCCGCACACCACGCTTTCCTTACTACAGCTGTACGGAGATTTTGGATAAACAATCGTTATTGATTTGCAAGCCCATTGGTTTGAACTTGTATATAAAATTCAGTTCCCATTACTTTCAACTTCTCTTCTTTCTCACAAAGAAGACCCAGCCAGACCTCAGAGCTCCTTCTTATGAGTAAATTAGATTCAACATATTGTAAGCTAAGGAATGGATTATTTTATTTATTGTACAGGATATATTTAGACAAGACACTATCAAGACTTAGTGTAATAAATTCCATGCCGCTCACCCTCAACTTCTATTTTATCCCGCTTTCTGAGGAAAAGAGGCTTTCGAAGACTTATTTGAAGCCACAGATGACACGAGCCGTACATTTGTGACGAGACTAGTGAATTTCTCTGTGTCTTCCAAAGGATTCTGTTTCTTGAGGCTTCTTGAGTCTGACATGAGCTGGCCCTGCAGCTCCTTTCTTTTCCTCATCGGAATTCATATATAGAAAGCCTCCCAGTGCCAGAGATGTGGATTTTCTGAGAGATTGCTCCCTCTTTCTTTTGTATTTGTCTTTTATAGGAGGATTGTGCTAAATGGGCAGTCTGTCCCCCATGTGGACACTTGGACTGCAACGTGTGTAGGTGGTACAGGGTAGGGTGCTGGTATGTAGAATAAGGCTCCATGTTGAGTTCTGCCACTTCTCTTCCTGGTGTTTAGAAATCATGCTTGGGTCCAGATTCTAGATTGATTATCTAGCCTTTAAAGCTCGATGAAGCTCCGTGATCATAGTGGAGATGGCCGACTGTGGTTAGGGGTAGAAGTGGGAACTTTGGTTAAGAAATATTAGCAAATGTGCATGTGTTAGGAAATTTGGCAAGAGCACCTTTTCCTACAGAAACTCTCAGGTGAAATGAGTTGGCTCACTATTTACAACCAATTATCTGGGTTAAATGCCCAAAGAGTTTGGAAACAGGATTGTACAGATCATTGCCAGTTAAGAATAATAAGGAATTGTGGCATCTACCGGCCGTATTTGCAAATGATGTGTTGGGGCTGATTTCTTCCTTCTTGAACGCTGACCAACGAGCGCTCTAACCTGTAAGTGGCTGTGTTAACAGGTTGTCAGCACAAGGTGATATTGAGTTGCTACCTTAGAAAACTGACAACGTAATCTTGATTCATATAACCTCATCATAGACCCCCAAATATCAAATACTTAAAGGTTGACCTGGGTACTTCCATCGCTGGTGGGTGACTGATTGCCATTGAAACTTTGGCACTGTACAATTTGGCTGCTGCTTGGGACTATTTTGGAAGGCTTTTAGAGTGTCTTTATTTTTACTTAAAAGTCATTGCAACACTGCTGCCTTCTGCCAACCCTTGGAACTGAGTTGAGGGTTAATACTATGGATATCGCCAGATCACAGAGAACCCTGCTCCGGCCGGACTTACTATCTACTCTTCCCCTCGCCCCACAAACTGCCCAACCCCAACCCCAGCCTCAGGACAGTGCACACATTTCCCTAGGACTAACTCTGACCATATGCTCTCGTTCATCTGATGAGCCAGGGAAGTCTGCATCAGCACTGAAAGGAGCTAAGTGGGCTGATGGATGGAGAGCCTGGTGACCTGGGCCATTAAAAGAGAGCCACTGTCCCCTCTGCCTACACTGACAACTGCATGCGTAAATCCTTCTATTTTGGGGGCCTAAACATTAGTTATGTCAAAATGCCGAATCTGAATAGCAGAGAGAAAAATGTATTGTGAGGATGTGGACTGGCTGTTGAGTCCCACTGCGCCAGTGCTGGTAGTTACTCCTGTTGTATAGTGCTGACAGGAAGATAGGAGATGATATAGGAATGATGGTGCTGGTCTAGTGCTGGACCACGTATCTGTCAGATAATAATAGTCTGCATTTTTGTTGCCTTTCACAGTTTCCAATGTGTAAAATGATAATGTCAACAGTGTCTTCTTTGTTGTTTTTTTATAATTCTCAGAAAATTTCAAAACTTATTCTGACATCCATTATTAAGTAGGAAAAAAATGTTGTTAGCTTCTGTCAACTCAGGTTCCACCTCATGGTGACCCCCACCATGAGGGGTCACAGCACAACACAACACAACACAACAAATACTTCCCAGCCTGTACCACCCCATTGATTGGTAACGGATTTACCATTGTGTACCATAAGGGTTTCATGAATTGATTTTCTAAGTAGACTGTCAAGCCTTTCTCCCTAGTCTGGAAACTCTTGTAATTTGTTAATCTGGAAGCTCTTTTGACTGATTCAGCCTCATAGCCATGAAAGATAGGGGGTGACTGCACATGAGGTACATTGGACAGGAATGTAATTTAGGTCTCCTACATGGATGGCAAGAATCACATACCTGATAAATGAGCAGTTTAACACAGTACTGGTGTTGTGTATCATCTGGTTGTAGCTTAATAAAATATTTACTTTCTCCACTCTTCCTAAAGTTTTATTTGTCCAATTCAAGACTGATATTTAGGCAGAAGGTTTTTTTTTCCACTTGTTGTTGCTAGTGACAAGACAAATTATTAACTGTTAATTTCTGATACATTTCAGCTTCCTAAAACAGAACATGCCAAGGAGAACAATAAGCATCTGAAGCAAGGCAGCAATTAGCTTTTTTGTTGGCTCTTGACTGAAAGGAAATGGAATGAAATGAACATTTGTCTTTATCTCTGAGAACGGAACTTTGGTCGTAGTTCAGATGTGCTTTGTGCAATGGCCTCTCTCTTATCAATTAAAGTCTAGGTTAGCGAGGTTGATCCAAGATAGCAGAGGAGGCAAAAATACTTCCCAGTCTCTTTACAACAAAGACCCCCCACCCCTACCCCCAAGTGAAATGGACAGAGATAACCTTCAAAGTAAAAGATAAAGAAATAGATTTTTAAAAATTGAGTGGCACATGGAAACAATTTGTCCAATGGGCTAATGGACCACGCACACATCAGTCTGCACAACCCCGAGACGAGAAGACCTAGGTGGCGCCCCTCTAAGCTGTGGTGGCATAGCGGGCTGTGTGAGGGGCTACCAACATCAAGGCCAGACATTGACACTGTGAGTCACTTGGCAGGAGAAAGATGAAGCTTCTATTCCTATCAAGATGGATGCTCTTGGAAATACATAGGAGGCGTTCAACCCGACCCTATGTAAATTAGAACGGACTCCATGACAATGAGGTTTTTTAAAATATAATTTTATTGGGAACTCGTACAACTCATCACAATCCTTACATCCATCCATTGTGTCAAGCACATTTGTACATTTGTTGCTAGCATCACTCTCAAAACATTTGCTTTCTACTTGAGCCCTTCGTATCAGCTCCTCATTTTCCCCTCCCCCCACCTCCCTCTCTCATTAACCCTTGAT
>NW_022111365.1:369685-402539 GCF_000313985.2 Echinops telfairi | reverse complement strand
CAGTCTGTTTTTCATATTCCCTGGGGACTTAGTTGCTCTGTTCCCCTTGCTGTTCTGTCTCATGCCTTAGTGTTTCGCCACAGTGTAGTGGGGTCAGATTGGGCTCAATTCCCACACTGTCCACGGTGTTGTCCCCTGTAGGGCGGGCTATGGGTCAGTGAGGGATGTCGTGTCTCATAGTGGTGTCAGCCATATGGTCTTCTCTGTGGATTAGCTACTGTAAGCAAGAATATCATCCTCAAGGGTTGGTGGGCCAGGATGTGCTCCGCTCTCTCTTCCTCCTAGGGGAATATTTTTAATAAAGACAGAGGATTTGGAACTAATCTTTAAAATTCATAGAAAAATGTAATACTTCAACAACCAAAAGACAATTTAATTTTAAAGTGGGTAGAGATCATGTATACATCTTTTTTTAATTGGAAAAATATTTTCTATTTTATTTTTCTTTCTGTGGCCGCAATATTTTTGTTCATTTTTTACTTTCCGAAAGCTTTATGTATTAACATATTCATTGCCAAGGATATTTTGACCGTTTTTACCTCTACACCACTAAGATATATTAAGGAGAATAATAGAATATTTAGTTGCACAAAATATGATGTGTAACATCCATTTGCTGATAACTCACTGGCAGTCGTGGTGACCATCATGATGATGAATATATTAAATAATGTTCATGTTAAACTGAAACTTAGACATTATTTTTCCAAATGTAGATTTTCAATGATAAAGGATAATTTGCCATGATAGAATTTAGTGATACGATTAAAAAAAATATTTTTTGTAAATTCAGTGGGGGTTTATAATTCAGATAGTCAACTTTGTATTCAGCGGTCCAAACTACTAATCAAATTCTCCAGGAGTCCAGTCCCCACTGGCTCCTCTCCCCTCATTTCTCCCTCCATGGACCACCTTTCTCCATCCCACCCAAGTCAATACCCTCCAACAATCCATCCCGTTGCCCCATCCCTCCTCTTCTACTTACTTCCCAACCTTCAAAATTCCTTTCCTTTTGGTATGCGAGGCTTTATCATATTTCTGTGCCCCTCTTAGGCCAGTGCTCTCATAGAATATTTGTCTTTTTGTGATTGGCTATTGTCACTCTGGTTAATGTTCTCTGGATCCATCTATGTCATGAGGTACTCATGGAAAAAGACAAAAGCCCAATTAAAAAATGGGTAAAATACATGAACAAACAATTCACCAAAGAAGACATCCAAATGGCCAACATACATATGAAGAAATTTTCACTCTCACTAACCATGTGGGAGATTCAAATCAAAACAACAAAATTCAAAGAAATGATAAAATAAATGCTGGAGAACCTGTGGAGAGATTGGAACCCTCATACACTGCGAGTGGGACTGTAAATATGTATAACCACAATGGAAAGCAATATGGTACAACCAACTGGAAATAGTAATTCCATATGATCCAGCAGTCCCTCTGCTGGGAATATATTGTAAAAAATTAAGAGTCATAACACGAACAGACATATGCACACTCATATTAATTGCATCACCGTTCACAATAACAAGAAGATGGAAGCAACCTAAATGTTCTTCAGGAGGAGAATGGATAAAGTACCTGTGGCACATACACGCATGATGGTGGAATACTGTGCATTGCTAATAAAGAAGACATTAAGGCAGGCTGCAATGATGTGAGGAAATGCCATCATTAGCCGCTCCCAATGGCATCAATTTTGGATCATAGCATCTCTATAAAACAGAATAGAACTACTCCATAGTGCTTCAGAGACGGTAAATCTTCATGGGAGCAGGCGTCCTCCTCTTTTTCCCTTAGAGCAGCTGATGGGTTTCAATGGCCGACCTTTGGTTAGCAGCTAAACAGTTAACTCACTGTTCCACCAGGCATCCTTTTAAATATCAGTACAGTAGTCTACATCCTACTTTGTTAACTGTGGCTTCAAAAGCTTGTTATTGGCTCTATAAGGTGCACCTATTTGCCTCACCCCATCCAGGGGGAAGAAGAGTAAAGATACATGGAAACAACTAGTGCAAAGGACTTATGGACCCCGTGAGCCCCACTCTCTATAACTTTGAGACCAGAAGAACTAGATGGTGCCTGGCTACTCCTGCCAACTTCTCTGAAAGAGATTACAAAAAAGATCCTGTTCTTAATGGCAAGAGTGACTGGTGGAACCCCATAGACCATGACCTTTAGTTACCCTTCATGTCTGGAACTAAACTCACTCCCATGGCTCAGTTTTCAGAGAAAGGATAGACCAGCCTATAAGGGGAATGATAAAGCTAGTGAGATGCACACACCTTAAAATAATTAAGCACTTGATATCAAAAGGGCAGCATTTCCCAAAGGACACAGTTCAGAAGGATTAGGCAAGAAGGTTAGGCAAGAAACAGGAGACACGGGGAGGAAGTGAGATAGGTGATGTTACATTGAGGATGTGAATACATGTGAATTGTTGAATGTAAAACTAATTATCAGCTCTGTAAACCTTCATCCAATTAATAATAAAATGTTTAAGTAAAATTTTAAAAGGTGCTGAGTGGAGTTGGAAAAATGTGGAGTAAAATTCAGAATTACAAAAAAAAAAAGACCATGCTTACTCATCTAATGGAGACTGGTGGAACTCCTAAGACTATGGCCCTTAACACTCTGTGAGCCTAGAACTAACTCAATCCCGTGGTTCAACTTTCAGTTAAGCCCTAGACAGACCCCATCAGGGAACAGTAACTCCTGGGAGTGTGCTCTGCTCAGAACAGTCAGTCAGTCAGTCAGTCAGTCAGTCATAGGAGATCAAGAGGGCAGCATTTGCCCAGATTAAAGATCAGAAGACAGGACGGGATAGGATAGAAGAATGAATGGAAATAGTAAAAATGAAGAGGAAGTAGGGAGAGTGGTATTATATTGTGGGGATTGAATCCAATGTCAAGAAACAAAATGTGTGTGAATGCTTGAATGGAAAAATAATTCATTCTAAAAACTTTGACCAAAATTTTTATAGTAAAAAGGTTTTAAAAAGTATTTTTAAAAAGCTGGGCTAAGAAAAATAATATCTGTGTTTTGTGTATCTATCTTTCTATCTATTGTTAGCTATACATTGCCTGAGTCTTATTGTGCATTGTGAGAAATATGGAAATAGAGTTTTTCACCTTCAGCATTTTTTTCCTTTTAAAAATCTCCTCCCTTTTTTCTTTCTTTTGTTATTTCTTGTCAACTAGGTGGGGGTTTATGCTTTAGGTCATCAATTTTGTATTCAAAAATTTAAGCTGTTTATTGAACTCTCCCCATTAGGTTACCCTTTAGTATTTACAGTCAGGATCACCTATGAGGATATAAGATGAGCAGGCATTTTATCATGCCTATTTCTCGATAATGGGAAAGACTTAGTAGATCTAGACAAGTTTATATTCATGCATGATTTTTCTCACAAGTATTGAATTTAGCTAATTATTGGTTGCATGTGAAGCTAATATCCAATGCATATGAAGCACACACTGTGAGACAGAAGTATAATGTAAAGATGTCATAATTCAAGTGAGAAATATATTATTATTTTTTTAATCATTTTATTGGGGGCTTTTACAAATCTTATGCAAACCCATCATTCGATTGTATTAAGCACACTTGTACATATGTTGCCATCAACATTTTCAAAACATTTTCTTTCTACTTGAGCTCTTGGTATCTGCTCCTCATTTTTCCCCTTTCTCCCCGACCCTCCCACCCTTGTGAATCCTGGATCAATCATATATTATTGTTGTTATTTTACACCTTACACTGTTTGTTGTCTCCCTTCACCCACATTTCTGTTATTCATCTCCCTTGAGGGTGGGGTATATATCCAACTTTGTGATGGGATCCCCCTCTCTCCTCCTACCCCCTGTCCCCACCATTCCCCCTACCCTCATAATATCACTACTTCTACTACTGTTCCTGAATGGGTTCTCTGTCCTGAATTCCATGTGTTGAGAGCTCTTATCTGAGCCGGATTTGTAAGGTAGAACTGGGTCATGGTAGTTGTGGGGAGGAATAATTCAGGAACTAGAGGAATGATGTGTGTTTTGTCTGTGCTATACTGAACCCTGGTTGCATTGTCCCTTCCTTGTAATCCTTCTGTGGGGGGATGCCCAATTGTCTACCGATGGGCTTTGGGTCTCCACTCCAACCCCCCTCATTCACATTGATATAATTGTTTGTTTTGAATCTTTTGATATCTGATACCTGATCCCATTAATACCTTATGATCACACAGGCTGATGTGCTTCTTCCATGTGGGCTTATTTGCTTCCCTGCAAGATGACCGCTTGTTTAACTTCAAGCTAGTCAGGCAGTATCCACTTTCTTCATCACATTTGCTATGCACACATTTTGTCTTCAGTGATCATGTCGGGAAGGTGAGTATCAAAGAGTGCCCAGTTATCAAAACAAAGTGTTCTTGTTTTTAGGGAGGTCTTGTGTACTGGCCCAAAGTCTGTCTGCTGTCTTAATACTTTAACATATAAACATATGTACTTTGGCTTCTATCCCTTTTATTAAAAATTAATGTTTACATATGTACATGCCTATAACTATACCTCTATAAATAGCTTTTGTTTCCTACTTCTGCTATTTCCTTTCACTTTCCTCCTGTCACATTATCATGCTCAATCTCCACTCGTCTCTCAGTAATTCCTCTTTGATACATTGCACTTGATCAAACCCCACCAGACCTCCTTGCCATCATTTTTTAGATCTCTTGTTGTTCCCTCATCTGTGAGTTTGTTGACTCCCTACTCCCCTTCCCCACCCCTTCTGCTACCAGTCCCGTTGTTTTCTTCTCTGGATAGTTTGTCCTGCCTATATTATGTAGATAGACACAGGACAAAAGAAAACAAAAAAAGATATAGTTTCAGGTCTGTCTGCTGACCTTTCTGTTTTCCAATTGAGTCTGATGAAGTACCAAGCCCTGTCCCCTGACTCAGAAGTCTATTTTCAGGATTCCTTGGGGACTTGGTTATTTTGCTCCCATTGCTGCCCTGTTGCACTCCCTTTGCATTTCACCCCACTGTGCATGGGACAGACCAGGCACACTTTCTGCACAATGTCTCCAGTGCTGTCCCCAGAGTGCTATGGGTCAGTGAGGGAACATCGTGTCTTGTGGTGGGGCCCTCTGTGCATTGGCTGCTCAGATGTGGTCCCCGGGCTTGGTGGGCCATGATGAGCTCCATTTTCTCTCTCTCTCTGTCTCTTAGTTCACACCCTTGTGGCCTGGACAGACCTGCCATTCTCCCTGGGCTATATCTTCAGTGTTGTCCTGAAGATTACATTTTTCGGGAGAAGGGATCAACATAGCTCGACTTGGCCTGGCCCTGTCGTCCTCCTCTCTGATAGTTCACTGCTCCGTGCTAGTACGTTGTCCTCAAGGCTTGGCACTCTGGAATGGGGTCTGGTCCCTCTCTCCCTTTCCTGTGGAGACATAAACAATACCCTTCCCATGGGATCACTTTAATTCTTTATCCCACTTACTCCTTGGGTGATATCATGCTATCCTGACTCTAAACACCATCTGCTCCTGTGGGTCGAAGTTGTGCCTCCTAGCCAGCTTCTTCCTGGAACTCCAGCTTAGTTTATTTATCCAACTGCTTCCTTCCTGTAGCGTCTTGGATGTTCAATGGCAACTTGTCTAGAACAGAAGTCTTGATCTTCCCCACACAGCCTTGCTCTTTGTTCCCTTTGCTTCAGTTGCGTAGATGGTACCTTCTGTCCTCCAGACTCGCAGGAGCGCTCTTCCTCTCAGATGTGATGCTCAGTCTTCCAAGACGCTTTTCAACCCTAACTGGGACTGTGACCTGAATCCGATTACTTCTCACAACTTGAACAGCTAATGCTCTGCCCGTGGCCAAATCTGGCCTAGAACACACCACCCCTCCTTACTTAATGACTGGCTCAACATCCCACAGTTGTATTTGGAGCAACAGTGAAAGAAAACTTTTTTTCATGAATAATGCATGTCTGGCTGTAGTACAAGGTGAGACTAATGTTTGTTGCAATGATTAAAGTCAACTTGGCAGTTATAGAACCATGTGGTTTGGAAGTTATATAATAAAATTTGTGTCAGGATTGACCATGTAATTAATGCAATTAGTGTGAGTAAATAAAGTGTTTATTCACTTTTACTATTTTACCAGAAATAGTCAGTGGTAAGTTTGATAACTAATTTCACACACACACACACACACAGATATTTTCAGATAATATAAATCATGATGTCTAAAACTTCTATTTCTTAATAATATAGTTAGAATATTTTCCTATATTAGTTTGTGTTTATGTATAGATATTTCTTAATAGTTACACAGTGTTCATACTATGAATGTACCGTAATTTATTTTATGACTTTCTTAGTGATAGTTATATAGATTAATTCTATTTTCTCACTATTATAAATAATGCTTCAATAATTAGGCATATATGTACATCTTTGTGTACCTGGGCAAATAGATCTTTAATGATAGAATTACTGCTTGGTCCATAATTTGCAATATAGGGCTTAGTTTGTCTTTCTGAAGATTAAACTCTTAATAGTATATTACCTCCAATCTCCCCATATCCTTCCCAATAGATATTGCTACATTTTCAAAATGTTTTCAGTATTAGGCTAAAAAAACTTTTTGAGCTGCTTTACAAAAGAAGAAAGTGAAACCATGGTGATTAAAATCCTTCCTTAAAGTAGGTTCTTAGCTACTTCCTGGATCAGTAAGCTTCTGAATGTCCAGGTTGCTAGGTTGCCTGCTTACTAAGAAGGATCATCTCTTTGGAAAGAAAGGGCTGAATTAAAGAAATGAAGTGATTTGAGTAAGAGACAACGTATCTCTGAGTAAGAAGCATTCACATACTTCTTCCTGGAAGTCTTTCATGATGTGTTCTGGGCGGTCCAAAACCACAGACACAGGTATCCTAATATCCTTGCTATAAAATACCTCTGCCAGATGATTTTTAAAATTATTGCTCAAAAGAATCCGAAACATAAAACCTCAAGTGTTAGCGTTGGCAGGAGACTTAATGGAAATAGTAACAATTAGTGATATAGTGTTACTTAACACGTTACTGATGGGCTATTTCAAGACAAAACTCTCCCATGCAGTGGATCTTTTTCCCTAATGGAATAGAAAATGAAAACATCCAAGGAAACCTCAATATACTGCCTTTACATATCTTGCACTGTAATGCAGCGCATTACACATAGTTAATGATTTTCTTCAGGGGTGGCATTTACCTGTGTGGTACACAAGTTTGCACACATATGGAGTTTCTCTGTGCGTTCCTTTGGAGGGGCATAGTCTGCACTCTCTAGTCACGAGGGCCTCGCTCACTGCCATCGAGTCCATTGCGACTCTGAACCTATAGGTCAGGGTAGAACTGCCCTGTGGGTTTCTGAGATGGTAGCTTTTTAAAGGAGTAGAAAGCCTTGTTTTTCTCCTGTGGGGAAACTGGTGGTTTTGAACTGCAGACCTCGTGGTAGTGGGATTCTTTGATCTGCTGTGTGTTCATGTGTCATCAAGTTGCTCTGACTCATAGCAACCCCATATCCAACAGAACAAAGCACCATCTGGTCCAATTGTTCTTATGTTTGAGCTCCTTGTTGTAGTCACTGAAACAATCCATCTCATGGAGGGCCTTCATCCTTGTTTTGCTGTCCCTCCGCGTTGCCCAGCCTGCTCATAAGTTGAAATTGGAAGTTGAAGAAAATGAAAACAAGTCCACAAGTGCCAAGATACGACTTGGAGGCTGTCCCACCTGAATGTCAAGGATATTTCAGGAACAGATTGAATGTATTAAACATTAATGACACAAGGCCTAGTGAGCTTTGGGAGGACATCAGTAACGTCATGTAGAGTAGCCAAGTCATGCTGCAATAAACGTACTGAACTTCAGTACAGAAGAGCTCAGTTTGACTCATGAATCTGCTCTTCCCTAGTTTGGGCAAGTCCTTTAATCTTTCTGAGCCCATTTCTTCATTTCTGAAATAATGGCTTTGAACTAAGTAATCTTTTAGCACCCCTCCATCTCTGAAAAAGTGCTGTGGCTTAAGGTGGTGCTAAGATTTCCTAAGAATTATTCCTGGATACAGGCATTTATTTTTATAGAGACCATGGATGAGTCTCAGGAAGTTTTCATATTAAACATATATGTATTTCTAGCTTTTTACCGATTATTACTTATCATCTGCTGCATCCGCTTGACTCATAACCTTGACCTCTAGAATTCAGGAGTTCTGAAGGGGAGAAAGGAGAAAGATTCACTTGAAATTAGGGGAATTGCATGAAGCAGTCATTGGCCATGGGAAACTTGTATGTTCTCACATGTCAGGCTGAATAAATCTGTTTTCTACCCACGCAGATGGGTGAGGGCCTTGAATTTTATATGGCAGTGCCCAGCGGCTGTGTCTCAGCAAATGGTCTCCTGAGAGCCTCTCATTTTCTGCCATCCTTGCTCCCCACACTGACCCTGCCTCCTTGTTTATCTTCCAGGCTCCCCATCCCTTCGGGCATATCCTCTCCTCTCAGTCATCACCCGGCAGCCCACAGTCATCTCCCACCTGGTCCCTGCTGCCCCAGGTATCGCCCAGGTGTTGTCCCACCACCCATCCACTGAGGCTGCCCCTGTGGAAGCGCCGGGTGGCGATGCTTTGGCTAGCAGTGAGTCAGAGACTGAGCAGCCAACACCCCGGCAGAAGAAGCCTCGCCGCAGCCGCACCATCTTCACTGAGCTGCAGCTCATGGGCCTGGAGAAGAAATTCCAGAAGCAGAAGTATTTGTCCACCCCAGACAGGTGAGAACATGGATCCTCATAGAGGCCCATGTGAAAGGGAGACTCCCTTCACTCTCAGTGCGGGATATTAGCTTCAGAACACTGTTCCAGAGATTCCGGATATTCTGGCGGTGATGTGTTACTTGGCTCAAGTAGTCTCGACCAGCTCCATGTAATGTATCACACACGGCTTCCAAAGTGTGTGATGTATTAAAATGTAAGTCACTGGATCTATACTCTCTCCTGGGGCAGATTAAAGCATATAAGGGCCCAAATACTGGTGGGATGGGATGTGCCTCCTCTTCTGTTCACTCACACATTTGAGAGGGATAAGATATATATATATATATATACGCATGTGCTTTAGCTGTTCATAAACAGCCATGGTGGTGAAAAGGGTTAAGAGTTTGGCTGCTAACTGAAAGATCAGAGGTTCAAACTCACCAGCTGTTGCCCAGAAACCCAGTGGAGTTCTACTCGGTCCTGTAGGATTTCTGTGAGTTGGCATTGACTTGGTGGCAGGGAGTCGAATATTCAGCTACCCCTGATGTAACATGTTGAAAGTGTTACTACAACACTAGCAGTTAAATACAAAAGCAGCACAACCCATTTTAGCAGAATGAGATGAACTGGATCATAAAAATGTTAGTGGATGCAGGGTACTAAGATTTGTACTGTATACCACAGTATCTAGAAAATGATTATTCCACATTTCCTACAACAAAGAAAATGAGTCAGTGAACTTAGTTGTTTCAACATTAATGTAAAGTTTGTTGCTCTCCCACCACAAAAAATGACTTTCATCAATTTTGCTTTCATTGTCTTATACTTTGTTTTGATCTTGTTTCATGATAAATGATACTTATAAATGACTAAATGAAAAAATATAAAAACTTGATTTAAAAAAACAAAAATCCTTAATGATCAGGAAACAAATATTAAACAAATTACGGTATTTTACTCTTAGATGAAGTTTTCATCTTTAGCATGGTATCGTTGAAAACAGTTCTCTATTAAACTTTAAATGATTTGTGTCACAAGCTGTTGAACAGCAATTTCCATACCTAAAGATAATGAATTGAGACTTTAAAAATCACTGTTGTATGAGTCTCTTTAGGGATGACGTGAGTGTCCTTGTGTGTAATTTGTCCTCACTCATGTTGGGATGTGCATAGAGTAATTTCAGCACGGGGAGATGTGGATCGTAGGAGGGTAAGTAAAGTAGAACTGTTAGTTCACACGTGGAGGGTGTATTGCAAACAAAACTTGTTTTAACGTGCCTCTGCTTCCAGTGAACACTGCAGAAAAATCCTACCAATCATAAACTTGTCTTAGTCTTACTAGGGCATCTTAAAAAAAACAAGAAAAAGAATACTTTTTGTCCCATGGAAAGAATTATTTCCAAGTCAGGGCTAATATAAAGTTTTTTAAAAACCTCAAATGGAATCTTCGCAAATCAATGCAAGTTTGTACCAAGGAATGCTGCCCCACACCAAATACTAGTTTTTAGATGGATCAAGTGCTCTGAGGAAGGCTAGGAAGATGTCAAAGACGCGCCAAGGCAGGAAGATCCAGTGGCCGAGTAAGGACACTGGCAGAAAGCAGGAACAAGTGGGAGGCGACTACAGAATTAGCATGGCTGTGGTAGCCACTGACGGCAGGGAGCCACAGGCTCAGCACTTTCAGGTTTACGAAGACTTCTTTCTTGGCCGCAGCCAGCTTGGGGCTCAGTGGTGCCCAAAGCATTGAGTAAAGATCAGAGAACTCAGAGTCTTATGCGAGGCCGAAGCTAATGAGATCATTTTATGGGACGAACTGGGGGCCAGCCTTGGATCTACTAATACGATCCAGGAAGC
This sequence comes from Echinops telfairi, assembly GCF_000313985.2. Lineage (NCBI taxonomy): Eukaryota > Metazoa > Chordata > Mammalia > Afrosoricida > Tenrecidae > Echinops > Echinops telfairi. The sequence goes on along the minus strand of NW_022111365.1, from coordinate 391,905 downwards.
AAGGTCGAATCAAAACCGTGGCTTCTGAAGTGATCTGCCGCACCAGGTAAAGCTAGAAGGGACAGCTCTAAAGGTTATCTGGATCAACTCTCATGGTGGTATTCCAAAGGGGCAGTCTTAGTAGATTTTCTCAAAGGATACAGGACCATCACTAGGGCTTATTAGGAAGAAGTTCTCAAAAAATATGGAAACTTTCACTGGTGACAAAAAGCCCAGGACAATTGAACTGAGAAATGTCCCCATCACAATGCATCTGCTAATTTTCTAGAGCCCGAGAGCTGCCTACGAGAATGTTTGTAAGAAACCTCGCCCCATCCACCCCACAGGCGGGTCGCACCCCTCCCGACTTCTGTTTGTTTCCCAGACCAAAGAACATTGCAAAGGAACCTGATTTGTGTCCCTTGCAGATGCCAGAACTGCTGTTTTGACATCGTGTCAATGGAAGAGCACAAAATTTTTGGAGGTTAGAGAGTTAGGGGGAAATACTGCCTTCAGAATTAGGTAGATTAGATGAAACAGGAGGTTCACATTTTGACATTTTTATATAACGCTGATTATTTTGTACAATGGGGTTTTATTTAGCCTTGTATTTTATCTTCTATCATGGAATCACGCATTCCTACTTGAGTCAAGTGTGTTTTTCTGCAAACTCAGTTCTCATGTAAGAATATGACTGCACTGCTCTGTAAACGCTTGCATTGAAGTTAGAAGACTCTTCAGATGTCTTCATACAGTCTTCGTCAGATAGATCCACATTCAAGAGGAGAATCTATTTGAAAACTTTATATGCTTTTGGCCTTTTCCTGCAGTTGTGTTAAGGATAGATTACCATACTTCCTGAACACTTTTGTCATTGACTTATTTCTTTCTGGTGCTTTTGTGATGGTGAACTGCTTGATAATTAGTATATGGCAGTATTTGTTCTGGGTTTTCAAACTTTTCTTTGAAGTCATATAAATAACTTGTTCATGACTGGGAGGCATTTGTTCATGTCTTTAAATTTACGATTGACTCATAGAGAATTTTACTCATCCGGTGTAAATTCTGCAATATTCCACATAACCAACATCAGTATACATTCTAGTGTTTGCATTTTGTTGGCAATGTTTGCAGCTTCTCTCTTTGTCTCTTTGGTGTCTGATCTCAGCCTTATTTTCTGGAACCCAAGTGTATAATTATAAGATTGCATGTGTCACTGTAACATGTACTTCTTAATGTGTATCAGAAAGGTATTTCAGTGCTCCATCATTGCCTAAATATGTTTTAAGAACTGCCCATCTGTGAGAAGAGGTGAAAAAATGCATAGAGTAACTGAACAATAGGGGAAAAATCAATTGCCACTTGATAACAATATACTGTGCTACATGCCCTGGATTAAGTGAATGCATGCCATGTGTATGGAAATGGCACATTCCTTACATTTAAAATTTTCTATTGCATGCCTTTGTAAAGCCTTGAGATATTTGCAACATTATCATAGTATTGGTCCCTGTAGTTAGAAAAATCAGTTTTACGCATATCACATAAATGGTGAGGTACTTAATCTGCAAGTTCTTCACAAATATAGTATTTTAAGCTAGTAAATGTGATAAAGTACTTAACAGGTTTTCCATCTGTTGGAGATCCATATCTTTAATACTTAGCCGATTTGCATGAGAAAGACCAAGATTACATAAACTAATATTGAGCTCTACTTATTATTCTGAAACTAGTTGTCGGTACTTTATTACTTAAATTTATCATTTAAATTTCTGAGTAAATTATTTTAGATAGTTCCAGTGAGCGCATCGTTCCTGTGTTATCATGTTTTGAGATCTGGCCTGATAAAAATGGATGAAGTTAAGTAACAAGTTCAAGACACCCCCCAAATTTGCATTTTACGGGAACCCAAACACTCTTTCTTTCTTGAAAAGTAGCACATGTATAGTGATTGTTATAAGGACAGCAACAGCATAACATGCTGCAAGCTGTTTTCCAATACTGACATAATTTATTAATTTGTGTTTTCAGTTCATGAGCTAAGCCAAAATTGTCTTCAGCTTAAATCTGACAGCATATAATCTCTATGAACTAAACTGTTTTAATATTTTCAATCATAATCCTGTTGCACTAATTGCTAAGTAAATCTGAAGTAGATTGAAAATTAAATGACTTAATCCTGGATAGTTTGCAAACAAAATAATATAGAGAGCTACTGATGAGCAATCCAGTAGCCAGTCCCTCTTACAATTGTCATCACTAGCTCTGCACTCTACAAATATAGTCTGGCTATAGAACTGTTTTTGTTTACCATTCAGAAATTTTTAACACAAATTTTCAAATGGTCCACTGTGGTGTTCATGCTTACTAGGCCCCCTTTTGAGACAATCACACACATTATTAGCAGAAAAATTATTCCATGAACAGGATTTGTGTCATTTATAGGGTTTGAGATATGACAATTTCGGATCCTAAAATCATTTCACTTTCTGTAACATTATTGATTTTTTAAGTTTTACTATAGCAAGGAATGAATGCAGAATTTGGAACAAATTCTGTTATATTTGTATTGCTGCTAGTAATTAGCACTGGTAGTAATATTATAATAATTTTAACCCATTAAACTGCGTCATTCAATGAATTTAATACATTTTAAAAAGGAAGTTACTTTTGGAATTTGTCTTTAGGGCTTTACAAATTATACTACTTTGTATCTCCTGTGAGCTTTTGTTTTTGTGTCCCACTGTTAGCTGGTATTTCCTGTCAGTTGGTGAGAAAACAGCAATGGGGGGCCACATCTGACCTCTTCCAGCCCCCAAGGCAGATTGCCATAAGGCAAAGGGAAGATATGCCTCCACTGCCCATCCCTTTGTACCTTAGTCTGACACCAACCACTCCTCCCATGGCAGTCTACTTATGTCACTGGGTTTGATGATTCATTGCACTGACCACACAGAATTCACAGATGATGCTCACAATTAGGGGATTTATCGTGCAGATAACAGGTTACAATTCTTGTGAGAAATGCTCAGGACACAGTTGTTAAGTCAGGACACTTTCTTCTTTTCCGAGTCCGCAGGCAGGCCTCTTGGCCTGGCCTCTGTCCTGCTCAAGCAATGTTACAAAATCTCTTTTAAGGATGCCAGTAAATGCTCAAAGGGCATACCACTCCACTACATGCCTTTAACTGCAAGGTACTCAGCTCCAGCTCTTTGGGTCAGCAAACCCAGCTCCCCAATTAAGTGCCCAGAAGGACCCCATCCCAGAAGCCAGCCTCCAGCCTGAAAGCACTCAGCTTTACTTGCTTTGTGGGCGGGGAAGTCCACCGCTCCATTTCGTGCCCTGGCTCCTGGTTCTGCTGCTGCTCCTCCTTTGCCAATACTCTGGTGTCAAAGCTGTCTTCTGGATCAAGGAGGGTCAATGTGCAGGGATCTGAGGATCCAAAGGATTTCTACTACTCATTGTCTTTCTCTCTTGCTGGTTGTGAGACACTCCCCTCCACCCCTTTATGCTTCTCAGATGGCTGATTTTTATACCTAACAGAATGAGGATGACAATTAATCCATTAATCACTCAGAGCTTAATCATATAATCCAATCTGTATCTTTCCCCATTCTTCCCCATCAGTAAAAGGAAGATCATTTGGCTATATATACTGAATATTAAATAATTCATCATATTTCACCTAGTTATGTCCTTTAAAAAATTTGGTTCTAACATACCAAATAAATTTACATAATGGAAAATAAATGTGTAAAACAAGTAAAATTGATTAAATAAAACTTACATTCAAGTTTGATATTAACACAAGAAACTTAGATTCAGGTTTGATATTAAGACAAAAAATTAGTTAAAAGATCGATTTGAGACATGTGAGTTTGTTTTTCAGAACTGTGATGGTCAAAAGAAATAGTACTTAGACGGCAGTGGGAAATAATTTCATTTGTTTGTCATATAGTGTTTGTTATTGGGCCCTTTGAAGAGCTGCATAAGAAGTTGTTTTAAAATAATGCTTAAAAGCATGTGCACTTTTTATCCCATGATGCTACATATTTATAGTTCCTTGGACTATTATTGATATCCAATGGGGGTGAAAGTGTTCACCAAGAGTTCCTTCCAGATGAACCAGACACCCCTTTTTCATATAATCCATTCTTGCCCAGTCATTGCTCATTGGATCCAGTTGTCTAGTGGGTAAATGTAGCAAGAGTTAGTCAACCATCCCCATCTCCTCTTTATTAGAAAGAAATGCTATTGTCCCAGAAGACCTCTTGAGATAAGGAGTTGGGGACCGTAGGAGACAATAAAAGTGTTGATGTGATAGTAGGGTGGGAGAAGCATTCATAGCCTCAGTACTTGCCCCTGTCCCCCTTGTGGCCCTGCATGAACTTTCTTTCTGCTTGGCACATTCTCACGTATTGAAGTCAGTATCAGTGTCGCCTTGTGCCCTGCCTGCTCCCTTCATGGTGGCCCTCACTTTTTCTTAATGTCCTGTAACTCACTGCCGACTCATAATGACCCTGTAGGACTAGAACTGCCCCTCTGGATTTCTGAGACTGGAACTTTATGGGAGTAGTAGAAAGCCTAGTTTTTCTCTCAGTGAGGCTGGTGGTTTCAAACTGCTGACCTTGCAGTTAGAAGTCTCATGCATAACCAGTATGCCACCAGGGTTCTTGGTGGTTGGCATCTATGGGTCTATCCTTCTGACAGCAGGCACCTCTGTTTTGTTAATGTCCAAAGTGTGTGCACTGGGTCCTCTGGCCTTGTCTCTCCTCATATTTTAACCTAAGCCGCTTGAAACCACCAGCCCTTCCAAGGGAGAAGCCGCCTTTCCACTTCCATAACGAGGTACAGTCTTGGAAGCCCATGGGCAGTTCTAGTCTGTCCTATAGGGTAGCTGTCAGTGGGCATCGACTCCGTGGCAGTGGTTTGGTTTGGTACTCCAGTACTTGTGAAACAGGCTTGGTTTTTAAAGCCACCCCCGTTTACAATCGGAGAGCGTGGGACTAGCTCTGGAATTGAACTCCACGATCTCCTTAATTCCCCACCCCCTCTAGCTCTTCTCAGCTGTGTCCAGACACACTGAGCTGGCTTACACTTGGAAAGGGTTGGATCGATCGCTTTTGAGGAGGTGTTAGATGTTTTAATGAGTTTGGTGGATATCGAGTCAGATTCACTTGACTGAGACCAAGGAGGACCCGAGTTAAGAGATCATTCATTAAAACCCTTTTAGACGCAGGTGGGAGAGTCTTTATTTTTTTCTCTAAGGCAAGTGTTTCCTAAAGTAGGTGATACTACACCTGGTCGTGTTGTAAGTATGGGGGGGGCAGGAAAAAACCAGATACCACTTTATTCTGGGCTGTAGTACAAAATTTTTTAATTGCCAGGGGAGCGCTAAGTAATTTTTTTCTGAAAAGAGGCCAATAGGCCATATCTTTGGGAACCTGTGCTCTAAGGCTTCAATACACACCGCCTTTAATTTGCTATCTTAATTGCAAAACACTTACAAGTGTGTTGTGTCTAGTCCCTTCACATTCACTCCCGGGAAATGTGTGGCCCTTTTAATTTAGGGAATTTTATAATCCTTGTTCTTCTTTCTTTGATTCATTGCTTATCCAAAACAGGCTTGCCCCAGTCCTCTCAGAGAATAGGCGTGAAAAAAGTAAGGAAATTAAACTCAAAAGTAGGAGGGTAAGTCAAACGTGAAATTAACTCAAAAGTAGGAGGGTAAGTCAGAGCACATTGTTACAGACTCATGTTGTTGTTAGGAGCGGCCAAGTCAACTTTCACCTACAGCAACACTGTACACAACAGAAGCAAACACCACCTGGTCCCGTGCGTGCCATCCTCACAACAGCGTGTGTCCACTGGGGCCATCATTGGGTCAATCCATCTTATTCTGGGTCTTCTTTGTTGCTGACCCTCTACCTGACCAAGCATGATTAAACGAAAATATTTAAAGTGAAGTTCTTGTTTCTCAACATATCCTCCATCTAGGTCTATACAACTACGGAATCAGTGTTTCCATAGCTGTACCCTTCACTGGAGCCCTGGTGCTCTAATGGGTCACCCAACAGGGCTGCTGACCTCGCGGTCAGCAGTTCAAACCCACTCTACTGGAGAAAGACAAGTCTGTGTGCTCCCATAAACATTTATAGTCTCAGAAACCCAAAGGGATAGTTCTACTCTGAACTCTAGTATTGATTGCTGATACTCAGAATTGACTTATTGAGAGTGACATTTTTTGGCCTTGTTTTTAACCCTTACCCGGAGAATTCTGTGTTCTTCAATTTACACCATATCAAATGCTTGGAGCAGACTTCTCAGAGAAGGGGCCATTTCAGAACAGAGGAAAAGAGCGCTCGACACAGAAGGGAAGCCCCCTGCAGAGGCACAGAGGCATGTCCAGGAAGCTGCAAGTGGTCAGGATGGCTCCAGCTTGAGATGTGAATGGGAAGCTGTGGGAGATAAGGTTGAACAATAGACAGGGCCCGGTTTGTGAAAGAGCTTGTATGTCTGCCTAAGGAGTGTGAGTTAGACAGTCACCAGCCACTAAGGGCTGACGGTTGACGATGGACTAAACAGAACATCGAGGCGAGGGGAGCAGAAGAGCCTTGGTAGTTGTGTGGTCCCTGAACCAGGAAACCAAGTAAATAATGTTACTATTCACTGAAGGCCGAATGCAGGGGACAGAGTGGATCTGGTGGAAGAAGAGTGAGCTCTATTCTGGAGAAACTGCATTTCAGATGTCTTGGGTAGACAGGAGGCAGGTCTGTGAACAGAGGATTAAATAGGTGGTATTCCCTAGGTTTTGTATAGCTATTTTTAACGTCCTCAGCATATAATTGAGAATGTAATGTCCTTTTGCATAGCAAGTGGTGTGAAAATCATTATTTATGACTTGTGGGGTGCTGTGTTCAAAGGGCTTCCACATGCATGCATAAAATGCCAGGATTAATTTGAAAAGTTAGGGGGTTTTTTGGTTACAGAAATGTTAGTTTCCAGCACACTTCCTGGGTCTTCCTTGGTACCTGCCCAGGCATCGCTCGGGTGTCATTGCTCAGGTGACATTCCCTTGCCTAGGGAGGAGGATACCATCTGTCTGGCATGGGCGCTGTTGCCTTTAGCCACCCTCTCAGATATTTCTCACCTCTGTACGTGACCAGGGCCATGAGCATTCCCTCCTCCCCCAGCCAGTTCCCTCCTCCTCATTGTTTGTTTCTCTGGTTTCCTAGGTGACCCCATTTGAACGAATAAGCAGGGAAGTACGCATTTGTAACGGCGGCAGGTAATGAGAGAAAGCTGATGACAGTGAAGCTTGTTTCTCTGTAGTCAGAGTGAGTCAAGATTGCATTTTTCCCAAGTGAGCTCACACCATTTGCTAAGGCGGTGGCAGAAGTGCTCCCTGAACCATCCATTGATTCGTGCACCTGCTGACCTCAGGCGACCCAAGCTAGGAAGGCACAATGCTAGCAGGGGGATATCCCCAGGGAGACCTAGAGACTGGAAGCCTGTGCGACATCCTCTTGCGCTCGTGAACCTTAATGAGTGATTGCAGTGCAGTTAGTAGAAGTATTCCTGGCTCTGGGAACAGACTAGCTTCAGTCTGTTAATGACCTTCACTTAAGTTGGCATCTTGTAGTAGAAGCCCTTCCATGTGAATGTAGATTTAAGACAGGTTCAACGATCCTTGAAGAGAGACTCTTTTTATGATCGGGAATTTACATTGTGTGCCTTGGCCAGCAAAAGAGCAGAGAATAGGGGCTGGGAGTGACTGGGTAGCGAGTTTGCCTCTGAGCCTTCAGGGCTTGGACTCATTGGTTTTTCTTATGGTTGATGCTCCTCGTGACGCTTGCAGTTGACAGACTCACAGCTGAGGCTCCTCCGGACTCCGCGTTGGAACCGCAGGCTTGTGTGATCTAATGGAACTTAGCTCCACAGATCCCAGTCCTTCGAAAAGTGGGAACCTTCAAACCTTGGCGACCACTGCCAACGCTCTATCAACGGTGGTTGCCCCAGATTTCTGCACTAGAGGTTCACAGTGCTTCAATAAACAGGGGTGGAGCCACTTACAGAGGTGGTCGACCCAGTCGGAGGCAGACTTGGGGTTTAAAGTAGTAACACAGGGCAACAATGTACAGCCTCTAAAATGTTCTGTGGTCTCCAGAACTGAGGTTGGAACCTGGCGTCCTATTTCCCGGTCTCATCCCACAGGCTCTCTAAGTGAGAGGCGTTCACTTCTCCTCCTGCTGCAGCCCCTCCTGGCGTTTCTTTCTACCACAGCCTGAGCAGGACCTTTCCTTTGAAAAATCCAATTTGTACAAAGTGTTCGTAGGGCTGCCCATGTACAGTAAGCAGTATAAGAATCAGACACAGTGGATTTGAATCACAGCCCCACCCATACTCTAGCTTGTCAGTCAGAAGTCAGTAGGCTCTGTAAAGGGCTTATCCGCCCCAAACCCAAACCCAACCCAACCCGACTGCCTGCTGTTGAGTTGATTCCAACTTGTGGCGACTGTAGGACAGAGAAGAAGAAAAGCCCATAGAATTCCCAAGACTGTACACCTTTACAGAAGCTGACTGCCACGTCTTTCTTCCGTGGAATAGCTCGTGGATTCAAACACTTGTCTTTTGGTTAGCAGTCACTCTGTCACCCAAATATTTTAGGTTCCATAGACCGTATATCTCTGTTGCATCATACCCGTTTGCATTTGAAGTGCCAAATCAGCCATAGACAATATAGTCACAAGTGGGTGTGTCTGTGTCCCAGTAAAACTTTATTTTAGAAATGGGCAGCCCATGGCCCTTAGTTTGCTGAGATTTCTTGTCTGTAAAATGGGAATCATTAACCAGGGCTGTGGGAAAAAAGGGAGCTGGCTCATTATCAGTGGCTTATGATGCTCATGAAATGGATGCTGTCTGTACCTTTGGCAGTGGCTCCAATTGCACACTTTCCAGGACATGCTGGGCTGCATTTCGGAAGTTTTCAGAAAGCAGTAGAGAAATGCAGACCCATGATTACCAGTAGACTGAAGAGCAGGAGGTGGACAGATTCCTTGAGGAATGTGGAATTGTAACAATTTAGAGCAACTACTATGAATTGATGACATAGTCACAGAATATTTCTGAGGCCTGACAATATGATAGCTCCTTCAGTGGACGTAAAGGAAGTCAAGGCATACGCAGCACTTCAGTGCTGTGATTAGGGCACAGTTAGAACTCGGGCTTATCTGCGGTGGCAGCTGGCCCATGGGTGGAATGTAGAGATGTAGGGTGGGGATGAGCTAGAAGGGTCTGGTAGGCTCACCTGTGGAAGGTAGAATTTGAACTGGACCTGAAGGGATTGGTTGGTTTCAATAATGAACATAGTCCTGCCTTTTATTTCCAGCCTGCCCTTGGGCTTCCCACCCATTACCATAGAGTCAATGCCAACTCTAGCCACTCGATGGCTTCTGAGGCTGTAACTCTTTCTGACCCGAGTTTCTGATCTGAGAAAGATGAAACCCACAGAGGCAGTTCCACCCTGTTATATATGGTTGCTATGAGTGAGTATTGACTGAATGGCGGTGAGTTTGGATTTTGAATTTGAACTCATTATGAGAGCAGATTGCCTCATCTTTCTCCCAAGGAACAACTGGTGGGTTTGAACCACCAGTTGGTGGTTCAAGGATTACCCAGCAGCAGGACAAGGATTACCCAGCAGCATACCAGAGCTCTATTAAAAACAGCAACAACAACAAAACAAACTCACTGCCATTGAGCCAATGCTGACTCAGCGATCCCCCTGTGGATTTCTGAGACTGTAACAGTTTGCTTACAGGAATAAAAAGCCCACTCTTTGTCCCTCAGAGCTGCTGGTGGTTTCAAACTGCCGACCATGTGGATTGCAGCCCAGCGAATAACCACTATACCACCATAGAGTTCCGTTAGAGACTTCATTTTGTACCAAGTCAGAGTGAACAGCACTGTGTAATGAAGACGCAGAAGTACTTTCAGAGTCAGTTTGGGTAATGAGTGTTTCCAGAATGAGGATCACCCCGATGTCCCGGATCATCGCATGTATCTGTTTCTTACCATCCCAGGGTTTGACCCATAGGATCTTGGAGAAAAAAACAAAGGCCTCTTGGGGAAGAGTTGGCTTTTTAGAGGAGGTTACACTCTGGTGGCACATAGGTGAAGCTAGTCACTAGGCCACATTCTAACTGCCTTTCTCGGCCTTCCTCATCCTTCCTTTGTTCCTCTCACATTCCAGGTTGGACTTGGCTCAGTCTCTTGGACTCACTCAACTGCAGGTGAAGACGTGGTATCAGAATCGTAGGATGAAATGGAAGAAAATGGTAAGAAAGAAGAGTGTGGGTCTCAACCTTGCCCAGGATGATGAGGGGAAGTCTTAGTTCTGGAAGATGGTGAAACCACTGGATCGTTTGATCTCCAGAGTGCTGAAGGCCTTTAAGATACTGGCTAGCGATGAGCTTGTTCAGTTAGCCATTTCTCCTGACCTGGATTTTCTAATTAGAAGGATACGCTTTTCACAATTTCTTAAAATTAAAATCCCATTCACTTTTCAGTTGCTAGTTTTTAACCCCACCTGCAAACCTTTCCAGAAAGTGTTCTTCTACTCCACCAATAGCTAAGAATAGAATTTAGTGTTCTGTACTGCCATAGAGGGCATATCTGTGCAGTTAGCTCTGTGTCCTCAGATGGATTCTTAAACTTTAGTAGCTATCACAGTTAACATGAATAGTAATATGAAATGCAAAACTGTAGGTCTCACCGCAGGATACTAATTTCAGAGGATGTGGTAGACATGGGATTATGCTTGCTAATAAGTACCTGGACTATGGATAGTGAATATTTCCATCTTTGATTTAAAAATCTACTTCTTGGAATAAACACCTCCACATTTTAGGTACTCAGAACCTCAAAAAAGCTTTTTTTAAAAGCATTTTTAAATCCAAATTTTCCACAGTAGTTGAGTGTTTCATTGATCAGTTTTGCAAACCACAAAGGACAGGGTCAGCACCTAGAGATGAGCTGAGGGGTGGGGGTGGGGGTGGGACCAAGAAACTATCCTGTAGAGATAGGGTGCCTCAGACATTACTGAATTTGTACGGATCCTCTTTCTCACATTGAGACCAGGCATTCTGTATTTTCCAGGACAACATTTTGATTTACTAAACCATCTGCCATAGCATTCCAAACCTAGAGTTATGCTTTTTACCGTAGATAAATAACAAAAGTCCCTCCTAGCCTCGGGTTTGAGGAGGGGTTAAAGCTAAAGGGTAGACATTTTCTCAATTTTCTGTTTGTGTCCAATAATTAAAAAAGAAAAAAACTAACTTTTTGTTTTTGCTATTATTTGCTATTGCCTGCTAATAATAAGGAAAAACAGAAGAACAAAATTTAAATGAATATTAGTAGGGAATATTAGAGGGGAAAAAAGCCAACAAGCACCATTTATTATATATTCTGAAAAGAAGTCCTGGGAAAATCTCATTTCCTCTGCTCAGGTTTTCAAATGGAGGCAGAATTGGCTTATGAAGTGCTCAGGGAGTGAGGCAGAGATGCCAGTGGCATGTACAATCATATACTGCATGAATCAACACATACATACTTAAGGATCTCTTATGAACCAAGCCCTGTGCTAGGCACTGTAAGAATAAAGACATTAAGCATCATCTCCACCTTCAGGAAATTTATGATCAGAGGAGAAATGAGACACACAATATAGCTAAGAAGTTCATGATAAGTAAGTGTGGGGTTGTGGATTGTAGACTCATAAGAGTTTGGAGGAGAAAGAATGAGAAAGGTTTCAAAGGGAAGTTGAAATGGAAGGATGAATGGGATTCAATGAAGTTTATAGTAATTCTAAAAATTCAAGAACGAAGCTTTCAGTGGAGAGTGATCCCTAACAGTGCCAGATTTGTGTCTCAAAAGCACTGGCTGTGTTCACATGTGTGCCCCTCCCTGATTGATTTCGGGCAAGTCCCTTCACTGCTTTCTGTGCAAGTTCCACCGCCCACCTCCTTTTTCTCAATCATCATCATCGAAATCAATATCTCTGTAGTGGCCAAGGCATTGTTGAAATTGTTTATCAGCAATCATTTAATGAGTCATGCCACCTCTTCTCGAGCCACCCGTGTGTGTAGGATGTTGCATGAGCCTTTGCCTCTGTCTCAGAAGCCACTTGTCTTTCACCAGCCACTGTGCCACCGAAAGTGCTGTGGGACAGGTAGTTTTGGTCACCTCTGATGTGCAAAAACGAAATAGAGGTTACTCGGTCCACTTACCCAAGAGGAAATCCAGCAGATCAACTGAACTCAGACTCTTGTAGGGAACAAGAACACCAACTTCTCTTAAGCAATAATTTATTAGAGTACTTAGTTTCACCAAGCAATGAGATAAGTAGAGGCTAGCATGTCCACTAAATAAAAATTATACTCAACCCAGTAGGTGAGACAGCGCTGTGCACTAGTATTAGCCAGTGTGATCTGGCACAGCTGAAGCATTTCCAGGGCACAGACTTCGTATAGAAAAGGGGAAAGGGGCTTAGAGGGAATTCCAAGCAAAAGGATGTGACCCAGCTACCTGGGGAACTGGAAGTACTTCGCATGACTGAAGCTAGCATGCGAGGGATATGTTTAGCTCGGGGTCTACACTCTGATTCTCTCAGAACATCAAGGTATGTTGGGGTTCTGATCGCTTTATATGTCTTCATGGTGAAACACTTTCAAAGGCTTTATACGGGCAGTCTCCAGGTTATGGACAAGATACATGCCTAGGTGTGCCTTAAAGTTGATTTATAGGTAATTTAGAGCATCTGCATGTGGTTCTTACTTAGCTTTACTTTCATGCAAGAAAGGACCCCAAATGGCTTAGTTGTTGATGAACTCAGCAGAAGGGTGGCAGTTCAAACCACTCTGGAAAAGAAACTCTGTGAACAGTGGAAACCCTGTGAAGCCATCCCACTTCCTCCAGGGCTGCTAGGCTGGAACTGACTGAACTGGCAGTGGGTTAGTGTGAGAAAAGGGTCAGAGCCGTTTCACATGATTTAAAAGTTGCATGTGCAGCGAGTGAAGGTGACTGGGATGACTTTTCTCTGAGTAGGGGCGGGCTGAAGCATTTCAGAGAAGGCAAATTTTCATAACATTAAAGCACAAATAGGCATTGTCCGTAGGTTGACGCTTGTCATAACCCAGGGATTGCCTCTATCTCTTCAGAGAAAAATAAAAAGATAATTAGGTAATATGAATGTCTCAAGGCTAGTAACCTAATTGGAATTGGAAAAAGATTAGCATTTGATTCTCAGAGTTATTCGTATCGCTGCCAAGGACATTGCTGCCAAAACCAAGATAGTATCTCTTGACTAGTTCTTACCAGTCAGCGTTTGTAACCTATAGCGGGTTGAGTAAATGTACTCTTGCACATTCGATGGGCACTCAGCCTCTATTCCATTTCTGTTGGCTCTGGTTCCAGGAGGACCCAGAGGGGTCGTCTTCAGCTGGAGAATGAACTGGGAGAGAATTAAAATAGACTTCCTTTCTCTCTCCACACAACTAGGTGGGCCTCACACCATAATTGCCTTTCACACCGAAAGTCTCTAAATAATCAGAAGCTCCATGAAGAGGCTGGCAGTTGCTAGCTATATATAATCTTTTGTTTTTCAGGAGAGAAAGAGAGTTGTATTATTGAGTAAACATTAAACTAGAATGTGATGCCTCACGGGCATTCCACTAAAGAGACTACAAAGACAGAAAGGAACCTGACCCTTCTATAGATACAAACTATTACATTCATATTTTCCATACATGAAAGCCCTATATTAGTTCTACTGGTCAGCACACCGGTCTCCACAAGCCTAGACGGACGCCAGGGCAGCCGTGCCTGCTTTCTCTTGTCTTGTTTTATGGAAGCTCCCTGGAGTTGGGCATCCTTGGGTGGTGAACATTGTTTAGCTCTTAACACCAGCCAGAAGGTGGGCAGTTCAGATCCACTCAGAAGGATCTAGGAAGACAGCCCTGGCGAGCTACAGTTGAAAGGTCCCAGCCTGGAAAACACTTCGGAGTCGCTCTACTGTACACACGGGGCTGCCATATGTGTCAGCATGGACGTGGTGGCCACGAGCAAAAAGAAGGACAGTTCTAGGAGTTCTGCTAACCCAGGAAACTGGAAGTTAGAGGCCTGTATCGTTCTTTTTAACATTTCATTGTAGTTTGAACCAAAGTTCACAGAGTCACTTAGTTTCCTATTCAACAATATATCCGTGTTTTGTGATTCTAGTTGCACTCTCCAATGAACAGCACTCTTCCCACTTCCTCCCTGGATTCTTTGTGTCCATACACCCATTTTTTTTCTTTCTGCCCCTTCCTGCTTTCTGAAGTTTATTTATGGGGACATGCAGCCCTTTGGATCTTTAATGGCTGATTGTTCTGAGAAGCATACTCCTCTTCGGTGCTATTATTCCCTTTGTGGCGGGTCTATAGTTTGGCTGTAAGATGATCTACAGGAGTGGGAGGTCCATTCCAGGTTTGAAGAGTGTCTAAGGGCCATAATCTGTGAATTCTACCACTTTCTCTGAGAAAAATGTCTGATCTCTATGACTTTGAATTTTGGTCTACGTTTTTATCCAACTCCATCCCAGTATGATCCTGATCAGTTGGCAGTGATAGCTGGGTAGCATCTAGGTCTTTTGATCTCAAGCTAATAGAGGTTGTTTTCATGTGTTCCATTAGTCCTTTAGAATAACTGTTTCCTTAACTCTCTTTCTATTTATTCATCTCTGCTCCGGGCTAGAAGAGTATCTTCAATGGCTGCTCACAAGTTTTTAAATTCCCAGTTACAACTCAACCTTAGTAGGATGGAGAATGTCTTTATGGACTATGTTGTACCAATTAACTTAATGTCCCCAAAGACTATGATTCTAGGCTCTCAGGCCCAGTGGCCTAGTCCTGCAAAGTGCTACCCTCATATACTATATATATTATGATAATTTCATATACTAAGATATATTGTTATATATCTTGATATACGAGGGGGTACACCCCCAAACAAACAAACAAACAAACAAAAATTGGGAAAAGCTCCACTGGCTGGCTGGAGCTTTTGCAATATGCATTTTTCCTGGTAGGCAAGTATTCAGCAACTCACTCTGAGTTAGTGTGCCCAGTGGTGTTTTCTGGGAAGGTTCTCTCTGGTCACGATGACTTTTTTTTGTAAAAGTAGTTTCGCTTGAACCTCATTTTTTTGCGATGGCCATTGTAAGAGTGTGTGGCTCTTGAAATTTTGTTTCCTGCCACAGAAACTTTTGTGATGTTGAACAGTTTGCAAGGACAACACTCTGGGAAAAACTCAGGTGTACGAGTGGTTTTTTTTCATTTCAAAGAAGGTGAAATGTCAATGACAAACCTCATTCTAGACATCCATTAGCTTCCCGAATATAGGAAAATGTCAACTCATAGTGCATTTGGAGTTTGTTCCACCAGGTCAGATTGTTAATCAAGCTTTCTATTTTGAGGTTCTGAAAAGATTGCGTAGCAGTGTGTGACAAACAAAGGTCTGATTTGTGGTGGTGGTGATGGCGGTGGTGGGACTGGTTTTGCCACCTTGACTATGTACCTGCTCATGCAGCCATCGCAGTGCACCAATTTTGGGCCCAAAACAGCATGCCTCTCTTGCTCTACACTTCTTACTTGCCTGACCTTGCTCCGTGGGACTTCTTTTTGTTTCCATGAGTGAAGAGGGACATGAAAGGACAGCAATTTGAAGACGTAGAAGAGGTAAAGAAAAAACTGAGGGAGGTGCTGTCAACCATCCAACCAGATGAGATTGAAAAATGTTTCCAAGAATGGAATCACCGATTTGACAAATTTATTAAGTGTAATGCAGAGTACTTTGAAGATGATAAGGGTGTTTTATAATAAAAAATATTTAAATACATAGCTTTGAAAAAAAATCCATTTTGGGAGGTAGCCCCTCGTATTTGCTGTGCATACAAGTGCATGTGTAGAAATAGCCTCTGCCAAACATATACTTGTCCTCCAATGCACCATCCCACACTTGTTCAGGTTATATATCTACCTGTGTATTAACTCATAAATTATTGTTTGTCTTTATTCTTATTTCTGGATTGGGTGTATAATACTGTGAGCACTGTTGCCTCTCACTCTTCCATCTCCGCCGGTGTCTTCCTTTGCCTTGGTCATGTGATCATGCTGTGCTGGCCTTCTCATTGTATGTCTCACCCAAGTCAGTACATCTGTGTGTCTCACCCAAGTCAGTACATCTCCACCTTCTCCCTGCCTCCATCCCTGGGAACTGTCAAGAATGTTTCATTTAGTGCATAAACCTTTTCTTGACTTTATATAATAGTGGCCTCATACAATATTTGCTCTTTTGTGATTTGTTTCATGTAGTATAATGTCCTCCAGGTTCACGCGTATTGTGAGATATTTTGTGGATTCTTGTTCTTTGACAAGATTGTTTCCATCTTTTTGCTATTATAAATTATGCAGTGATAAATATGGCCATGCATATATCTATTTGTTTTATAGCTTTTATTTCTCTGGGATATATACTTAGTTTTGGGATTGCTGGATCATGTGGTATTTCTAATTCTAACTTTTTGAAGAAACTCTGTTCAGTTTTCCACAGCGGGCTGGTTATTTTACAGTCCCACTAGCAGTGTTTAAGTGTTTCACTTTCAATCTCCCCACATGCTCGCTGCATTTGTTGTGTTCTTTTTGCTATTTAAATCGTACCATTTCTGTTCTGGTGGGGATGAGATGATAGCTCATTTTTGCTTTGATTTGTGCTTCTCCAATAGCTAATGATCGTGAGCATCCCTTCACCTACTTGTTGGCTGCTTGGATGTCTTCCTTGATGGGTGTGCCATCTTCCTGCTCCTTTTTCAGTTGGATTGTTTGTGTTTTTGGTGTTGAAGGCTGGAAGTTTTCTATAAAGGTTCGAGATCAGTCCCTTGTGAGATATGTCATTGCCCCCCAAATTTTCCCAGGCTGCAGATTCTCTTCTGATTCTGGTGAAATCCTTTGATGCACCTAAGTGTTTCCTTTTTAGGAGGCCCAGTCATCTGTTTCATTGTCTGCTATTTATATATTTTTGGTTGTGTTTGATAGACTGTGCCATAAATTACGCCCCCTATGTTTGCCCCAATTTTTTCTTTGGTGATCTTTTACAGTTTTAGGTTTCACATGTAGGTCTTTGATCATTCCTGAGTTAGTTTTTGTATATGGTGTTTTTATTCTTCTGTAGATGGATATTCTTCTGCAAGTAGACATTCTGTTTTGCCAGTACCATTTGTTATGGAGACTACCTCCCCCTCCAATTAATGTATTTGGGCCCCTAGGATGGATTTACTTCTGATGTCTGAATTGTGTGTCATTGGTCTGTGTGTCTGTTGTGCTAATACCGGGCTCTTTTGATTGCCCTGGTTTCCTAATAAGTTCTAAGACCAGGAAGTGGGATACTTCCTAATTTGTTGCTTTTCATCATCAATGCTTTGCGTATGCAAGGTCTCTTTCATTTCCATATAAAGTTGGTGATTATTTTTTTCATCTCTTTAAAGAATTTTTAGTAGAATCTCAATTAGCATTTCATTATGTCTATAGACCACTTAGAGTATTATTGACTTTTTCACAATGCTAAGTCTTCTCTATCCATGATTATGGCATTTTCTTCCACTTACAGGTATGTGGGCCCTTTTGGGTTCTTACAGTAGTGTTCTGTAGTTTTAATTGTCCTTACGTCCTTTACGTCCCTGGTTAGGTTTATTGCTAAGTATTTCATCTTTTGGGTGTCTACTATAGATGTTGGTCCCCTCCCCACCCCCATTTCCTTTTAAGGGTGCGCTTTATGTAGAGGAATCCAACTGGTTTTGCTATGCTGATCTTGTACCCTGCCACTTTGCTGAATCTTTCTATAAGTTCTAGTAGCTCTCTTGTAGAGTCTGTGTGATTTTTTGTGTGTGTATGGGATCATGTGATCTGCAAATAGAGGTAGTTTTACAACAGAATCACCAATTTGCGTACCTTTTATTTCCAGTTCTTGCCTTATCATTCTGCTAATGCTCATATTGAATAAGGATGGTGATAAGGGGTACCCTTGTCTATCCCTGTTTTGCAAGGGGAGTGTTTCCAGTTCTTCGTCATTGAAAGTGATGTTGGTTGATGGTTTTCTTTGTGTGCCTTTAATTAGCTGTGTGATCTTGAGCAGAGTCCTTAGCTTTGTTTCCGCATCAGTAAAATGTGTGATGTATATCTTACAGTATTGTGGTATTAACTTAGATAATGTCTGTATCGCACTTTAGGATAGTGCCAGCCATGTAGCATGCAGTCAAGAAATGTTAGCTATTTTCTGCTTCATCATTATTTATTTATCTACAAAATTTATGTCTCCAGATCCAAATTTTTTGAAATCAGGACAGAGCTGAAGGTGAATCCCACATGTTCCCAAGACGCTAAGCTTTTTACCACACATTTCTTGTCTGAAAAATGAGGTGGTAAGAGCTTCTTCCCTGCACTGACATTCACCTCGCCCCTCCTACAGTTCTGGTTCACACCGTTGCTCCCTCAGGCTGATTCATGTAAGCACCTTGGAGAGGAAGCAAAAAGCCATTGTTATTTACCTTTTTTAAAAAAAAATCATTTTATTAGGGGCTCATATAACTCATCACAATCCATACATACGTCATTTGTGTCCAGCACATTAGTACATATGTTGACATCATCATTCTCACAATACCCGCTTTCCACTTGAGCCCTTGGTGTAGGCTCCTCATTTTCCCCGCTCCCTCCCCACTCGCCCCTCCCCTTGAACCTTGATAATTTATAAATTATTATTATTTTATCATATATTACCCCATCCAACGTCTCCCTCACCCACTTCTCTGCTGTCCATCCCCCCAGAGAGGAGGCCATATGTAGACCTTGTCATCTGTTCCCCCTTTCTCCCTCTCCTTCCCTCCACCCTCCAGCTATCGCCACTCTCTCCACTGGTCCTGGGTGGTTCATCTGTCCTGGGTTCACTGTATCTCCAGTTCCTATCTGTGGCAGTGTACATCCTCCAGTCCAGCCGGATATGTAAGGTAGAATTGGGATCATGGTAGTAGGGGGGAGGAAGCATTTAAGAACTAGAGGAAAATTGCATATTTCATCGTTACCTTTTTGTATCTGGTTTCACAGTTCTAGGAGGGCTTTCAGCAGGAAAGGCTAACAAGTAAATGGCCAGGTGCCTGAGAGGTAGAGATAATCACGTGGCTTTGGGTTGTGTGGTCTCTCTAGACAAGAGGGTGAACCCAAATTGGGATGGTGTTGGAGGGTCCTGGCAGAAGGGCCACAGGGTGCATGTGGGCGTGTGCTCCTGGAGTGGGGTGGGGGTGAGTTAATTGCAATGTCTCAGGTGTGCTGGAAGGCAGGGGGCCAGAGATCAAGTGCAGAAAGCAGCCAAGAGGGTAGTTATCTCCTAATTATTGCTTGTGCTGGAATGTTTTATTCCATTTAGAAAATGGTTTGATAGTTTTGGCTTTTCGTGGTAGAGGCAGGCAGCCAGGTGGGGTCTGTCCAGGCTGTGTGGGTGGTGTTCTCTAATTGCTGGGGCTAGGCTTGCTTTTGCCAATTAGGTTGTTTCCTCAAACCTGCCCTTTTATAATTTGATTACTACATGGGGCAAGTTAATTTGTATAATCTCTTTCATACCGAGTGGAGCTGCTTTCAACATGCAAATTCCATTTTGGCACATTGAGATACTTTCGAAAGTCTGTGCGCAGACTAAAATCAAAATCAGATACCGACTTACGTCGATAGGAATATAGGGACATCTGCCCAGAGGTGGATTCTGTCAGTGTCTACGTCTTGTTAAAGGCCCTCTCCGTATCTTTTGTTTGCTGTTTGCGTGAAAAATGGAGTGGCCAAGCAGATTCCCAGCTAAAAGACAAGCATTGAGGCAAGAACTTAGGGTTTTACTCCCATCAGACACAAAAATTGACAAAAATGAATTATAGACTTAAGACTGGGAGTGGATTTTCATGACTGCAATTTAGGTAAAGCATGTTCAGTTCTAACACCAACATCTCAACAAAAGATAGAGAAATTAGACTTAAGCAAAATTAATAAATTGCAAGGAGCCTGGGCTCAAATCCTCCATCCACACAAGAACACTTTGTTCTAACAATTGGGCACTCTGATGCTCACCTACCCAACACAATCGCTAAGGACAAATGGGTGCATAAGTAAACATGGCGAAGAAAGCTGATGGTGCCCGGCTATCAGAAGATATAGCATCTGGGTTCTTAAAGGCTCGAAGATAAACAAGTAGTCATCTAGCTGAGAAGCAACAAAGCCCACATGGAAGAAGCACACCAGCTTGTGTGATCATGAGGTGTCGATGGGATCAGGCAACAGGCATCTAGGACCAAGAACAAAATCATACCTAAGGTGAATTGGGTGGTGGTGGGGGCATAGAGTGGAGACCTAATGCCCATCTATAGACAGTTGGACATTCCCCTACAGAGGGGTCACAGGGAAGAAATGAGCCAATCAGGGTGCAGTATAGCACCAATGAAACACACAGCTTTCCTCTAGTTCTTTGGTGCTTCCTTCCTGCCGCTATCATGACCTCAATTCTACCTTACAAATAGGATTAGACCAGAACATGCACACAGCTACAAACAAGAGCCCTAAACACAGGGAATGCAGGATAGATAACCCCCCCAGGGCCAACAATGAGAGTAGAGATAACCAGGAGGATTAGGGGAGGGCGGGAGAAAAAAGAGGGACTCAATCACAAGGATCAATCTATAACCCCCGCCCAGGGGGATGAACAATGGAAAAGTGGGTGAGGCGTGATGGAAGACGATATAAGATATGAAAATAATAATCTATTATTATAATAATATCAAGGGTTCGTGAGGGGGGGTGCGCAGGGGAGGGGGGTGAAGGGGAGTTGATATCAAGGGCTCCAGTGGGAAGAGAATGCTTGAGAATGATGATGGCAGCATGTGTGCAAATGTGCTTGACACGCTGGGTGAATATATGGATTATGCTAAGAGGTGTAAGGGCCTCCAAAAAAAGTATTTAAAAAAAAAAGTGCAAAGACAACCCATGGAACATGGATAAATATCTTCACATCTTATACAACACAATAAAAAGTAAATAACCCAATTAAAAGTGGACAAATGATCTGAATAGATATCTTTCCAAAGAAGATATACAAATGGCCAGTAAACACATGAAAAGATGCTGAACAGCATTACTGTGCATTAAACAACAAACAAAGAACTTCACTATCTTCAAGTTCATGCTGACTCTTAGTGACTTTAAAAGACAGAGTAGAACTGCCCCTGTGAGATTCTGAGACTGTATCTATTTATGGAAGTAGAAGGTTCTGTTTTTCATGGAAGGGCTGGTTTTGACCTGCTGACCTTGTTTAGAAACCCAATGTGCAACCACTGTGCCACCAGGGCTTCTCCTGCTGTGCATTAGGGAAATGCAAATAACAATCACAATGAGATTACCACTTCACAGCCACTTGGGTTGGCGAAAATAATAATAATAAAGTATTGGTGAGAAAGTATAGAATTGGAATCATGCCCTCGACACTGCTGATATAATGTACAGTAAAATGGTGCAGCCATTTGGAAAACGGGAACTTCCCTAGAAAGTTACTAACAGAGTTAGCGCATGACCCAGCAATTTCACTCCTAGCTATATATCCAAGAAAATGAAATTGTATGTTCATACAAAAACTCATACAAGAATGTTCATAGCAGCATTATCCATAATGCCCCAAAGTCTGTCAGCTGATGAATGGATGAACAAATGTGACCTATCCTTATAACGTAATAGTACTTAGCCATTAAAAAAGAGTGATACTCAAGTCCTCCCTTAATGGACGAAAATTTTGTTCTAATAACCAGTGATGCTCACATTCCCAACACAATCATTGAAGAATAAAAATGGGTGCATTAGTTAATGTGGTGAAGAAAGCGGATGATGCCCAGCTGTTACAAGATAATAGCATCTGGGGTCTTAAGGCTTGAAGTTAAGTAAGCAGCCATCTAGCAGGGAAGCAGCAAAGCTCACATGGAAGAAGCACACCAACCCGTGTGACGGAATCAGATATCAGAAGACCCCAAACAAACAACCCTTTTGATGTGAATGAGGAGGGTCAGAATGGAGACCCAAACCCATCTGTAGACAATTGGACATCCCCTCACAGAAGGGTCACAA
>NW_022111365.1:366543-368497 GCF_000313985.2 Echinops telfairi | reverse complement strand
ATAAAAGAACTCTGTGGTTTGGTGGGTGACTACGCTCATCCCTAACTGAGCGCTTGGTGAGATCCTCAGTTGCTTTTAAAGAAAAGGGATGTAGTCATGCATTTAGTGAGTGCATTAGGAGCCCCGCATCAAAGCAGCTGAGGAAGCCTGGTTTGCCTGCAGGAAGTTTATGTTTAAATGGAAAAGACATGATTTAAGCGAGACATGTAAGTAGCCAGAATGTTCCATACCCCTGATTGATTTTAGTTGGTCGAGTGTTGGGCTACTGACTACAAGGTCAGCAGTTCAAGTCCAAGGAACGTTCGCTGGACCAAGCCAGGGTTCAATGGAGAGGTCTCCGGATGGTGGAAGTGCCGCCGAGTTTGGGCATACTTTCTTTTCTTCCCAAACCCTGTGACTTCACTCCTGAGAGGGAATTATTTTTATTAGAGGTGGGTTTTTATTGGGATGCTGGAAAGTGGAGGGAAGACTATTTTATAAATTTAATAACTCTTTATTCTCCCTTGTAGGTCCTTAAAGGTGGACAGGAAGCTCCCACAAAACCCAAAGGTCGCCCTAAGAAGAACTCCATCCCCACGTCGGAAGAGATTGAAGCTGAAGAGAAGATGAACAGCCAGGCCCAGAGCCAGCAATGCCCAGAGCTCCCTCAGAGGCACGAAGTGCCCCATGACCCAGAGGAACCAAAGGCCCGTCATGTCGCCTTAGAGGTGGCAGAGCCCCCAGGCCAGCCCCAGGAGTTGCCAATAACCTCTTCGGAACCCCCACCATCAAGCTAAAATAAAACCCTTTGGGTGGGGAGGGGGAGATTGGGAAGAAGGGAAAAGAGAGAAGACAGGGAAGTTAGGGAGGGAAAAGCTTCGGAAAGACTATACAGCTTGGTAAACGTGGGGAGAAGAGATCCCTGTCTTCTCCCTCCCAAAGCTCTCAGTGGTGTTTTCATCGCAAGCATTGCTGATGGTGACTTGCTCATCTCAGGCCTTTCTTCTACAGAGAGGCCGCTTTAGCCCTTGATTCAAGGAGGCAGCTCCTGGAACTGCCTGTCCCAGGCGGAGAGCTGGTGGAGGGGCTCTCCACCCAACAGCTGGTCACAGTAGAGATTGCTCTGGCTCCTTACTTTGCTGGCCCTGAGCGGCAGAGAGATGTGGACAGCAGGCCCTGGATCCTTGCTGACTCCGCACTTATTTCTGTAGTTTTACAAGAGAATTTAACGTTTTGGTTGTTTTTTTGGGGGGGAGGACGAGCAGGGGAGTTGAAGAGGGTGGGCAAAATGAACTGGGGGGAATGGGGTCCTGAGTTGTTAGAGTTGTTTCTGGATGAAGCTTGTGCTTGTTTACAGACACGTGTGCCTTTGTATCCACTATAAGGTGGTCAGGTGACCCAAGAACAGAAAAAGCCTTATTTTTCTTGCTTCACGAAATTGCCAACCCTGAAGCTGCAATGCAATATGTTAAGAAAACCTTTATTTTTTAATTAAAAATAAATCTTACAACAGGATGAAGTGTTTTATTTCTTTCGGGGAGTGTATTTCTCATTCACTGCCATCGAGTAGAAGTGCCCCTGTGGGTTTCCGAGACGATAAATCTTTACAGGAGTAGAAAGCCTTCTCTTTCTCCTGCAGACTGGTTGGTAGTTTTGAACTGCTTACGCTGTGGTTAGCAACCCGTCTCTGTAACCTTTTATACCACCAGGGCTCCCTGGGGAGTATCTTTAGGCCTTCCAAAGTGTGTTCTGTGGAAAGAGAGAGCCAGAGAACCTCAAAGAGAGGGCCAAGCGGTTAGCTAACAATTGCTCTGCAAAGCAATGGAAGTGCCTCCAAGACACTTGAGGTGGAAGAGAATGGAGGTGCTGGGCCACTGCCCACCCCTTCCCACCTGCCCGTCCTGACAGGCTTCCCTGTCCGCTGCTGTATAGTTTGGACTTCTAATTAAAAAAGCAGTTTTACCCTTTTGAAGAG
>NW_022111365.1:361144-364029 GCF_000313985.2 Echinops telfairi | reverse complement strand
GGCTAGACTGAATATCCTTATGTGCAAATATTGGACCAAATAATTGATTTTTATCTACTCAGGTTAGATTCCAAGAACAGATATTCTGGTCTATAGGAATGAACATTCTTAGCACTCTAGTATTTCTTATAAAGTCATCATTTGGGTGCTGGGCCCTGCAATTTTTAATACAAGACGTAAGAACTTCTAGGCCAGTTGTAGGTCCCTGCGTGGCACAAACCATCTGCACTCAGCTGCGACCCTAAAAGTTGGTGGTTCTAATCCACCCAACAGGACCGTGAAGTTTAGGCCTGGAGATGGGCTTCCTCGAAGATGACAGCCAAGAAAACCCTACAGAGCAATTCTACTGTGTAACACCTGGGGTCGCCATGAATCAGAAGCAACTCAACAGCAAGTAGCAACAGGAAAGCTAGAGGTGCTCTGTCCCTTTAAATGAGGAACTACTGTCGCACTTTTAATAAGTGGTATGCTCCAGTCACCCTAAAAGGAGGACTCCGACTACAGGGGCTGGACGCTGCCGGATGCCACTTTGAACCGGTTCCCTGGCATGCTCACCTGTGAAGTTCTTCAAGTGCTCATTATTAATTAGGCAGGCATTCTCTACCCAGCTGTAGACTTGGAAAACACAAATCGCCATTAAGAGTGGCCTTATACAGGAAGTAAAACCGGTTCCAAGAGTTCTGCAAAACAAAGCGTAGAATTAATTTCCAGGTTGAACAGGGATGATCTATGTGTTTGCGATCCTCGGGCTGCCTGCTTCTCCGCATCCACAAGAACAAGGAGACAGTGTGTTTCTGATGGGGCTGAGGTGCTGCCTCCAGATCCTCCACTGTAGGGATCAACAGAGGGAAAGCCAGCTTTCTCGAGACTGGTGAACAGACAAAAAGAGTTGGCCTCAGAGAACCAGTTTGGGCAGAACCCACACCTCACTGTGGCTGCAGAAAGCCGTCTCCCCACTTGCAGCTCACCTCACAGCGCTGTGCTAGGTCTGCCAACCAGGTGGTACCACAGCGAGTCAGAGAGTAAAAAGAGAGCCGTGCCATGCTGCCCTCACCCTGTTCTGCTTAGCTCCCCACGGCACGGAGGGAAACTCATCTTCCCGCAGTGGGCTTAGGTGTCTAGATCAGGCTCTCGCGTTGTGCTTTCTCGAGGTCTCTCTTGGTGACTCTCCCCACAGATACATGTGAGCCGATCTACACATTGGATTCATGCGTGCCAGGCTCCATGCCAAAGTTTTGACTTGTGGCTCTTAGTCGTTGGCCTTCTTCATCTTTGGCAACCCTGAGGTTGTAGGTATATCAAATTTATATCCAGAGAGGGTTTAAGATATCAGATGGTCTTTCCTTGTGTTTTGGAAGCCCAAGCCCAAAGTTACCTCCACTGACAAGTCCTGGACCAGTCCTGGGGCCTGAGGTCTGTGCAGACTGGCCTTCAGAGACAACGGTTACTCACGTGCCAGGCCTTGGGCTCTGAGCAGGCACCCTGCTGGGCTGTGCCTTGGGGACCAGCCCAGTGCTGTTCCTCTATCTCTATCTATCCATTTCCTCCCCGGCCCCCAGAGACCTATGACTGACATCCAGAAATGAGCTCCACACATTCCCTGTTCTATAAAATATGGGAAATAGATGGGGATTCTGCGCAAGCTAACTCATCAAGCCTCGACACCCAGGATCCCTTCACTCAGGCACTTTCCAATGTTCATCCTCCCTTTTATCATTTGCCATTCATTGCGGGCCATGCTAAATAAATCCAGGGAGGTGCCCCCACAAGGACTCAGGCTCTTGATTTAGGGTCTGTTCATCTGGTTTTCATAGTTACAGAGAGGAAGGGAGAAAGCAGAGTCAAGTCCACTGCAGTCTCCTGGCAGAGAAGTTTGCTGCATAGGCATGGATAGCCCTCCTCTCTTTGTGAATGCTTTCTTTCCCTCCTCGAAGGCCTGAGAGCCCTGTGGACGCTTCTCCATGGCCAATCCCATTACTCAGAGAGGTTAAGTGTCTTTCCCTGGGTCACAGTAGGTCACGAGCCATAGAGCGAATGGGCCTAGGTTCAGATTCCCTGCAGATTGCGTTCATGATCAATGTGCTTCCCTCCTCCCACGGAAAGGAAGAGTGGGAGCCTTTTGTGGGGACGGATAGTGGGAGCGTGTATGTCAGGCTGGAAGACTGGCCGGGGGTGGGTGGGGGGAGTTATGCGAAACCTGTAGCAGCAGTCTGATTTCTGCACCACAGTCCCCTCTACTGAAGGGATCTGGAGGACGGTCCAGCAGGCTTCTTTTGCTGCTACTCCCACAGCGTGTGTCTCGTCCTTTAGAAACAAGAATTCTTGGACTCTCAGTAAGTGTCCACCTCTGGTTGTTCAACAGTGAATTCGTATTCTGGGTCACAGTTGTGCCCTCTTGCTTTTTATACACCATCTACCAATGTTTCCAAAGACAGGCTCAGACCGATTAACTCAAAACTTTACCACCTGGGCCTGATACTCTGAGCCACTGGCCTTCAAACTTGTCTGAACATAGCCATTAAACAGTGGCCTTAAAAACACCAAACCCATTGCTGTCAAGTCGATTCCAACTCATGACAGCGCTATTGGACTGAGTAGAACCGCCCCAGAGTGTTTTCAAGGCTGTACATCGTTACAGTTTAAGCACACTGCCTCATCTTTAAGTTAGCAGCCCAGCACTACAGTGCCACCAGCCAATTTTAAGTTTGTCTCAGCACCTAGTCCATGTGAGAACTATCTTCTCGAGGGGACTTGGAAACCTCATGGCCTTTTCCTCCAGAACACACCTAACCTTCTCACAACCGTTCAACTTCATTCCGCTCAGCCTTGTTCTTCTAGACCCTGGGCTGGACGTGGTTTGCAAGTGGACTCCAGGGCACTGATCA
>NW_022111365.1:355027-357142 GCF_000313985.2 Echinops telfairi | reverse complement strand
TTTTTGTTCCAGGTTTTGGCAATTCCTTTTAGATAGATTTGTCATCAACAGCACTCTGAATAAGCAAGAAGACTAAAAATAGAAATATCCCTGTCTAGTTGATTCATGGTGATCACATGAATTTCACAGTAAAACTGCTTAAGCGGGTTCTCAATGTGTACTATTCCAGGAGTAGGTCATCAGATGTACCGAGTGGGTTTCAATTGTCAGCTTTTTGGGAGGAGTCAAACACAAACCATTTCCACTCCCCAGCACATCAACACATAGTTAGGCCTTTGGATAAAACCAAAAATTTTAATGTATCTAGACCAAAATTCTCATTGGTAGCTTGTGGTGGTTTAATGTGGCTGGAGGATGGGAGTTCATCCTAGTGTGTTACAGAATGGCAGAGAAGCAAGTAGGAGCTGTTTCTGGACCTTGGTTTTAGGGAACCAATTCTGAAGACTCACAGTCGGGGAGTCATTGCTGACTCAAGGTGACACCCTGTGGGTTTCTGAGACTGTCCCTGTTTATGGGAGTAGAAAGCCCTGTCTTTCTCCTGCAGAGCTGCTGGTGGCTTCAAACTGCCCACCATGTGGATCACAGCTCAAGGCATAACCACTCCTCCTCCAGGGGTTCCCACCTGTTCTGATGTGGAAGGCAACGTGCTCGATCAATGGGCAGTAGCCACAGATTATCTTGCCATTGTGCAGATAGAGAACCCGGGAAAGATGGAAGTGACCTCATAAAAGGTCCCAATAGCAATCAGGGTCAGAACCCCACGCAGAACTCTGCCCTTACAACGCAGAGGGCCTGGCATTTCCTACTGTTACCGGAATTAGGTTCTTGTCTTTTATCAAGAGAGAGAATTACTTTGGTCAGACATAGAGGCAACAACAGAAAATTTTACTAACGCTTTCAAGGGTAGCCTTGTCCAGGCTTGGCCTAAGAGCCAGGGAGTTTAAAGAACAAAAATAGTTCATATTGTACAAGTGCAAGGGGAATTTAAAGGTCCTGCAGGGATGTTAGTGATTCTGGGAATTTCTGTCTCACATGCTCTGTTCCTACTAGATGACAGTGGGTGCAAGGGATTCTGGGGAATGTAGTCCACAAGATGGCACTGGTTTTCTCTCTGAGGAAATATTTATGAAAAAAAGTTTAAAAGTTTCATAAAGAGAGTGCAGGCTGGACTCGGAGTTTCTCTGATCTCAGATAAGGAAACCACTTTCATTTCTATTTCTGGTCTAGCTGCCTTTACTTTTATTCCCCTGATTGGTTTCACTACCTTCATAATCAGGTTAGCCAGCATTTGAGTCAGCAAGTGCTTTCTGAAGGCTCACTTGTGCTAGTGCTATGGGGGAGGGGAGGGGAGGAAAAGAGGGGAAAAGTGGGGGGGGGTAGTAAAATAAATAGTTCCCAGATAAATTAAAATCTGGCTGGAGAAACAAAGTGTGAGTTTGGCTGTGAGGGCAGGGATTACAGCTAGGCTTTGTCATCATTACAGTTGCCAGTAAGGTGGCATTCTTTCAGGGCAAATAAGGTGATTCATCAGGATACATCCCTCAGCATGTCCTTAACAGGCTGGTCCCACTAAAAGAGGGTTACTGTCTGAGGGAAGCCGCTTGTACCCCTGGAAGGGTGATTAACACTAGAGCAACATGTATTTGCTAAATTCCCTTGAATTTGCCTCTAATTCCAGATTGTCACCCAAATCCTGGGTGGAGGGTGGTTGGGGTCCGGCAGAATGGACCTTGCAATGAATATGTAAGCTGGGTGTGGATACTGAAGGAAAGATAGGTCAGCATCTGCCTGCTTTTCTTCCTGGTGTTTTTCAGAGGCCATGGATGCTGCCATCCCGCCACGCCAGGCTGCCCTGTACCACCAACCCCTCAGGCTCCTCCCTGCAGAAAGGGATGCAGTAGAATGATCCCTAGTGTCAGGCTCCCTTTCTACCTGCAAGCTGCCCTCCTTTCTTTCTCAAACCCTTACTCCGTATGTTTGTTTTTGTTTCCAATTAGACACACAGTTAAGGGCCCATTGAGCTGTGCAAACTGTCATCAGGCCTGCTTTATGAATAAGGTCATTCATTGACAAAATCTTTTAAATGTTTTTTAAAGAGAAGGTAGAAGAGGAGGA
>NW_022111365.1:351348-354795 GCF_000313985.2 Echinops telfairi | reverse complement strand
TCAAAACACTTCTGTGAGAGTCTGGGGTCTAGAGTTCAGTTCTTTGTCTCTGCTCCCTGGGAGCACAACGTCTAGGACAGGTGTGGTGAGGGGAGAGGGCACGTCTGTGCACCTGCTCATAATGGCTGCCAGTGACCTCAAGGCATGTCAGGCCCATCCTTGACCCTTTGGGGTCCTCATTTAACTTCCTTGACCTGAAATCACCCAGTTCTATCCAAGCCTCTCCCTTTCGGGTGTGTTTCTTTCAAACACCTGGATTCCCAAACACACCAATTGTTCTGCCTAAAGCCTACAAATCCTGTTCCAGTGTCTTTTTAAGCACTCTGTATGTCTAAGTGGGAGAAAGACAAGGCTTTCTATTCTCATAAACACTTAGTCTCAGAAACTCCCTGGGGCAATTCTACTCTGTCCTATAGCATTGCTATGAGTCGGCATCGACTCGATGGCAGTGAGTTTGGTTTGGTGTATATGTCTAAGCCTACGATTGCTGCTGAAAGACTGGAGGCTTGAGTCCACTCCGAGGTGCCACAGAAGAAAGGCCTGGCAGTCTACTTCCCAGTAAAACCAGTCACCGAAAGCCCTAGAGAGCACAGTTTCTGCTTTAACACACGAAGTCACCATGAGTCAGCATTAACTTGATGACGTCTAGTTTTTTTTTGGTGTGGTAGGAACTATAAGCCAGGAGAAGTCCCTTTTGTGTGGGTGGCACAAATGGTTAAGTGCTTGACTATTAGCTGAGAAGTTGACAGTTCAAACACACCCAGAGATGCCTCAAAATAAGATCTGGCGACATTCCCCAACGGTCACAGCCTTGAAAACTTCTATAGAGTGCATGCAGTTCTACAGTGCATGCATGGGGTTGGCGTGATTTAAACATGGCTTCACAGTAGAGTTTTTGATATGCCACGTATTACTGTGGAGTCCTGATGGTGAAGTGGTTACATTTTGGGCTGTGATTCACTTAGCTGTTTGAAACCACCAGATGCATCTTGGGAGAAAGACAGGGCTTTCTACTCCCATAAAGAGTTGCAGTTTCAGAAACCCACAGGGGCCGTTCTACCCTGACCTATAGGGTCTCTATGAGTCAGCATGGACTCAGTGGCAGGGAGTTTTGGGTTTTGGTATCATCATGAGGACTTGACAATATCTCCTTTAATCATCTCAGCATTGCTGTATGTTAGGCTCTGTGACTCCATTTCAAAGGTGAGGAAACTAAGACTGAAGTGGTTAGTTAATTCACACAACCACACAGCCTGCACCTGAGAGGCCTGTCTCACCCCACCTGGGCTAACTTAGAAGAGGCTGAGTTGACTGAGTCTGATCTCAGGGAAAAGCTAAAGGCAGGCAGCCTTACTGGACACCCCCACCCACCCATCTCTCAACTATCCATACTGCAACGCCCCTCCCTTATTCCCACAGGGGAGTGATTGGGGACCCCAACAGCTGGTCCTCACAGAACTCCATCTGCCCTTCTAGTGTGAATTATCAAGCCCAGGACTTCCGCCCCACTTCTGTGTCTTTGAAAAGGCTTGAGAGTACAGGGAAGCTGCAGGTGTATTTACAGGGGTCATTTACAGTGACCTTGAGAAAGGATGCTAGTGTCTTGGAAAAGCTAGGAGGGAGAGGCCATGTCTAAAGCCCAGTCTTAGGACAGGCCCTCACTATGGAGCAAGGAGCATTGGGAAAGCACATTGTCTATGGCGTCAGAACAGGCCAGGAGAGAGAGGTCACCACTGGACTCAGCCTTCAGGGCTAATGGTCTGTTCAGCTGCAGACACAGATACAGTTCTTTCTCCATGGTTCTTTGAGTGAGTGAGCCCTGAGGCAGCCTTGGAGCCCAGGCCTGGACCCCAACTCACCATGCTCCTCCCTTCAGAGGTTCCCTGAGCTCCTCTTTCTCCTTCTCTTCTTTCTGGTTTCTTCTCAGCCATTTGTTTATTTTATTTACAGCTGGTGTGTGGTTTGTGTTCTAAGCAAACAAATCCCCTAGTACGAAAAGTTGCTATGAATACAAGCATAATTACACACAGACCATGCACAGCCCAAACTGATGTTCAGCATGTAAACATGATGCAAGAAGGAGTGTTCACTCACACCTACAATAATGTCTTAAGAACTTTGGGACATGGTTTGTTTTGTGTTGCTCTCTAAGGATGGCAAACAATTGCTTTTGTAATTAAGATGCCGATGCCCAGATGGACACTGTACCTAAGAGTGTGGTGATGGGACTCAAAGACATCACTGAGTACATTTCTAAGAAAAAGGTGTCTGCACTCGAGGATGCTGTAAGGGACCAACTTACCTAAATCCAGCCACCTTTAGACTCAGTATCGGATTGAATTTAAAGCATCAGCTGATACAGAGGGGTCCAAAGGCAGTAAGTTCTAGTCATAAGACGGGGTTAGCATAAGAAGAGATTTTGTAAACTCAATTTAGGCGTGCTTCCAACGCTCACTTTGACTTATTTTTAGCTTGCTCATCTGTTTGTTCTTTCATCTGAAGATTGGTGAATTTATGCTCAATATGGATATTTAACGTTTGAACATAATATTTGACATGTGGTAAAATAAAAAGTATGAAGTAAAGTTACTTGAGATCATGTGCTGGCAGCTAAAGGAAAGAAACAATCCAGGGTGGCACAGAGGATGATTTGTCCAACTAGCGGAACCGTTGGCAATTGAGCCCATGTAGTGGCATCTGTCTTGGAAGAAGTACAGCCAGAACGCTCCTTAGAAGCAAGGATGGTGAGAGTCCATCTCAGGTACTTTGGACATGCTCGGAGCAGAGACCAGTCTCTGGAATAGGTCACCCTGTCTGGTACAGTAGAGGGACGGTGGAAAAGAGGAAGGCGCTGAGAAGACGGATCAACACAGGGGCTGCGACAATGCGCTCAAACATAAGGACAATTGTGAGCACGGCACAGGACGGGTGGTGTTTCTTGTGGTTGTACACAGGCTCTCTGAGTCAGACGGACTCGATGGCACTCACCAACAGACACACCTCGGAAGGCAAACCTGACATGCAGCTTCTAAAAGGCCATGACTTTGACAATCAGCTGGAGAAGTTCTAGTCCTAGCAGTTCTCTGGGGTCTCCATCAGCCAGAACTGCCCGACAGCAGCTGACAACGAAGAGCGATGACACCCAGCAGAGGGGCGGGAGAGTGAGAAGAGAAAGGGCTAGCTTTGGGCCTTTCAGACATAAAAGGGTGATTGCATAATTAGGCTTGAGTTTGGGGTAGTGT
Organism: Echinops telfairi; assembly: GCF_000313985.2. Lineage (NCBI taxonomy): Eukaryota > Metazoa > Chordata > Mammalia > Afrosoricida > Tenrecidae > Echinops > Echinops telfairi. The sequence continues at coordinate 351,553 of NW_022111365.1, read as the reverse complement.
CCAATCCGTAAGACCTTGCTATATGCCAATTACGTAGAGCAAGCCAGAAACAAAACCCTGGAGAAAACAATTTAGCTCCTAAGAAAACAGACAGGAGTTTAACGATGGAACTTTTTAAAAAAAATCATTTTACTAGGGGCTCATACAACTCTTATCACATTCCATACATACATCAATTGTGTAAAGTGCATTTGTATATTCATTG
>NW_022111365.1:348878-350245 GCF_000313985.2 Echinops telfairi | reverse complement strand
ATGTGCATGTCTTTATCTAGATCTCTATAAATGCCCTTTGCCTCCCATGAACACTAAATGAATGCTGCCGAGGCAATCTTCACAGGATCACCATTGAACCTGGAGATTCCTTCCAGCAAACGTATAAACAGGAGCATAGGAGTGTTTCATGTTGTTGTTGTTGTTGTAGGTGCCACTGAGTCAGTTCTGACCCATTGCCATCTCATGTGTAACCGAACGAAACACTGCGTGGTCCTGCGCCACTGTGTCAATCCATCTCATTGAGCAGCTTCCCAACCACCAACCTTCCAAGGGAGAAAGAGGGGACTTTCTACTCCCGAAAAGAGTTACAATGCTAGAAACCCACAAGAGCAGGTCTGCACTGCCCTACAGGGTTGCTATGAGCTAGCATCCACTCAATGGCAGTGAGCGCGTTACTCTGGTAAAGAGTTGCTGTCTCAGAAACCGAAAGCCCTATAGGGTTGCTAAGAAGCAGAATTGAATTGATGCCGGTGAGTTTGTTTTTGTTTTTAGTTTTTGGTTTGCTGACCTGTGGATCACAGCCCTGTGCATAACCTTTACACCCTTGGGCTCCTTAGCATCTGGATTATGGTATCTAAATTCTGCTCCTGAGAGGCATGGCTCATTCTAGATCTGAGCAGTGATTGTATAAGATTCACTTGAAATATCTTGTAAGTAGTAAACTACTTACAAGTAATAAGTAGTAAATATCAGAAAGTAGTAAACTATTAAACACTTCAAGGTCACTGGGGATATGAAAGTAAGCTTGAAGAAGCTTCTACTGACCAGAAGTGATGAATGTGAGTGTAAGTAAGAATGATAGCTACAGTCAGTTGATACATGTGTAAATCTATGCTTAGAATTTAAAAAGTAATTTACCACTGTTGCAAGACTGGTTGAAACCAACTCATTGTGAAAACTAACAAAGAAAAATCAGCATAAATTTATTGTATATAAACTATGCCTTCCAGTAATTAAATAATTAATGAGGTGAAGGTTATATAATTTATATCTTTATAGAAGATGTTAAATAAAGAAGGAATTTAAACCCCTCCCCCCAAAACAAAACAAAACCAAGCTGAGGTAGTTAGTTTATTGTGCTAACCTGTCCGATAAACACATGTGGGATTACTTGAAGGGCGGAGGAATAAATGGCTTGGTCAGCCTCGCCTTTCTAGTTCTTGAGTCTCTTGCTTTCTGATGGTCGGGCCAGGGTGCAGTTACCTTAGCTAGTTCCCTGCTTCAGCCGGCAAGGCTCACTTCCTACAAGACATCCCTGAGGAGAAGCCGCATGGACCTACCCCAATGCAGCCCTGGGTGCTGGAGCAGCCTTGTGGAGGCCCCTACCAGCGCTGAGATGCTTACAC
>NW_022111365.1:347077-348332 GCF_000313985.2 Echinops telfairi | reverse complement strand
CATCACACACAGAGACAAGACATGATATGCCCACTAATAAAAGTGTGCACCACCAATTCTGAAGAATTCTTGCAGAAGAAAAAGAAAGGAATAGTGAAAGGCAAAATGAAATGAAACCCCTCCTTCCAAATCTGGCACACTTTTAGATCCAAAAGACAATTTCAAGGAAACAAAGGGACAGAGATTCCCATATATATTTGAGTATAAGCCGACCCACATATCAGCCAAGGCACCTAATTTTACCACAAAAACTGCATAAAAAATTGTGCTGAAAACTCGGCTTATACATGAATATATATGGTAGATTAAATGATATTCTAGGCATACAGTCAGCAAAATCCAAACAATATCCCCAACAATGGACATTCTTCATTTCACCCACCCTCAGTGATTTACTTCTACAGTTACACCCTGAGCCTTGCTAACATGCAAAACTTATTCAAACATTTTACTAATTCAAACATTTTTCTTCCCAATCACTTTTAATTCTTTCCTTTCTGAATTCAACTATTGCCCTTACAGCTGTTCTCCAATGTTACCAGAACCTTTATTAAAATGATTCCATTTTCACAGACTATGCCCTTTCTCCTGCCTGCATTGAAGTCATATTCACACCCCGCACATCCTTCCTGTTTGTCTTTTTGTTACATTGTCGAGTCAAATAGTCCATCGGCATGAATGGGAAGATCTGTGTTCTTGATGTCCGTGCAGGACAGCTGATTGCTGCCGGCCGGAGCCAGGAGGAGGGCAGAGGCACTGCCACTAGTTCAGATTGCGCAACCTCTACACTTCTTGGGAATCCTCCTTCCTTCTTTAGATCAACTGCATTCTGTCTTCACTGATGATTTCAAACCTTTTCCACTTCACCCTGAGTAGATGATCAGCTTCAACTTTCCATAAGAAGCAGAATCCATTAGGCTCCCTGACCTCCCTACTACTCAGTCTACGAGCCTATAGATTTGTCTTCATCCTCCTTTCCCCTCTCCAGTTCCTGAAGAAGTGTCCTTCCTCTTATGCAAAACTTGTTTGAGCTGTTTTAGATGCCACCACCTTGCTCCTGTTTTTTGGTCCTTCACCATAGAGACTACTCTTCACTTGCTGCCTTTTCAACCTCTGCATAGATCTCATAAATGTTCATTTAAACAACTCTGGGAAATGCAAATCCAAAGCATAATGACACACAACTCGACGCCCACTGGAATGGCTGTAATCAAAATGGCAAGTGATGACAAATATTGGTGAAGGTGCGAAGAAT
>NW_022111365.1:333201-346401 GCF_000313985.2 Echinops telfairi | reverse complement strand
TCAAAACATTTTCTTTCTACTTGAGCCCTTGGTATCAACTCCTCATTTTTCCCCTCCCTTCCCTCTCCCTCCCTCAGGAACCCTTGATAATTTATAAATTATTATTATTTTTTTATGTCTGACACTGATGTCTCCCTTCACCCACTTTTCTGTTGTCTGTCCCCAAGGAAGGAGGTTATATATAGATACTTGTAATTGGTTCCCACTTTCTACCCCACCTTACCCTTAACCTCCTGGTATTGCTACTCTCATTATTGGTCCTGAGGGGTTTATCTGTCCTGGGTTATCTGTATTTCTAGCTCTTATCTGTACCAGTGTACATCCTCTGGTGTAGCCGGATTTGTAAGGTAGAATTGGGATCATGATAGTGGGGGAGGAAACATTAAAGAACTAGAGGAAACTTGTATGTTTCATCATTGCTCTACTGCACCCTGACTGACTTGTCTCTCCCTTGTGACCCTACTGTAAGGGGATGTCCAGTTGCCTACAGATGGGCTTTGGGTCTCCACTCTGCACTCCCCCTCATTACAATTGTATGATTTTTTTGTTCTTTGATGCCTGATACTTGATCCCTTTGACACCTCATAATCACACAAGCCGGTGTGTTTCCATATGGGCTTTGTTGCTTCTGAGCTAGATGGCCGCTTGTTTATCTTCAAGCCTTTAAGACCTCAGATGCTATGTCTTTTGATAGCTGGGCACCATCAGCTTTCTTCACTACATTTGCTTATTCACCAGTTTTGTCTTCAGCGATTATGTCAGGAAGGTGAGCATCATGGAATGCCAGTTTAATAGAAGAAAGTGTTCTTGCATTGAGGGAGTACTTGAGTAGAGGCCCAAAACCCATCTACTACCTTCATACTACACCTATAAATATATGCACATAGATCTATTCCCCATCATCAAAAGAACCCATGCTTTTGTGGACATTAGGTAAACTCCTTCAACTTAATTTTATTTTTGATAAATATATACATTTATTTAGTTGCTATTTTCTAGGTTTCTAAATTTCTATTCTGTCTGTTGTACTGGTAATTTAATTCTGTAATGGAATAGTTTGCTGCCAACTGTTTATATAATTTAAAAGAATTTGTAAAATTGTTGACTATTGTTGACTGAAAAATCCCACTGAGACAGAAGAGGATTCTGCAGGCTGCTGTTCTTTGAAGACCTAATTCTAGGTGGCATGGGAGAGAGAGAGGGAGGATGCCACATGGGTCATTGGTGTCACAGATGTGGAAGTAGGGATCAGGCTTATGTGGGTTAATATTCCTGCACAATTGAAGAACAGAGGGGAAATTATGAAAGACCTCTAGTATGAATTGGTTTTGCTTCAGTTTAACTGGGATACTGTCAATTACCTCACTGACCTTTTCTCGAATGGAAATAGAAGGCCAAATCAGAATGGGACCTTTTAAGAAGAGATTGGATTTAACCAAAATTCTCGTGGAAAAGTTTTGTAATATTCTATGTAGCTCTAAGGAATCTATCTCCCCCATATTCATAGAGGAAAGGGATGATGAATGAATGAAAAGGAAAAACAAAATATAGTTAGTTTGTAGAAGGAAAGGTAGTGAGTGGGCGGGGAAGAGAGCATGGCATGTAAATGGCTGAAGAGTTGCCAAATGAATGAATATTTGGATGTGTCTGTGTGACTAGAGGGCAGAACTTGGCTTTGGGGAGGTGAAGGGCAGTGGCTGCTGGTAAAATAGAAGTGTGTTAGTTAGGGCCACTCATTTTGTATTAAAACATGAAAATAAAATCAAGCTCACTGTCATGGAGTCAATTCTGTCTCATAACAACCCTGTGGGACAGGGCAGAATGGCCCCTCTAAACTTAGGAGACTGTACCTTTTACAGGAGTAGAAAGCCCTGTCTTTCTCCCTTAGAACAGTTGCTGGCATTGCACTGCTGACCTTGGGGCTAGCAGCCCAACGAGTAACCACTAAGCCAGCAGGGCTCCTCATTTTGAATAACACCTCCCTAAATTCAAGTGCTTTTAATAGAACTAAACTTATCCAAGGTGGTTCAACTAGTTTCTACTTGGCACTAACCCAAAGGTTCGCAGTTCAAACAACCCCCATCCCCACTGTAGCACCACAGCAGAAAGACCTGGTGATCTGCTTCCATAAAAATGGGACAGCCAATAAAACCTTCCGGAACAGTTATACTCAATATTGCAAGGCATCACCATGAGCTGGAATTGACTCCTCCGCAATAGGTATCATAAATAAAACTATTCCTAGCTTTTCACAACATTTCAATGGGAATAAATGTCCTTGACTAGGCCACTGTTGCGGCTCTCCTTACACGAGGGCTCAGGAACTCTTCCTGTTGGTCCACTGCTCTCCTGTTCCCTAGGGCTACAGAGCTTTTCCTCCAGAAGCTGGACAGAAGACACAAGCAGAGGGGAAATGCTGGTGGATCTCATGTATAAATGAGTCAGGTGTGGAAGTGGTCTACATAAATTCTAACCACATTTTATTGGCTAGAACGCATTCATCAGGCCAAACCTAATTACAAGGAAGACTGTGAAATGTGGTCTAGCTGTGTGTCCAGGAATTAGAGGAAATCTACTTACTCACTGGCGAGCCAATCTTTCATGGACTGTCTCTAGAGTCACTGAACACAGTTTCGTCTTCCCACACAAAAAGCATGCATCTCCCTCCTCAAGGAAAACAGTCTTGAGAGAGTTAAAGTTTATTGTGCCAACCTGGCCGACAAACACATGTGGGGTTAATTGAAGGGAGGAGACATAAATGGCTCGGTGAGCTTCGTTTTTCTAGTTCTCGGGCCTCTTGCTTTGTGATGGTCAGACCAGGGTGGAACTGCCTTAGCTAGTTCCCTGCTTCAGCTGGCAAGGCTCATTTCCTGCAAGACATCCCTGAGGAGAAGCCCCATGGGCTTAACCCGATGCAGCCCTGGGTGCTGGAGCAGCCGTATGGAGACCCCTGCCAGCGCTGAGATGCTTACACATTCCCTGATTCGGCTTTCCTCCTGTAGTAGGTATCATTGTGTGTGTTTTGTGGGATGGAGGAGGACTTTGTGGATTGGTGTCAGAAATATGAGCTAATGTTGGCTTTGTGGACTTGGGCAGCACTGGGTTGGGATGTTTTCTTGATGTGCACTTACCCTTTATATAAAACTCTCTCTTATACATATGAGTGTCTGTGGCTTTGTTTCTCTAATGTGCCCAGACTAACACAGTCTAAAGTTTAATCCACCCACTGCATCCAGCTCCAAACTCCCAGGTTTCTGAGCATTTCACAGATCTCAGTGAAAGATCCAGTAGAGGTGTATATGGTCTAGAAATCTATTAACTAAAAAGCCAACACGTCTGGCTTGTCCAGCCCACATTCACACAGTAGACTATGATGGAGTAGTGACTGGAAAGCCCTAGTAGAACATCCTGTTTTCAAAGAGGAAGAGTAGGGGACACAGAGTAATTACTGGTTTATAATAATTATAAAACCATTCTGGGAGAACAAAAGTTGGGTTGCTAATTGCAAGGTTGCTCCACAGGAGAGAGATGAAGTTTTCTACTCCCATAAAGATTCGGTTTCAGAAACCCACAGAGCAGCTAGTTCTACTCTGTTCTCTAGGGTCGCTATGAGTCAGAATGGACTTGGTGACAGTGAGTTTGAGGAATACATATACTCATTACCAAAAAGAATTCGTTGATATTCATCCATTTCAGGAAGCAGTCTTTGATGAAAACCATTGGTAATGAAGGAAGAAATCAAACTGCACTGAAGGCACTGGCAAAATAAAGCATCCAGGAATCAATTGAGGACCAACTGAGATACTTCAAGAGACAGTTGCAATACTAGAAGCATTCGTACATCCATGCCAAGATATTTGGGCATCACTTTATTGTATTTAGCCTTACTTTAGTGTAAGAGAAGGCATGAAGTCTTTTCAATGATTTAAAAGCTACATGGGCAGCAATGAAGGGGATTATGAAGAATTTGTTGTGTGTTGGGCTTGGTTTGAACTTTTAAAAGTGATGGAAATTTTGCATTAAAGGAGTTGGCCTTACATCAGATATGTATCACCTCTGGGCTGTCTGGAATACTACTCAACCAGAAAGAGAAATGAAGTTCTAATACATGCTCCAAATGGATGAACCTTGAAGACATTACACTGAGTGAAATTTTAAAAAGAGTGAAAGACAAATATTATATGATCTTACTTATATAAAATGGCAAGAGCAAAAACCAAAACCAAAACCTAAAAAAAGAAATCAATAACCTAAAAAAATATCGAGAGCGACCAAAGTTTATTAGTGGATACCAGGAGCAGAGTAGGATGGAGGGGGAGAAAGGGAGCTATTGTTTGGGAAGCAGTGAATTTCTGTTTCTAGATAGATTAAAAGTAATGGATGCATAACCAACCATTTTTATCATTGCACTTGTACACAGATATGTATAGTTGTTGTTAGCTATTGACATTAGTCCCCAGCTCATACAACCACATGCACAAGGGAACAGAACTCTGCCTAGACCATACCTATAATTGTTTAAGGATTGGACCATGCAGATCAATGGGGTTTCATTGACTACTATTTGGAAGTAGATCTACAACTCTTTCTCCATAGCCCATCTTAGTCTCGAAGCTCTGCTGAAACCTGTTGAGCATCATAGCAACACACAAGCCACCACCGACAGATGAGTGGTGCTGTTCATTAGGTTCCTCGCCTAGAAATAAAACAGGGATATTTCAAATGGAAGGCAAGAATTTGATCACATTTATTCTTTGAGTTACTCTAAATATATCTATTGAACTCCTAGTTGTGTCTGGTCACTGGAATGTAACATCAGAAATACACAAATTTTTCCCCAAGGAGTGCTTAGTTGTGCTACATCAAATCAGTTCTGAGTCACAGAGACCTTATATGATAGCATAGAACTGACCAAAAGACTTCTCAGGGTGTTTTCCTTATCAGAGTAGATAGTCAGATTTCCCCCCCAATCTAGCAGCTGGTGTGTCTGGAATACCAGCTTTTTGGTTAGCAGTTGAACACTTAACCATTGTGTCCCCAGGGCTGCTTCTTAGTCTGGTAGGGAGATGTAAGCAAGTGCTACAAACCTCTGCAAAGTACAAGAGGGCATAAAGGGTGAGGTGATTCATTCCAAATGGGGTTTGTGCAGGACTGGGATCAGAAGAGCGCCCAGAGTAATGGTCGATCTATGTCACTTGTCTTAGCTAATGCTGGCAGCATTCTGATAAGGCTTCAAAAAGTTTATGGAAAAATGGAATTTAAAGATAATGCAAGTTTTCTGTGAACTTTTTGACACGTCCTCATACTGTTCCCATTATTCATATGAAGAAATGGAGACTCGGTGAAGTCATAGGACTTGTTTAAGTTTCTATGTGAACCCAGTTCCCTGTTATTTCTGTTCTACTCCATTTACACAAACTATATACAGGTTGCTAAGCTACTGATACACAGCAGAATGACAGTGTTCAATTTTGGAGTTGAATTGTTCAGACTCATCTCTGTCTTTAGTTCCTTCCTCATTAGGTTAGTTAAGTGCTTTCTTGGAACAAGGTTAGGTACATTCTCTCTATAGGAGATGGGGTTCTTTTAGGCTGACAGTACTCATACAGGTTGACCCTCACCACAACACTGGCTCCTTCTCCTTCTTCCCTTCTCTGGGCTCCCATTCACAGGACTCCACTGGGTTTCCATGGCTGAAAGTTTTCCTCTCCATGCTCCTGTTCCTAAAGAATCTTTTCCCACTCTATAGTGCTGACTGAAGCTGACTTCAATTGCCCTTCAGTGGATGATACTTACCCTGAGCCCCAACTTCTCCCAGCTGGGACAGTCTTACAGTGTACCCCACTCCCTATGACATGGGACAAGGTTGAACTTTGGGATGATGACTTCATCTAGGAGACACAAGAGCAATGGCTTTTCTTTTAATGTTTTATAATACCTTTATTAAACAAAATGTAGTGTTGCCATCCTATGCCAAGTTTCTTGATTGTGTGAGTAGAAATGATTAATCTTTGAAATTCAGGACTCCTACATCTAGAGGGGTAATTCCTAGCTCTAGTGCACATAAGAATCATTTGAGGCAATTAAACACCCTATTTTCTGAGTCTCATGCTAGAATTAAATAACTAGGAAATGAAAGCTGAGATATATATATTTTTAAGCTCCTACAGGTTATTTTGGAATTGAGGGGCATTTAAATCATGTCCAAGCAATTGGCAGGGCCTGGGCACATGTTGAAAGAGAAGAGGTGTTGGCAGGAAGAGGTTTCAAAGCAATGAAAGTCTGAACAAAACTGTGGAATTGGGAGAAGCAAGCTTCGGGATGGCAAGGGGTCCCATTTGCTTAGAACAAATGGACCATAAAGAGAATAGTGCGGTTCAGGTTAGACAGGTAGATGATGGCTCAGTCATGACAAATGTGAATTTTATAAGAGAATAGTAGAACCTCTAGGGGACAATGACCAGCTCAGAAACCCACAGGGGGTCGCTGTAAGTCAACATTATCTTGATGGCAGTGAGTTTGGGTCTTTAGTAACACTGAGAAAGATCAGATTTTAAAAGGTGGAAATCCTTTAATCCCAAGTGATAGCACTTCCACTAAAACCCGGGAGTCCATGTAACCTGACAAAAGAGACTTGGCTGCAGTATCCAGGCACATGATCCCCAAAAGGAGTAGAGACTTAATTACAAAAGTGGGATATCAGAGGTCAGGTGGGGTTGGGTACAGTCTGCTTCTGTCTCTTCTGGGAGCAATCGGTGTGTTCAAAATACAGAGAATCTTACACCAATCTTAGCACAGAAGCAGCTCAACATCACATCAGGGCTTTCTACCCAGAAGTCTGTGTTTTAACTAGAGGAACCAGTGCACAAACCCACACCAAGAGTAAAAAGACATATTGCATGGGGACAGAGGAATGGAATTTCCAGGAGAGAGGAAGAGGCTTTCTTGGTATTTGATCAAACCTACTTTTCTCAGACAAGACTGTATTCTGGACTAATCTGACTTCTTTCTGTATTGCTTGCACTTTCATTTCAGTGGTATAGGGATAACTAAATTGAGGATTTTACTGCTTTCTCAAGCTCAAAACTATGTGACTGTGTATAAACCATATGTAATGGTTAAGATTTTGTGTCAACTCGGCTAAGCCATGATTCTTAGTGGTTTGACAGGTACTATGTAATCATCCTCCATTTTGTGATCTGATTGGAGAAGTCAATCACTTTAAAGGGGAATGTCCTTGTGATGTGACTGGCATACCACATACACGGATGTTCTGGCAAAGCTTGTGCTCTTTCAATCCTGCATCCAACTCAGCATCCTCTGACCTCCTATTCTCAGGATGTGAGCTAGCAGTATGTCATCTGACTTGCCAATCTGATTCACCTCTGTAATTATATGAGTCGGGAGAAGCCTCCACTCTGTCCCACAGATTTGGAGATCGCCAATATCCTCAATTGTGTGAGCTGTTTCCTTAAAATCTCAATCTCAATCTTTCTCTTTCTCTCTCACTTGCTCTTTCTTGTTATCTGTCTATCTATCTTTTGGTTATTTTAATATATAATTACAGGATACCCCCCCAAACCAGAATCACCCCCACTCAAAGCTATGTATTTAATAATAATTTATCATTTTTCAAGGGTTCACAAGGGTGGGAGGGTTGGAGAGGGAGGGGAAAAAAGAGGAGCTGATACCTAGGGCTCAAGTAGAAAGAAAATGTTTGGGGAATAACGATGGCAACATATGTACAAATGTGCTTGATACAATTGATGGATGGACAGTTATAAGAACTACAAGAGCCCTCAATACAATGAGTTATAAAATAAATCAATAATTTAAAAAAATTTGTTTTCATATCTTACACCATTTGTTGTTTCCTTTCACCACATTTCTCTTGTTCATCTCCCACCCCCGTGTGTGTGTGTGTGTGTGTGTGTGTGTGTGTGTGTGTGTTATACGTCGATCATTGCAATTAGTTCCTCCTTTCTCTCATGGTATCACTACTCCTATTACTGTTCTTGAGGGGTTTATCCATCTTGGATTCTGTGTGTTGAGAGCTCTTATCTGTCATAGTGTACATGCTCTGGTCTAGCCAGATTTGTAAGGTAGAGCTGGGGTCATAATAGTGGGGATGGGGGTGGGGTGGAAAATTTAAAGAACCAGAGGAATGTTGTATGTTTCATCTGTGCTATACTCCACCCTGGCTGACTCATCCCTTCCTTCTGACACTCTGTGAGAGGATATCCAGTTGTCTACAGATGGACTTTGGTTCTCCTTTCCTGTCCCCCTTATTTCGCACCAATATGATTGTTTATGGCCTTCTGATGCCTTATACTTGATCTTGTTGACAACTTGTGATCATATAGGCTGGTGTGCTTCTTCCATGAGGGCTTTGTTGCTTCCCTGCTAGATGGTGGCTTGTTGAACTTCAAGCCTTTAAGATCCCAGGCACGCTATCTTTTAATAGCTGGGCACCTTCAACTTTCTTCACCACATTTGCTTATGCACCCATTTTGTCTTCAGCAATCATGTCTGGGGCATCGTCTAGATCTTTGATTTCCCTTGACGAGACTGGGGCGGAGTGACGATGGCATCTTCCATGTTTTGATTGATATTTGGTTGGGCGTCATAAGAATGGCACCATGTCACCAGTAGTGACTTTGGGGGAAAAGTCTGGGTTACTTTGAAGATGTTCTTTCAAAGCACTGCATGTTTCCACTCAGCACTCTTTTTCCTGGTCAGTTAGAACTCAAAGCACAAATTTTACAGTGATCCTTCTCATTCTCAAATCTTATATTAAAATTTGCTGAACCAAGTTCCAAGATAGTTCAGATAACTTCCCCATCTCTTCAATGGTCCTTTGTAGGTCTTTGAGCACAAGTGCATGAATTTTGAAAACATTTTCCTCCATTCGGGAAGTTGACAGATGTCCAGAACAAGATTTGTCACCATTCCACATTTCAACTTTTTCGAAATGAGAATACCACTCATACACTTGAGTGTTTCCCATATCGCTGGTCTTGTAAGCTGTGTTCAACACCACAACAGTTTCTGTAGCAGGTTTCCTGTGCAGGAAACAAAATTTCACAGCTGCATGCTGTTTTCTTAAATAGGCCATCAAAAAACAAAACAACAACAACAACAACAAAAACCTGAGGTGTGAGCAACACTGCTTTTATAAAAAAAATTCACTGTGACCAGAGAGAACCTTCCTGGGCAATGCCACTGGGTGCATGAACTCAGAGCAAGTTGCTCAATGTCCACTGAGTGGAAAAATGCATACTATGAAAACTCTGTTCAGAAGAGCTCCCCCCCCCTTTTTGGGGGGTTACTCCCTTGTATTTGCACACTCACATTAGCTTTGCTTGTCTAGAACCCCCTGTTCTATTGACAGTGATTCTAGGTGGGCAACTTCGTAAGGATGGATTTTCTGAATTATTTCTCAAGTCTAGCTAGTTTGGAGGTGCTGATGACCCTACTTCCAGTAATAGAGAAGACACTACTAATCCATGGCATAAGATGAAATATACACCATCAATGGATAAAATATTTATAACAGACAAGGCTTTGGTGATTAATATTGGATACCTTTCTATAACTTTGCCAGAATGAGCTGAATAAAGAAGCTGGTTAGTTGGTCCTACTTTCTTGCTAGATAAAATGGTAAAAACGAACAAATAGATGAGCTCAAAGCCACAGAGACACGGCTCAAGAGCTACCTATAATATCTGATGCCACTGATGCCCTGAAGGAAAGCCTTATTTCTTGTAGTAAAGGAGTTCATATTGCAAAAAATCAAACTCAGAGACATATGAATGAATTACAATACCAATTGAATTTCCAACCTTGAATGGTGTCTGAAGTTAAAGCAAGGACATTGGTTGGGAAGAAACAGAATCCTGAAAGTTGGGATAGGGATGTGTAGGCAGATCATCAGGTAGCTTGGAACATGGGACCCCTAAACACTGTTGAATTATTTCTGCCAATGGAAACAACTCTCTTACTCCCATCTGAAGATGTTACTTCATCTCTGTCTGCTAAATCATTCTCCCCAGTAAAACCTTCTACCCCCAAATGATGAGATTAACCTAGCTATGCCTAAAGAGTCTTTGTCTGAGATATCATCTGGCATGGTGCCTAGGATATCACTTGAAGCAGATGTCTTACAAAACATCACTGAATGTCCCAGGAGTCACCCCTCCCCTACCCATTTTTGCTCCAAGACCTATAAACCAAAAAAGAAAAACCAAAAAAACCTCACCACAATCAAGTTGATTATGACTCATAGTGACTTTTAGGGCAGAGTAGAAGCGCCCTCCTGGGCTTCCAAGACTGTAACTCTTTAGGAGAGTAGAAAGCCTCATCTTTCTCCTCCAGAACAGCTGGTAGTTTTGAACTGCTGACCCTGCAGTGAACAGCCGAACACGCAACCCCTTTATGCCCCAAGGCTCCTCCAAGACCTATAACTAGACTTAAATACCAGAAAGCCTCAAGAGATGGATCACAAAATGTGATCCATTTTGAGGAGATATGCTATACCCCAAAAGAACAACTTGAGTTTTCTAACATACACAAACATAAATATGGGGACTATGTGTGTGGGGTGACTATTAAGGGTTAGGATAATGGCGCAAGGAACATAAAGTTATATCAGTTTGGGTTTAATAATATTAACCAACTATGCATTACTTCTTCATACAGTGTTTCAGATCGACAGGTTAGAAAAGGATCAAACTATTTATTTAGCTGTTTAACTGAAGTATAGGTTGAGCAGTAGTCTAAATAAAATGGAGCTATCATACATACTTTGGTATAATGAATAAGAACACTTAGGGAAATTGATATATTGAGAATTGACTGGACAATAACTCGTTTTATCCTCCAAATAGTAAAATAATTGTATAAATAAATGGCTTTGTCTTTGTGAACCCACTGTAGTTAAGTGTCTTCATTCGGTGGGGGCAGTTCCCACAGTACTAGCTGAGCTACACAGAAAAAGCAATCATAAGCAGAACTCACAAATTTGTCCTCAGAATGTGAAAGGTATGTCATCTGTGTACTCCCTGGATGGGTCAGTGGGTTCACTCTAAAATTCCAACTTTCAATAGCATTTGAATAACTTCTATGCTACAGGTGATCTCCAGTGTGTTAGGCAGGGTTCTCTAGAGTAACAAACCCAGGACACATGATTATATAGATAGCTAGATAGATGATCTATAGAAAGATAGATTTATACAGCAAGAAGAAATATAACAGCTAATTAGTCCACACAACAGTACAGAGGGCTCAGTTCAACTCTTTCATGGAACAGTTAATATACTGGAAGTCCTTCAACTCATGAGGGCTGATGAGTCCAAGGTCAAGGGAGAAGACAGCTGAATTTTCCCTTGGGCAACGCGGGCAGTCCACCCACAGGCAGGAAACAGCAGGGCCAGTCACCAACAGTCAGCAGCTCAGGAACATAGCGAAGCAGGCCCAGATGGGATATTGAATGCAAGCAATGCAAGAAACAGGATCCACCAGCCTCAAGCTCAAGTGATGCACGCACTAGCAACATAGTGAAGCAAGTCTCAAAGGAAGCTCAAGCTCGAGGGACATGATCCATGGGTTGGCTGTCCCAGAGGTAGTGTAGCTCACAAGCTGAGGCAGAGAACTAACTAAAGCAGCTGCATGCGGGTCTGATCACCAGAGAGCAAGAGAGAGAGGAGTGGGCTTTGCTGAGCCATTTATCTCTTTGCCCTCCAATTAATCCCACATGTTCCTATTGGCCAAGTTGACACAATAAACCTAACTTCACATCCAGACTATAAATGAGTTCTATTCCTGTCTGACACTTCAAGTTGACTTTGTAAATAAATCTAAACAATTAGGTATGGCTTTTATCTATCAGTTAGTCAAATGTTTGCTTTAATATTAGTATATAGTGTATCTTTCTATTCATAGAAAACATCAAAGAAACAATTTTAGACACACTAGAACATCTCAACATAATCATGTTTTGAAGCACATCACAAAGTAGTGCCTGTTTGTTATTATGAACCACTATTTGTACCTCAAATTTTTAATGTAATAGGCTTAATGGGGATTAGTTTCTAACTACTGGTTGTACATAAGCCTGTCTAGGTAGTGCCAGACTTATGAGGTATTATGACAATTTACAATGAACTGCCCTTATGACTACCCTTTTTTTGGTATGATTACACAGGGGTTACATCTTATCATTAGTAATATGTACAACATTGCAGCACACAGTTTGCTGATGTTATCATTCTCAGATGTTCACTTGAAAATGCTATATTTTATGAGTTGCCCTCCAAACACTGCCACATAGCAAACTAAACCTTGGTCCACAGTGATGTTGGTGTTGTGAGTTCTAATGGATGGAAAGTTGGGCAGTGCTCAATGACATATAACAATTGAATTGCACATAGACCTGAAAATTACTATAACTCCATTTCACTGTTAGCACACTGACATTAACGTCATTGTAGATCAGGCCAATAGTATGATCTTATTCAGCACTTCTTACATCATTTGTTAATTTGAATTGAAATATCCAACTTACGTCAGAACTGTTTAGAACAAAGTCATCAGAAAGGTGCCCCCTTGTAAGTTGAAGTCTACTAGCCTACTAAGGTAGCTCTGGCTTTTTTAGTATAGACCACTAAACCAACTAAACTATAGATCTTTTTCTAACCTCCAGAGCTTAGAGTCCTGGTGGCACAGTGGTTTCAGTGCTGAGCTGTTAACTGCAAGGTTGCCACTTCAAACCTATCAGCTGCTCCACAGGAAAAAGATAAGACAATCTACTCTCATAAAGACTTACAGTCTCAGAAATTCTGTGGGTCTGTTCCACTCTGCCCTGTAGGGTCAATATAAATTTTTGGAGTAAATATGGGTATTGGTGTGTATGTGGTAAATATGTAACAACATTTGAAAATTACAGCATTCTTCATATGTACAGCTTAATGACATTAATTGTGTTTATCATATTGTTCAATAATCATCCTTGTTAGTTCAAAAAGTATATCATCACTCTTAACAGAAACTAAGAGTCTATAGCTTTTTGTAGTGCTTTCTCAACACAGCCAGTGTATGTGTGTGCATTAATGGGAAGACCGGGCTTCCTTGAACTACACGCAAGGCAAACCTAAAGAGTTATCAGGCATCAAAGAACAAAAATTCATATCACTGTGTGCTCAC
>NW_022111365.1:319141-332441 GCF_000313985.2 Echinops telfairi | reverse complement strand
GAAAGGGGGAACTGATTACAAGGATCTATGTATAACCTCCTCCCTGGGGGACGGGCAACAGAAAAGTGGGTGAAGGGAGAAGTCAGACAGTGTAAGATATGAAAAAATAATAATTTATAAAATATCAAGGGTTCATGAGGGAGGGGGGAGCAGGGAGAGAGGGGAAAAAATGAGGACCTGATGCCAGGGGCTTAAGTGGAGAGCAAATGTTTTGAGAATGATGAGGGCAATAAATGTACAAATATGCTTGCACAATTGATGTATGTATGGGTTGTGATAAGAGTTCTATGAGCCCCTAATAAAACGATTTAAAAAAAAAGTCCCAGAAACATCTGAAGAGACATTGGGAAGTGTTAGATTTCCTTGTGCCAGGTGAGCACTTAGACCTAGACATCTGAAAATTTCACTGAGACAGTTCGCTGAGGTACTGGCAGTGTGGGAATGAAGTCATGAACTATTTTATTAAAAGAATCTAGAAGGCTTTCTGACCAATGGAATATTCATGTTATTCAGAGAATGTGGAAAACTTCAAAGTTCTCACCATAGTACATTTATACGAGTTGTGTCCATCGTCAGTGGTCATAGAAGCCTGTTCTCAAAATCTCAGACTTTTTGAGTTGCTACGTTGGGACCTTTTGAGGCTTGAATCGGCTTAATCTCCAGACTCAAGTCCCTTACTGACTGAAGAAAAAGTACTATAGACTAAGCATGTTATCAATACGTGACTTAGTCTACTCCTCATGAGGTGGGTACTAGGAATCCCGTCTCACAAGCTTTTCAAGACTCCTTGATGAACAAAGGACAGCGCCAGAATTTGAATTCACCTGACCCACCTGACTTCATGACGCCCGTGTTTCTGTGCGGCCTCTCCTATGCCAGCTCTCTCCTTCTGTACTTTATCCCAGTCCTAGTTTCAATGCTGGTGCCTGAATGACACCATAATGGAAATTCCTAACATTGACTGATTGGAAAGGGGGAGCCTCATAGCCTGGAGTAGTGAGTACCTCAATTTAAATACTTTACAAATGTCCCAGGCTTCCAGGAGAAGAGTCTGTTCCGTTTGCGTGTCTATGGGCCATGAGTGAGCCCTGAGCACTGCAAAAGTCAGGAGCATGAAAAAGCCTAAACATGGGCTTGATTTTTCCATGGGCCCTCTCAAACTAATTAGTTCCAGAGCACTGTGAGGACCAGAGAATTTTTTTTTCTCAACCGTTTTATTGGGATATAATTTATATCACATGCAATTCAATAGTTCAATCACATCAGGACAGGTGGTACAACCATCACCACAATCAGTTTTAGAGCATGTTCTTCATGCGTGTACTCATTGTTGCTACTTCCCATTTCCCCCCAACTTCCCCTGCCATATCCCAAGGAACCATTCATTCAATTACTGTCTCTATAGATTTGCCTATCCTGAATTTCACGTACAGAAAACATTAAAAAACTAAAACTAATGAAAATAACAGAGTAAAACAGATAAAAACTTCAATAGAAAAGAGAGCAGAAAATATTGAAAACTAGAACAAATTTATATGGAGCATAAAGAAGATCAAGTGATAGGGTGTGAAATTTTCATCTAACTGCATCTGCACCAACCCACTTTCCAAAGCATTCTACATGATAGCTGGGCAATTTGCATCCCTAGTCCATGGTCAGAGATTCATCAGGGCCTAATCCATGTGTTTACTCCTTTAACTGAAAGAGTTTTAACATGAGTCAAAAGGGATATCAAATGATAAGATATTACATCTTAACCTACCTACATCTGCAAATGTACTTTGAGTTTCTACTGTCATCCATAGCAAACCAGAGGTTCACATTTTAAGCTCTGATGAGATTCTCTCCTTTGTATTTGTATTATATTATTTACAATCCTTGGATCACACACACTGGTGTGCTTCCTCCATGTGGACTTAGTTGATGCCTCACTTAGATGGCGGCTTGTTTAAAAACAAGCCTTTAAGACCCCAGACAGTATTCTTTCTGATAGCCAGGCACCAACTAGTTTCTTCATCACATTTTGCTGTTGCACCCATATCTTCGGTGATCTCTTCATGAGGGCCCGAGTCAAGCAGAATCATGTCATACGAACTAATTATTCTCATTCTGGGGCTAGATTTAAGTGTAAGCCCAAAGGCCATTCATGGATCTACATGTCTCTGGGTCACCTTAGAGATATTATTGTCATTTTATGTTAGTGAACATTATCAACCATCCCCCTGTGGCATCACCTGCACTTCCATCAAACCAATCCTGGCTCACAGTGACCTTACAGGGCAGGGTAGAACTGCTCCTGCGAGTCTCTAAGCCTGAAAATCTTTGCAGGAATATAATGCCTCCCCCTTCCTCTGCAGAGCTGGCTGGTGGTTTCGAACTGTTGACCTTGTGGTTAGCAGCCCAATGCATAGTCAATATGCATTGACAACATCATTACTTTAGCCAATGGTATAGAATTTAAAACACTGTTGAGAAAAGGAGATGATCTGAGTATAGGCCAGCTATGAACCACAATAAAATGAATTGTTGACTTATACAGATTAAACACTTAACAGACTGGACATTATTTACACAAACAACGGAGGTTGGTGGAGGGCAAATCTTTCAGTAATAGTTATTCGCAAGAGTAGAACCACGCCTACCAGATTAATACATGTCATAATGAAGCAAGGAGGACACTAGATTAGTAAGTATATGGTAGTTCTGGGCCATCCTTCATTGGACACCCTCACGGCAAGAGATTCGAACCAAAGTCCAACATCCAACGTCAGCCAGCTCTATGCTCTTCTGCCAGTAATCATCTGTTTCTTCTCACACTGGGGAGTCTCGGACTTAAATCCAAGGGCCACAGATGAAGTTGAGGTAAAGCCCCGTTCAATTAGTGGGGTTTCTGCATCAAGTCCTTCTGTGTGGCCTGTGAAGGATGTTTTGTGCTTGGAAAGAATAGCGTTTAAAGGTCCAGCACCCAAGAATGTTTTAATACTTTTGGCTCTCAATTTGTCTTGGACACAGCATGTGTTCTAATTTCATACATTTACTAGGTTGTGAGATCCTGAGAAAGAGAGTATTGTCTGTATGACACCGTTGGAGCAGGAATGGGGATAACCAGGAGGACTAGTTTAAAGTGCTCTCCTTCTGCAAAATACACAAATGTCAACGGTATCCCAGAGGCCACCACAGAATCCCTGTCCATCCGGCATACCTTGTGGAAGCCTCCACCCTCTCTGACCTCAGCTTCCTTGGCTCCCACTTGTTGCTGTTTGGGGGAGGTTGACATTAACAAAACAAAGGGATCCTTTGAAAAGTCCTGGGAGTCCAGAAAGAAAAGCAGAAGGTGAACTTTGGCTCTGGCTGCTTGTGGGTTATGTAATGGGGACGAGGAGTGGCTGAGGCCAAGTGCACACAGTGGCCACAGTCAGCCCCTGGCAGTGGGGGAGTCATTTTGCTGACAGGGTAGGCCTCTCCCCCAAGTTTTCCCTTTCACCTTGAGGAATAAGGTGTGCTCGACCCAAACCATGGTATTTTCAATTACCTTAAATGCGTTCAAAAACTGGACAAAGAATCAAGCAAACCAAGGAAGACTCGATGCCCTTGAATTATGATGTTGCTGAGGAACACTGAATGTACCATAAACTCCCCAAAGAAAAAATAAACCACTCTTGGGAAAAGTACAGCCAGAATATTCCTTAGTAAGGAGACTTTGGCTTTTGTACTTTGTACATGCTATCCAGAGAGAGCAGGCCCCTGGAGAAGGATGACCATGCTTGGTCAAGTGGAGGACCAGCAAAATAAAAAAAGAAGAAAGACCCCTAATGAGATAGATCGACTGACACAATAGGTTCAAACACAGCAACGATGAGGAGAAGGAGGATGAGGATGACAGTGTTTCGTTCTCATGTATGAGGTTGCTATGAATCAGAATGTGGACAGGCCATCTAGGCTCTGACCAAGGTTAGCCATCACCAGAAGGTTTGGATGCAGAGAGATTTGGAATCGCATGTAAACATTCAGGTCAATATTGTAGTTGCCAAAGTAAAAGGGATTATCATCCAAATAACTACCTACCTCATTATTTGATTATCCTCTCTGTATCCTCATCCATATCACCTTCTCTTTACGCTCCCATGCAGTCACCATTTGTGTTGCTGCTGTCAGTGCCAGCAACTCAGTTCTGACTCATAGCAACCTTGGGTACAACAAAACGAGTGGCTGCCAGGTCCTGCGCTGTTTTGATGCTTGAGCCCATTGTTGCAGCCACTGTGCCTATCCATCTCATAAGGGCCTTCCTCTTCACTGCCCTCTACTAAGCATGATGTCCTTTCCCAGGGACTTGTCTCTCCTGACAACATGTCAAAGTACTTGAGACAAAGTCTCGCTATTCTTGCCTCTAAGGAACATTTTTGCTGTACTTCTACCCAGACAGATTTGTTTGTGCTTCTAGAAGTCCATGGTACTTTCCATTTCTGATGTCAAATGGATCTTGGCTGAAAGCAGTACCAGAAAGATGTTTACTTGTGTTTTATTGACTATGCCAAGGAACCTATGGATAATCGTGAGAATTCAGAACACTTCATTGTGCTCCTTTGGAAGCTGCACATGCATCAAGAACAAAACAAGGGTGCTTTTGTCAGCACCTTAATTCAATGCATCAACTCTTCTCCAGTCTTCTTTATTCAATGTCCAACTATCATATGCATATGAGACTATTGAAAATACCATGACTTGGGTCAGGCACACCTTAGTCCTCAAAGTAACATCCTTGCTTTCAACACTTGAAAGGGGTCTTGTGCAACAGGTTTACCCAATGCAGTTCATCATTTGATCTTCTGACTGCTGCTTCCATGAACATTGTGAATCCAAGGGAGACAAAATTCATGTCACTTCAATCTTTCCTTCATTTATCATGATGCTACCCATTGGTATAGTTGTGAGAAATTGTATCTTCTTTACACTGATTCGTAACCCATACTGACGGCTGCGATCCTAGATCTTCATAAACAAGTGTTTCAAGTCCTCCTCAGTTTCACCAAGCAAAGTTGCATCATCTGCATATTGCAGGTGGTTAATAAGCCTTCCTGAATTCTGATGCTGCATTCTTCTTCACTTAATTCAGCTTCTTTGTTTATCTGCTTAGCCTAAAGATTGAATAAGTATGATAGGAGGATACAGCACAATGCACACCTTTCCTGATTTTAAACCATGTGATAAGCCCTGTTCTGTTCGCACAACTGCCTCTTGATCCATGTAAAGGTTGTGAAGGAGCACAATGAAGTGTTCTGAATTCCCATTCTTCTCAAGACTACCCATGGTTTGTTATGATCCACATAATCCAAAGGCTTGGCGTAGTCAATACAACACAAACATCTTTCTGGAATCCTCTGCTTTCAGCCAAGATCCACCTGACATCAGCAATGATATTCCTTGTTCCACATCCTGTCCTTTTGTGAATATGGCTTGAACCTTCAGCAGCTCCCTGTCAATGTACTGCTGCAATAATTGTTATGTTATCTTCAGCAAAATTTTACTTGTATGTTATATTAATGACATTGTTCTATAATTTGAGCATTCTTTTAAGTCACCTTTCTTTGCAATGGGTTCAAATATAAATCCCTTCCAGTCAGTTGGCCAAGTAGCTGTCTTCCAAATTTCTTGGCCTAGACTAGTGAGTGCTTCCAGGGCTTCATCAGTTAGTTGAAACATTTTCATTGGTATTCAATCCATTTCTGTGAAGCCTTATTTTTGGTGATCTTTTCAGTACAGCTCGAACTTCTTCCTTCAGTTTCATTAGTTCTTGCTTATATACTAGCTCTTGAAATAGTTGAATGCTGACTAGTTCTTTTTGATACCATGACTCTATTCTTTCCATATTCTTTTGATGTTTCTTGCATCATTCAATATTTTTCTCAAATAATCTTTCAATGTCACAACTTGGGGCTTGATTTTTTTCTTGAGTACTTTCAATTTAAGATATGATGAGTGGGTGGCCCTATAGATACAGTTGGGGAGAGTGGTTGGTCTGACCTGCCTACATGGAGGCAAGCCAAGAGGAGAGCACAACAGACCAGTGGATGGGAATGAAGCCTCAAAATCCCTGAGGAATCCTGATTGTAAACGACTGACTCGGGAGCATTTGGCACCTCATCAGAACTGGGTGGAGCTATTAACAAGGGCCCATAACGAAAGTCTAAAGGTGTAACGGGGGTGGTGGTGGGGTGGTGGCACTAGACTGCTCCATCCCTGACTGCAAGAAGCTCAATGGGGACTTTTAAGATGTGTACCTCTCAGATACAAATGCTGAGGCCTGTATGAGCCCCTAATAAAATGTTAAAAAAAGAAAAAAAAAAGAGTCCCCAATAAAATGATTTATTAAAAAAAAAATGCTGAGGGCTAAAAAAAATATATGTACTCTTAGGTAAGTGGGTCCTGGGATATGGAGACCTGAAAGAAAATGGATTTGGGCTAATGGATTATAACAGGCCCTGCTTGTCATTTAACTGAAAGACACTCATCTACTCTGGGCCAGGAAGTTAATTAGACTTGGTCCTATTTGTATGGTCTTTTTCTCTCTCCTTTTCCTCCCTCTTTTACTTTCTTTGGTATCTATTCATACAAGATAGGCAGGATAAGCAATCCCAAGAAGACAGCAGCGGGACCGGTGGTTCCAGGTGACCCATGGGAGAAAAGGAGGTAGAGGGGAGGTGAGTGGTGAGCCATTTATGAGAGGGACAGGGGAATAGTATGAGTTCTAAAATAGATGGTGAGGAGGGAGTTGTGCTGCTGGTCATGTATGATCAATCTAAATGCATCTGAGAAAAATTACTGCAAGGTGAATGATAGGTAAACATGATAGTGTAGCAGGAGGAAAGAAAAAAGAAAAAGAGGAAAGAAGAAGAAAGAGAAAGTATATTTATAGGTATTCACATATATATTTAAATTTAGTTGTATTTGTTTATATATGTATATAAGCAGATGGACTTCGTGCCTCTACTTAAATCTTACCTCAGTACAAGAATGGTCTGTTCTAACAATGTGGCATTGTAGGATACTCTCACCCTCCCAACAGGATTTCTGAAGACAAAATAGGGACACAACAAATGTGGTGAAGAAAGCTGATGGTGCCTGGCTGTTAAAAGATATAGTGTCTGGGGGGTCTTAAAAACTTATAGTTTTAAAAACAAACAAACATAGTTAAACAAGTGGCCATATAGCAGGGAAACACCAAAGCCCACATGGAAGAAGCACATCAGCCTGTGTGATCATGAGGTGTTGAAGGGAATAGGTATCAGAATGTCAAAATTAAGCATTCAAATGGATGTGAAGGTGTGTGGATATAGTGGAGACGCCAAAGTCACGTGTAAGATAATTGGACATTGCCTCGCAGAAGGGCCAAAAGGAAGGGATGATATATATCTAGGGTGCAGTATAACACTGATGAAGCACATAACTATCCTCTAGTTCTGTAATATTTCCCCCCTTACTATTATGGTTTCAGTCCTACCCATTTACTTTGTTAGACTTGTGTATGGTTGTATTAGTCTAGGTACTTTGGAGAAACAAATCCACGGCGACTCACGTATAAGAGAGAGTTTTATGTAAAGAAAATGTGCATCACGAAAACATCCCAACCCAATGCTGCCCAAGCCCACAAGTCCAACATTAACCCATTAACCCAACACCAGTTCACAAAGTCTTCCACCTCACAAAACAGAGGCAATGATGCCGACTGCAGGAGGAAAGCTGAGTCAATGAACGAACAAGCATCTCAGCACTAGCAGGGGTCTCCACACAGCTGCTCCAGCACCCAGGGCTGCATCGGGATAGGTCCATGTAGCTTCTCCTTGGGGATGTCTTGTATGAAGTCAATCTTGCAAGCTGGATCAGGGAACTGCTAAGGCAGCTGCACCCTGGTGCGACCATCACAAAGCAAGAGATCCGAGAACTAGAAAGGTGAGGCTTCACCACCCATTTATCCCTCCGCCTTTCAACCAGCACCACATGTGATTATCGGCCAGGCTGGCACAATTAACTAACTCAATGGTCATTGGTAAAATTAAGATCATTCCATGTATGAAAGTCAACATTGGTAACTCCTATAAAAAGTAACAGGAGTAACAGTTTCTTGACGGTACAGGAAGAAAGGCAGGGAAAGGGGGACCTGATAGCAATAATTACTGTATAACCCCACTTGAGGGGAGTGAATAACAGAATTGTGGGTGAATGAATATATTAGATAGAGTAAGATATGGATATATATATATCGATGAGTTTGGAGGGGTAGGGGTGGAGAGGGAATAAAGGGGAGCAGATATCAAGGCGGTCAAGAAGAAGAAGAATGTTTTGAAACTGATTGTGGTAACAAGTGTACAATACGGCTTGATGTGACTAAACTATGGAATCGTATGATATCTGTAAGAGCTTTCAATAAAATGATTAAAATAAGAAAAAAATGCTGAGAACTTTCTTTTTGACGTTCTAACTCTAGGTATTTGCATCTTTTATTCTAATATTTTACTTTGTCTTCTTGAGCTGTCATTTAAAGTGTTCTGTTCAGCTCCTTGACTTCATCATTTCTTCCATTTGCCTTAGTTATTCTAAGATTAAGAACAAGTTTTAGAATCTCTTCTGACATACGCTTTGGTCTTTTATTTCTTTCCTGTCTTTTAAATGACTTTTTGCCTTCTTCATGAATGATGTTATTGATGTCTTCCACAAATCTTCAGATCTTCGGTCATTAGTGTTCAATGCATCTAATCTGTCCTTGAGGTTCAGGTGGAATATATTTAATGTTGTATTTTGGCTCTCATGGTCTTGCTTTAATTTTCTCTCGCTTCAACCTGAACTTACATATTAATAACTGGTGGTCTGTTGCACTCTCTTTCACCTGTCCTGGTTTTAGCTGCTGTTATTTAGTTTCTCCATCATCTCTTTCCACAGATGTATTCAATTTCATTTCCATGTATTCTCTCTGGATAGGTCCATGTATATAGTTACCTTTTGTGTTGTTAAAAAAGGTATTTGCTATGAAAAAGTCCTTGGTCTTGAAAAATTCTATCCCACAATCTCCAGCTTCCTTTTTATCACCAAGACTGTACTTTCACACCATTGTCCCTTCCTTTCTATTTCCAACTTTTGTATTTCAATCACTGATAATTATCAATGTATCTTAATTGATATTTGAGCAATTTTAGACTGAAACTGTTGGTAGAATTTTTAAATTTCTTCATCATTAGGTTTAGTAGTTTGTGCATACATTTGAATAATAATTGCATTGATTAGATTTCTTTGTATGTGGGTAGGTATAATCCTAGCACAGACAGAATTATATTTCAAGATATATCTTTATTTTGGTGATGAATGCAGCACCATTCCTCTTGATTGTTTTATTTCCAGCATACTAAACCATATGATTTTCTGATTAAAAAATGGCCAATACCAGTCCATTTTATCTCACTAATGCCTAGGATACAGACCTTTAAGTGTTTCCTTTCATTTTTGATGACTCATGATTTTCCTGGATTCATACTTTGTACATTCCTAATTACAATTATTAGTAGAATTTTGCAGCTGTTTCTTCTTATTTACAGTTTTGCTTCAGCAGAAAATGAAGGCCCAAAGGCTTATAGGCTTTATTCCATCCACATCACTATTGTCACTTTACTTTGAGAAGGCAGCTCTTCCTCAGTCTTATTTTGATTGCCT
This sequence comes from Echinops telfairi, assembly GCF_000313985.2. Lineage (NCBI taxonomy): Eukaryota > Metazoa > Chordata > Mammalia > Afrosoricida > Tenrecidae > Echinops > Echinops telfairi. Next base: position 322,742 of record NW_022111365.1, on the reverse strand, counting down.
TCTGACCTAAAGGGCTCATAATCTGGCACGATCTCAGACGATGTTCTGCTTTTATTAATTACACCTTCAGTGTCTGACAATGTTTGATACTGTGTATAAAGTTTTCAGCAGCTAATTCTTCTGAAGTGGACAGCTGATTTCTTCTTCATAGGCTGTTCTTTGTCTGGAAGCTCTGCTGAAACCTGTTCATTTTGAGTGACCCTGCTGGCATATCAAATATCAGGCACATAGCTTCCAACATAACAGCAATACACAAGCTACCACCATATGATAAACTGACAGACAAGTGTTGAATCACCATTTTAGAGATAGAGAAATCATTGGTCTTAAAAAATGGAAGATTCATTTGAGGTCTTTTTAATCTAGACTCCTCACAAGGAAGGTAGAAAAGCCTTCGTAACACTGGTTCCCATCATCTAAAAATGGGGAGAAAGAGAAAGAGGGAAGGACATGAAAGAAAATACAGGTATCTGTCAGTTAACATCCACGATATGCTCTGTTAAATATGATGCTATGTCATTTGGGTGTTGTGTGAATAACACCTTAAAAACATATTGGGAACTTGTTCTGATTGCCCTGCTCACTGAAATGGGGTTGGAGCAATGGTGGAGTTAGAGTGAGAGAAAGAAAACAGGGAGGGAACAGAGTGTACTTTGTCCTGTCCACTGCAGAAGCAGCCTGGACCAACTCCCCTGACCCACTGCTGTCACCTGCTGCCACTACCACTATCCCCACCTGACCCTCCTCGCCCCAAACAAACTCTGAGAATCCATTCCTAGAGTGATTGCTTCTGCCTCACCTGCCTGTGTACCATCCATGGTGCAGCGCTACAAGAGTCTGGGTTTGGTGAGTTTAAAGCTACTAGAGGGCAAATAGAGAGCTAATAACAGGTACAAGAATGAAGAAAGTATTCTGAAACTGTGATGATGATGGTACAACTCTTCTGGATGTGATTCAACTATTGAATTTGTATGACATGTGAATTATTTTTTTTTTTTTTCTGGAGGGAGGACTCGACATGTGAATTATATGCCAATAAAACTTTTCAAAAAATAAAAGAAGGCAGGCAGGAGGAAATAGTAATAAATGGAGAGATGTTTTCCCTTAAAAGCAAACAAACAAAAACCTCACTGTCGTCAACAAAAACCCACTATTGAATACATTGCTTTATCTTCTCTCCCTTGTGCTCCCCTCTTTCGGAAACTCCAGATATTCAAGTCGAGATGGGGAGAGGGAGAAGGAGCATCCTCCCATTGAGGGAAGAAAAACCCCACTTAACAATAGGGGAGAATATGCCTGGTTCTAAGTTCCTAATTGGATACTTTTCATCTAGTTTCTATACAGTCCTGGTGACCCAGGCCATGTGATATAGACTCCTGGGACTTTAGCCTGTTCTTTCCAGGGACACAACAACCTTCCTAGACCACACCACAGGATTCTATGTGTAAACCTCACTAAGTGAACTAGGCTTGACTTCAAATTCACCTGTAGTCTTTGGATAAAACTCCCTCATGTGAGAAGAAGTAGATGACAGCTAGCCTAAGAGCATAAGACTGGCAGGCTTTTAGACTTTGGTTAGTCTCCTACCTTGAGGGGTCCAAATGAATGGTGGCCCAGAACTTCCACATACTTAGTAGTGTAATGTCCTCACTTCATTATAACATATATTAATCTGGTAAGTGTGGCTCTGTGGTTGTGAATGAATGAATATTATTGAAAGTTTTTCTCTATCACCAACCCCCATTGCTTGTATAAATAGTGTCCAGTCACTTCAGAGTTTAATCTATACAAGTAAACAAGTAAACAGTAGTGTTGGTCATAGCTGGCCTATATTCATATAATTTCCTTTTCTCACCAGTATTTTAAATTCTATATCATTGGCTAAACTACTGACCCATCTTAAAGTTGTTTCCGTTTTAATGTATTAGGATTTCTTTTTTATTGAGGTTTTCTCTGTTTTGTTTCGTCATTGTTGTTGTTGTTGCGTGTGTTTTGTGTGTTTCCTGTATATGAAATCCAGCATAGGTAAATCTATAGTGACAGTAACTGGATTAATAGTTCCCCAGGAACATGGCAGGGGCGGTTGGGGGACATGAGGAGCTAACAACTATGAGCATGAGAGAATATGTTCTGAAGTTGATTGTGGTGATGATGGCACAACTCTTCTTAATATGATTAAATGATTAAATTGTATGATATGTGATATGCGAATTATATGACAATAAAACTATTAAAATAAGTAAAACATTTAAAAGGACATTGAATTGGCTAAATATGCTGCAAAATAACTCTTTAAAATGTTAAAAGGCAGATATAACTTTGAGGATTCAGATGCACTTGACCCAAGTTATGGTATTTTCAACCATCTCATGTGCAGGTGAAAGCTGAACAGTGAATAAAGAAGACCAGAGAAAAATTGATACATTTGAATTATGATGTTGGTGAAGAATATTGGAAGTATCAATATCAGAAGAACAAACAAATCTGTCTTGGAGAAAGTACAGCCAGAATGTTACTTAAAATTGAGAATGGTGAGAAATTTTGTCTCAGGTACTTAGGACATGTTATCAAGAGGACCAGTTCCTGGAGTAGAATGCCAAGCTTGAAAAGTCAGTATAAAATAGGATGATCCTCAGCAAGACGGACAGACACAGTAGCAATAACAATGGGCTCAACTATAATTACAATTGTGAGGGTGGTATAGGACATTGGCATTGTTCAATCTATTCTACATGAAGTCGCTATGAGATGGAACCAACTATACAGCACCAGACAACAATAAATACAACATCATTAATCTAATCAGTAGTATAGATTAAAATACTGAGAAAAATAGAAAGGAAAATTTCCCAGTTAAAACACATGGAAAAGTTTCCCTATTCTAATTAGTAACTAAGTGACAGAATAAACTGCCACTAAAATACGTGGGTTAGGTAAAAAGCAGTAATTTCAATATCATTCATTCACAACTGGGAAACTTTAGTTCATAGAACATAAAGGCACGTAAACTCAAGGCAATATGTATGAAAACAGATAACAAATACATACAGTGCATAGAAAATTCTTACCAGTCAGTAAACCTAAGTTGACAATGTAAAGCAACCTTAGACGCATTTGTTTTAACATACAAAATAGGCATGAATCTCAAATATAATTTAAGGAGAACATTTATTAAGTCTTTAAAAAGGTGAAGACAGGGAACAACAAGTGATCTAAAATTGCAGACAGTTCAAAGAAGCACTCCTACAAGTCTCCCAGAGAGAAGCCAGTTCTCTTTGAGCCAGGAAAATGGCACTGGGCTCCTTTAAAACAACACAACTCAAAGAGCAATCAGCCCCAACAACCTCAATGAAAAAACAGGAGAAACAAAAGGCAATGTTGGAAGATGTCCTGAACCTAATGACGTGCATAAAAGAAGCAGACTGATCTGCCAGAGAAAGAAATGTTCAGAACGCTGCTTGGAATCATACAGGATATGAGGGAAACAATACAGAAAAAGGATGAAAGGATAGAGGCGATAAAGACCATACACCAAAGGGAAATACAAGAGCTTAGGGCTGAAATAATAAAAATCAATAGCAAACTCATGGACTTTGCCAAC
>NW_022111365.1:316892-318202 GCF_000313985.2 Echinops telfairi | reverse complement strand
CCACCAATCTGCTGTCTACAGGAGACACATCTCAAGGCTACAGACAAATACAGGCTGAGAATCAAGGCTGGAGAAAAATACACCAAGCAAATAGCAATTTGAAAAAAGCACGGGTTGCAGTCCTAATCTTGGATAAAATTGACCTCAAAGGGCAAACCATAAAAAGAGATGAGGAGGGACACTATATAATGCTCAAGGGAACCGTAGGTAAAGAACCACCAAGCATTTTAAGCATATATTCCATGAACAACAGACCCGCTGAATACATCAATCAAGCACTCCAAAAGATGAAAAAAATCACAGGCTCAACAATAATAGTAGGTGACTCTGAGAAAGGTAGATCACAGGGAAAGAAACTCAACAAAAAGGCTACAGATCTAAACACTACAATTAGACAATTTTACCTAAGAGATATTTACAGAGCTCTCCACCCAAATACAAAAAATTCACGTTCTTTTCAAGCCCACATGACACATATTCGAAAGTAGACAACACACTGTGCATAAGTAAAATCTGCATAAATTTAAGTACATTGATGTCATACAGACCTCTCACTCTCTCTGAACACTGTGCCATAAGGCTGGAAATCAACAACAGGAAGGTGAAGAAAACAAGGGCAAACAATTGGAGGATGAATAACTCTTTATTGCAAAAGGAGTGTGTACTGGCTTAGATCAGAGTTGATATTAGGAAATTTCTAGAAACCAGCGAAAATGAGAACACGATGTACCAAAACTTATGGGATACAGAAAAGGCAGGTATCAGAGGAAGTTTCATAGCAATATATGCACACATGAAAAAGGAAGAGAGACTTATGATTGATATGCTGGCACAAAACTTACAGCAACTAGAGCAGAGTCAACAGGACAGTACTACTAATACCAAAAGAAAATAAATAATAAAAATCAGGGCTAAGATCCAAAGAGGGAAAATAAGAAACCTATGGGAAAGACTAATGCTGCTAAAAGTTGGTTCTTTGAAAGGATAAGCAGAATCGACACACTGCTGGCAAATCTAAGCAAAGAAAGGAAGGAACAAATTTCAACAGCAAGGATGAGGGATGCAGACAGGACATTACAACAGACCCTAATGAAATCAAAAGAATAATTATGCTGTACTATGTAGGATTGTACTCCAATGAATTCAACAGCTTTGAAGACATGGACAATTTCTCTAGAAAAATAATCCCTCCCTAGATTATCCCCGATGTATGTCAAGAATCTCAACAGACCCATAGCAATAAAAGAAAAAGACAAGGTTATCAGGGGATTACCAACAAAAAAATTCCCTGGACCAAATGGCTTCACAGG
>NW_022111365.1:313421-314645 GCF_000313985.2 Echinops telfairi | reverse complement strand
AATTCACTTCAGAGGAGAGCACTGAAGCTACAGCTCTGGGAGAAGGACATGTCTGATCAGAGCCCACAGGAGCAAATGAAGGGGGAAGAAGAGAGTGGAGCACATCCTGATTCACCAAGCCCTGAGGACAATATTCCTGCTCAGAGCAGCTAATGCACATAGAGGACCATAGGGCTGGCGCCACTATGAGACATGATGTCTCTAACTGACCAATAGTGCCACAGGGGACAACACTGGAGATACAGTGCAGAATTATGCCTGATCTGACCACACCACACCGAGGCAAATACTAAAGGTGTGCAAGAGAACATCAAGGGGAGCAGAGCAACGAAGTCCCCAGAGAATACCAAAAATAGTCTTTGTGTCCAGGGTGTGGCACCTTATCAGACTTAGCCAGAAAATACTCTTAAAGGTCAACAAACAGATCCTGAACTATTTATAGGCTTTTTTTGTCGGTTTTTTTTCTGTTGTTGTTGTTGCTTTGTTTTGCTCTGTCTTATTTTTTGTGCATATTATCATTTCTGCAGGTCAATCTAGATAAGATAGGCAGGATGAACAATCTGGAGGGGAAAGCAATGGGACTGATGGGAAGTTCCGGGGGTACATGGGAGAAGGGGAGGTAGGGGAAAGGAGGTTGTTGTTAACAAACCCAGGGCAAGGGAACAAGAAATTATCTAAAATCCATGGCAAGGAGTGTTTGGAGGCCTGGTAGGGCTTGATCAAGGGCAATGTAACTGAGTGGAGTGGAATTACTGAAACCCAAATGAAGGATCAACATGATAGTGGGACAAGAGGAAAGTAAAAGGAAAGAGAGGAAAGAACTAGGAGGCAAAGGGCATTTGTAGCGGCCTAAATACAGGCATGTACATATGTAAATATATACTGAGGAAATAGATTTATGTACATATATTTATAGGTTTAGTATAAAGTAGCAGATGGATGTTGGGCCTCTATTCAAGTACTCCCTCAACCCAAGAACACTTTGTTCTATTAACCAGGCATTCCATGACATTCACCTTCCCAACACGTTCGTGAAAGACAAAGAGGGTGCATAAGCAAATGTGGTGAAGAAAGTTGATGGTGCCCGGCTATCAAAAGATATAGCATCTGGGGTCTTAAAGGCTTGAAGATAAGCAAGTGGCCATCTAGCTCAGAAACAACAAAGCCCATATGGAAGAAGCACACCACCCTGTGTCAATATGATCACGTATCAGGCATCAAAGA
>NW_022111365.1:293586-307117 GCF_000313985.2 Echinops telfairi | reverse complement strand
TTAAACAAATGATACTGACAACATTGGAATTCTATCTGTAGAAGAATAAAACAGGGATTCACCCTCTACCTCACCCACGTTCAAAATAAATTTGAATGGATCAAAGACCTACATGTAAAACAAAGCTATAAAGATTATCAGTAAGAAAATACAGCATGGACAGACTATCATATATAGTGAAAGAAATACACACAAAATAGATATCCTAAACATAGGACACGTATATGCATCAAAAGACCTCACCAAAAGAGTAAAAAGAGAACCCAAGGAATGGGAAAAAATATTTGCCAACAACACAAAGGACAAAGGACTAATCTCTCTAATCTATAGAAAAGTGCAACACCCCAATTAGAAAAAGATGACCTGCTTAAGAAGTGGGGAAAGGATATAAACATATACAGTTCACCAATGGATAAAAAAGCTTTGACAGATGTATAGTTTGATACCTTGCTAAAAATCAATGATGAAAAACAACTGTAAAGACCTGAAACATCTCATTGCATGGATGGAGTTGGATCCATGATGCTAAGAGTGAAAGTAGCCAGTTACAAAAGGACAAATATTATATGAGGCCTCTGTTATTAAGGTGGTGATGGTGGAATAAGTTAACAGCTTGTATACTAAAAGGAATAGACTTAAAATCCATGGCGACAGTAATTGAATTGATCAGTGGTCCTTATAGGTATGGCAGGGACGATTGACCGGGGAGGGGAACGGGAAGCTAATAACGATGAGTACAAGAATAAAGGAAATGTTCAAAAACCGATTGTGCTGATGATTGTATAGCTCTTCTTGATGTGATTGAACTATTGAGTTGTATGATGTGTGAATTATTTGCCAATGAAATTGTGTAAAAAAAGAGGAAACAAACAGTGAGGCAGTGAGATAAGTGATGGTATTAAGGGAATTTCAATGAATGAGATAAAATGTGTCTGAATTGTTGAATGTAAAAGTGATAATAATATACTCTGTAAACTTTCATCCAATTCACAATAAAAAATTTAAATTAATAAGTAAATAATCTTCAAAAATAAATTAAAATATAAAATTAGTCAAAACGGAAGTCAAATCATAAGGTGTTAACATTTTAACCTAACCCCATCAGCCATAATTGACTTTACAATACTCTGTCTGATAGCAAGACTAATCACATCCCTGGGGATGTTAGAGGGGATTCAGCAAAGGCTTAATCCTTGTGGGGACCCTGAAAATGGATTTTGTGTTTCACTGTCATCCATAGCCTTCTGCCAACTAGGTGTTCACAGTTTAAACCTTGATACCATTTGTGTTAGACAGGGTTCTCTAGAGAGATAAAACCGCTTGTCAGCCAGGCTGGCACAATAAATTATCTCACCATTCCCTACTTCAGATTAGGATTTTACTATTTCCAATCTGTGAATCACACAGACTGGTGCACTTCTTCCATGTGGATTTGGTTGAAGCCTCACTTAGATGGCTACTTGTTTTAAGACAACCCTTTAAGACCCCAGACGCCATTTCTTTCTTAGAGCCTGGCACCATCTGGTTTCTTCGTCACACTTTGCTGTAGCATCCACATCTTCAGTGATCTCCTTATGAGGGTGAGTATTGAGTAGGGCCATGTCGTAAGAGCTAAATGTTTTTAGGTTGGGCTAGAGTTAAGTGTGAGCCTCAAATCCATTGATTTCTTGACTGCGGCTTCCATGAGCACTGTTTGTGGATCACAATAAAATGAGATCCTTGATAACATCAGCATTTTATCCTCATGCTGCTATTAGTTCAGTTGTGAGACCCACCTGATGTCAGCAGTAATGCCCCTCGTGCTATTTCCTCTTCTGAATCTGGCTTGTATTTCTTGCAGCTCTGTGCCAATGTACTGCAAGTGTTTTAAAATTATCTTCAGCAAAATTTTATCTATATCAGATGTTGATGATATTGTTTGAGAACTTGTGCATTCTATTCTGATATGTTTTTTGGGGGGAATGACTACACAATTTGATCTCTTCTAGTCTGTGGGCCAGATAGCTGTATTCTAAGTTTCTTGGTATAGATTAGTGAGTGCTTCCAGCACTGCACCAGGTGATTGAAATATTTCAATTTTTATTTCAATTCCTGGGGTCGCATTTTTTACAGATGCCTTCTTCCTTCTTCCTTCAGGATCCTAGGCTCTTGACTATATGCTACTTCTTGAAATGGTTGCATGTGGACCAATTCTTTTTGGAACAGTGATTTTGTATTCCTGTAATCTTCTTTGATGTTCCCTACATCATTCAATAGTTTCTCCATAGAATCCTTCAATTGGCTTCTCAGTGTTTGAATACTCCAGACCCCCCACCTGCCCCTGCCCCAGGTCTTGCAGTTTTAGAAGTGCTACGTGTCTTTTTCCTTTTTGGTTTTCTAACGTCTTGTCTTTGCATATTTACTATAGTACTTTGTCTTCTCAAACTACCCTTCCAATTTTCTGTTAAACTCCTTTGTCCCATCATTTCTTCCATTCCCTTTTACTTTTCTACACTCAAGAGCAAGTTTCCAAGTTTCTTCTGACATCCACTTTGATCTTTCATTTCTTTCCTGTCTTTTTAACGCACTTTTGGTTTCTTCATGCATGAGGGTCTGATGTGAGTCCACAAGTCATCTTGTCTTTGGTGTTTAATGCATCAAATATTCTCTTGAGATAGTTTCTGAATTCAGGTGTGATATACTCAAGGCCATATTTTGGCTCTCCTGGATTTGTTTTAATTTTGTTCAGCTTCAATAGGAACTTGTATATGAAGAATTAATGATCTGTTTCACAGTTGGCCCTTGAGTTTCTCGAGTGTTTCTTTGCACATATGTTGCAGTTTGACTCCTGAGTATTTCCTCTATTAATTTCCATGTGTATAGTACCTGTTTATGTGGCTGAAAAAGAATTTGCAATAAATAAGTTTTGATCTTGCAATATTTTATCAGGCTATCTACATGGTTGATTATATTTATTGCAATTGTTATCGTTATTGGAATTATTAAATATTATGTGAAAGCAACTTCTAATGGAATTTTTCAGAAAGCTAATATGTTGTCCATGAAGACACGATACATTATATGGATGAACTTTATGTAGTTTTAATTCATGCTCTATCCATAACCTCTCTGAATTCTGATATCCATTGCAATGACTACACAGAGCTCACAGGCAAAATTAATGTTTAAAGAGTTTATTAAAAAAGTTAACAAGTTATAATACTAGTGAGAAATTCTCAGGACTGAGTTGTTTATCAGAACATGTTAAAAAGTTCTTTCAGAGGAAGTGGTGTTAACAAACCCAGGGACAAGGGAACAAGTGACCCAAAATCCATGGGGAGGAGGGTGTAAGAGGTCTGGTAGGGCTTGATCAAGGGCAATGTAACTGAGGAATTACTGAAACCCAAATGAAGGCTGAGCATGATAGTGGGACAAGAGGAAAGCAAAACGAACTAGAGGAAAGAACTAGGAGACCAAGGGTATTTATAGAGGTATAAATACAGGTGTGTACATATGTAAGTATATTTACATATGATGCTGGGGAAATAGATCTATGTGCATATATTTATAGGTTTAGTAGTATTAAGGTAGCAGATGGACATTGGGCCTCCACTCAAGAACTCCCTCAATGAAAGAACATTTTGTTCTATTAAACTGGCATTCTATGATGCTTACCTTCTCTTTACGATTGCTGAAGACAAAGTGGGTGCATAAGCAAATGTAGTGAAGAAAGCTGATGGTGCCTGGCTACCGGAAGATATGGCATCTGGGGTCTTGAAGGCTTGAAGATAAACAAGTGGCAATCTAGCTCAGAAGAAACAAAGCCCACATGGAAGAAACACACCAGCTTGTGTGATCACAAGCTGTTGAAGGGATCAGTTATTAGGCATCAAAGAACAAAAATATCATATCATTGTGAATGAGTGGGAGTGTGGAGTGGGCATCCAAAGTCCATCTGTAGGCAACTGGACATCCCCTTACAGAAGGGTTGCAGGGAGGAGACGAGCCAGTCAGGGTGCAGGGTAGCAACGATGAAACATACAACTTTCCTCTAGTTCTTTAATGCTTCCTCCCCACCACTATCATGATCCCAATTCTACCTTACAAATCCAGCTGGATCAGAGGATGTACACTGGTATAGATCGGAACTGGAAACACAAGGAATCCAGGACAGATGAATCCTTCAGGACCAGTGGTGAGAGTGGAGATACTGGGAGGGTGGGGTAGAAAGAAGGAACGGATCACAAATATCTACATATAACCCCCTCCCTGGGAGATGGACAGCATAAAAGTGGGTGAAGGGAGACATTGGACAGTGTAAGATATGACAAAAATAATAATAATTTATAAATTATCAAGGGTTCATGAGGGATGGGGAGGGAGGGAAAAAATGAGGAGCTGATACCAAGGGCTTAAGTAGAAAGCAAATGTTGAGAATGCTGAGGGCAATAAATGTGCAAATGTGCTTGACACAATGGATGGATGATGCATTATGATAAGAGGTGTACGAGCCCCCAATAAAGTGATTTTTTTTTTTTAAAAAAAAAAGCAAAGTTCTTTCAGGTCTGCTAATAAATGCCCAAAGGGGCATACCACTCCCCTCTAAGCCTAAACCCAAAGCCTCAAACACCATTGGTCAGCAAACCCAGCTCCTGAATTAGGTGCCCAGAAGCACCCCACTCCAGTAAGTCTCATCCTGGAAGCATTCAATTCCACTTCAGCAAGTGACCAATTTCCCCAATTAAGTGCCCAGAGGCAGGCTACCCCACAAGCAAATCTCCTGCACAAAAGCACTCAGTTTTACTTGCTCCAAAGGTTGAGGTGACCATCACTCTGTCCCATGCTCTGTCTTCTGGTTCTGCTGTTACTCCTCTGATGTTATTGCTGTCTTCTGGAGCCAAGATTTTCCCTGAGTAGGGATCTCAGCTCTGGAGGACATGCTCCACTCCTGGCAATGAGCTCCATCACCCTGCTTCTCAGAGGGCCCATTTGATATGTAGCAGATGGCATTGCAGGGAATACTGTTCACAATTACTCACAGGTGAATCCCATCACCATCTTCCCCCACCTTCTTCCCAGACCCATGTCGGAAAAGGTCCTTTGGTGGGAGTTAGAGAATTAGGCTAGAAGAGTTACATTAAATAATTCACTCCCCTGCAGACTTGAGCTCCCACTTAAGGTTTGTAGCGTAGTCCCACACCACATAGTTCTTACAATGGCTCCACTCCATACTTACCCCACAGATAATTACTAAATACTCAGAGCTATATCAAGCATGATGAATTAATTAGACGGTAACTGTCAGTTGAAAGAATAGTGCTCGAGGCCTTACAGTCTTGTTCTAAGACAAGCAGCCATGAAAAGGTGCCATGCAAAAGAAGGCATATCAACCTAAATGAAATCATAGTTTTTTAATTAAAAGCAATGGTGCTAGGAGGAAATGTATTAGAGCTTAAATTCCAAAGCACTTGGTGAGTGGAAGATTATGGTCTACAGTGGAAGTTCTAATTCAAATTTGAGTCCTGACATAATTTCAGACTCCATTTGAGTTCTTTCGGATCATTAGCCAGCCATGTGGCCGTTTTGCCACTCAGAAGAGTGGATTTGAAAGTCAATTGCCACTGCCAGAGGACCTCAGGGAGGAACAATGTTGTCCTCTGTTTGCAAGGAGAACTTACGAAATTGCCTAGACAGGTCCTTAATGTTACCTCTGTAAATTTACTTTTTTTTCTAAATGGAATCTAATTTACAATTTTAAAATGTATATATATTTCCATTTTTATTGTAAATCTGTTGACGTGGTGGTCAACATTTCAGGTCAACTTTGGGTTCAATAGTTTAAACCACTCTTCACTACTTCCCAGTAGTTTACCCTTCGGTGGCTCTTGGATTCCTCTTCTCTGGCTTGTGGAAGACTATCCTTCATTATACCCAAGTTAATACCCATCACCAATCCAGCCCGTTGCTTTATCTTCCCCGCATTGCCCTCCCCGAGTCAGCAGCATCCAAGGCCTGTTTCCTTTGGCATGAAAGTCTTCACCTGGTTTTTAATATTTTCCCCCCTTTAAACAGTGGCCTCATACAATGTTTGTCCTTTTGTGTTTGATCCATTTCCCTAGCATGATGTTCTCTGGTTTTGTCACTGGTCTTTTTCCTTCTTCTTTTTAACATTTATTTAATTTTTATTATTAATTGGGAGCTAATACATATATTATTCCATAGTTCAATCACATCAAGCAGAATTGTACAATTGCTACCACAATCAGTTTTCTAACATTCTTTTTCTTCCTGGGCTCCTTGATATTGTCTCCCTTTTACACCCACCCCCACTCTCGGCCCCCACCCCCTGAGACCCTTATTCTACTTGCTGTCAATCCTGGGGTTATCAATCCTGAGTTTCACATACAGAAAAACATATAACATCCCTTCAAGAGGACGACCTCTGATGACACACCACCTCTGAGACACGGCCTCATAAGAATGGACAAAATCAAAACAAAACAAAAATACAACAAGTGTTGAAAACCAGATCAGGTCTAGCATGTTTTCAGTATTCCCTAGGGTGCACGTGCTGCACCAGCTTCTTCACACGGTCTTCTGCTGACGGCGTTTAGCTGGTTTACGTCTTTTTGCTGGTGTGAACAGTGTGCATGTGCTGGTTTTTACGGTGACTCTTATTCCTTGAGGATATATACTTAGCAGAGGGATTGTTGGATTGTGTGCAATTTCTATTCCCAGTTATTTGAGGTGGCACCATTTCACTTTCCACAATGATTGTGCATAACTATATTCCCACTAGCAGTGTATGAGGAGTCCAGCCCCGGCACTCAAGGATGGTTGAAAAGCAACCAATGTAATATGCTACATAAACAAAAGATAAGAAACATAAGATCCTCTCAGTCGACACAGAAAAGGAATTTGACAACCCTCATCACCCTTTCCAAGGGAGCTCCGGTGATGTAGGGATTACATGTTAAGCAACTAACCGCCAGGCCAGCAGTTCAGAACCACCAGGCAGCTCTGTGGGAGAAGATGAAACTTTCTCCCCCTCAAAATTGCTGCTCCAAAATGTCAGTCTGTGGAGGACTGGATCTGTAAACCCTGGTGCATACATACAAGGGAATACTATGCAGTTCTTAAAAAAAAAAAGATGAACCACTCAAACACCTCATAACGTGTTTGACATTATACATTCTACGGCAAAGACATTATACAGCAAAGGTAGTCAATAGTATAAAGGAAAATATTGTATAAGAACACTATTATAAAAGAAACAATCAAGCAAAAGTTTTCACATCAAAAGAAGCAGATTTTGCAGATTATAGGGAGGCCCCGGGGAGGGGGTGAATGTGAACACGCCAAATGAGATGACACAGACAGCTACACATGGACAGAGACAACCACGATGAACGCAAAAGGCACAACATAAAACAGTACGTGTCACACAGCACACACTTTATATGTGCATATTTTCTTTAAAAAGGGAATTGATCCAGGATCAGGCCACCCTAGAGGTGATTTCATCTAACTCAGTCTCCCAGACGCTTTCCGAATCCTTCACAACAAATGTCGTAAACAACAACAACAATGACAAAACCCCCAAGAATCCCATCCCCAGTCAAAATGTAATTAGATAATGTGGGTGATATTAAGACATTTTTAGATAAATAAAAGCGGAGACTTTGCCATAAGCATTTACTGAAAGAACTGTTAAGATACATACATGTAAACTAAGGAACTAATACAAAAAACACCAGAAGGCATGTTGAACAAAAACCTGTTAAGCGTGTAGGTAAATATGTCTTACATTGACTTAAATAATGGCTCATGGGAGGGCTCATACAGAGTGGAGTCCCCGAGTAGTGCGATCGTTCACACACTTGGCTGCTAACGCACATGCTGGAAGTTTGCGTTCACTCAGAGACGTCTCAATAAAAAGGCCTGATGTTCTACTTCTGAAAAACCAAGGACTGAAAGCCCTACAGAGCACAACCTGACTCTGGCACACATGGAGTTTCTGTGAGGGGGAATCAACTCAAGGGCAACTGTATGTATGCATATATGTATGTATGCATATACATATGTACATACACATCTATACATACATGTATACATGAAGAGTGGAATGAAAGTATCAGCCAACAGTATCTTATGTGATATGAAAAGGTGATTATAATAGTTAAAATATTATATGTATATAAAATATAAATAGAATGGCATTTAATAACTCATGAATCATTAGAGGGATAGGAAAGGAATAAAGAAAATGGGATCAATCCAACAGATGGCAGGAAATAAAAATCAAATGTGAAGGATAAATAGGTTCCTGTGTCCTGGGGAAGAGAGATGATGCAAGGCTGGAGAGGGAAGTCTAGGTCAGATTAAGTATTTTTATTTTAGAAAGTAGGTATTCTTATTTAAAAGATGTGAAAACAAAGTCTCAGCAAAGTCATTGTTGCTCATTCAAGTGCACACGGAACTGTCAGAGACAGAGCCGTGAGGGATGTCCAACTGGAAGTCCTTCCCTCGTTCCACTATACAGTGTTGTAACAGCCACCAAGACTTCAGAAGACCAGGTTCTGACTCAGAGCTCTGGCAGAGTTAGCAACAATAACAATAATTAGTCATGTTTATTGGCCATCTCTATGTATCAAGGACTATAGTGACATGATTTATCTCATTTAATCCTTATAATTATAAGGGGTAATTATTATTATTGTTATTTTACATAATTCAAAAAGCAGAGGCTTAGGTGGTTAAATGACTAGGCGTGTGACAAAGCCAGCTGCGAACCCAGATTCCTCTGTCGCTTTGCCTCTAGATTATATGGCTAGGATTTCTGGCCCTAAGCAAAAACAAAACAAAACAACAAAAACAAAGGTCCTCTTCATGTTTTCCAAAAAGACATTTTCTTGTTTTAAATCATTTAAGTTTTGTAGAAATAATAATGTGAAGTTTGAAAGAAAATTACCAAGTTTAATCCTGCTCCACTAATATAAATTTCCATTTCTCTCTCTTCCTTCCCAAGCTTTATGAATATGTGTACATTGTTCACATAGTTATAATCACATAACCCGTTTGTGCTTCTACTTTCAGTCTATGCGCAATGTTTCACTGAGTTAGGGTGTGATCCTTTGCTTATTAGTCCTTTCTTGTTAGCTAGGTGCAAGAATCCCTCCTCCTGTAACTTTAATCTCACTCTCAGTCCATTCCTCTGAGCAGATAGACATAAATTGGAACTCATTTTCTCAAAGTGGTACTTTCAGCAAATTCAGTTTACAGCATAAACTCCAAGCCAGCATCCTGGAAGGGGGTGGGGTGGGGGGAGGAGAACCCAGGTTCATTTATAAAGGATTAATAATTAGGTTGGAACTTTGGTTTCTTTAAGGTCAATTACAAATCCCAGCAGGGAGTCTATCTTCTGATTTTCTAATTAAAATCCCCAAACCCTTCATGCACCCTGCCCTATTCTGTTAAGTTTTCAATGGCTTTATTTTGGATCACCACTTCTTCATTTTTCATTCATGCCTCAATCTGAAAGCCCATTTGTTCTATCCTACCGTGTATTCTCATTCAACAACTTAATCCACATGTGTATGATAACTACGGTCCTTGCTGGTGACCCATACCCAGATGAGGGTATTTGATAACATTATCAGGAGACTGTGAACTTGTAGTGACACCGGTCTACGTGGTTTGGTGACTTTTCCCAGCAGTGTACAGCAGTCTGCATGCAGGAGGGGAAAAGGCATGGTTAAAATTAATCCAGATGTGGGCTGTGCCTAAAGAATTTAAGGAAGACTAAAGCTGAAGGGGAGTTGGAGACTAAATCAAGATACAAGGTCATGTTCAGAGTAGGCAGTACAGGATGGAGATAGATTGCTTTATGTAAACTGACAATAAGGAAGTGAGACCAGGAGGAAATGAATGACCTTGCAACACTATCATGGATTAACATGAAGAACAAGCTTAGGACAGATGATTATATTCAGAAGGCAGGGGATTAGGCGTAAGATACAAAAGGGTATAGTTTCAGACAAGGTGTATCCATGAGATTGGGTGGCATAGGTGAAATGTAGCTTAGGTGTTCCCAGCATTGTGCAATAGCCATTTACATAGATGTCCCTCAAGGTGATGACTTGAAGTAGAGAGGAAGGCTGTTCCACAAGCCCCAATCCTCAAAAAATGTGTGGAAGGACCCAGCAGTCCCTCCGTGATAGGTAGTGAGACCTACCAGGGATCAATCAGGTACTAAAATAGCAAAAGAGGAAGAAGAAACCTCCACGGCAAAAGGCTTGGACAGGAAGATAGAGAAGTAATGGTTTGTATTTCATAATGGGGAAAAGATAGGAGAATGTCGAACGTCCCCCTGGACCGTGTGCTATCCTTTAGGCCAGACACGTGACCACTACTTTCAGGCTCGCGAGTGAGCATTTCATGCTGCTTCCCATCCGATCTTTCCTCCCCACCCCACCACTTTATTGGCACATAATTTAAATATCAAACAATTCAAGAGTTCAATCATTCAATCATATCAAGGGTAATCATACAGTCACCATCACGTCAATCTTAGAGCATCCACTCCCCGCTGCCCATGGTTTAAAAGGGGTTGTGCAATCACAATTAGTTCCAGTGCTCCCTCCCCATTCCTGCCTTCCTTATCTACTCCCGAAATCCCCTTTCCCTCCCCATCACCCACACCCCACCTCTGCATTCTCTATAACCCCTTGCATCAGTTATTCTCATTATGCATCCACTCCTCCTGTGCCTCCCAGCTGGGAGACCCAACAGAAAACAATAACAAACAAAATAGCACAAAGGTGGTAAGGATTACATCTGGTCTTTTTAAATGTTCACTGTTCCAATGAAGAAAACCAATTCTTCTTCTTTTAAAAAAATCATTTTATTGGGGGCTCTTAAAGCTCTTATCGCAATCCATACATATATCCATTGTGTCAAGCACATTTGTACATTTGTTGCCTTCATCATTTTAAAAAAATTTGCTTTCTACTTGAGCCCTAGAAAACCATTTTGTATCCACTTGCCCAAAGCAGAAACCTAAGGATTATGTCGATCATCTTGCTTCACCTCCATCTCCAATCCATCACTAAATATCTCTAAAATCTCTCACAAATCCATCTACTTCTCTTCGACTTCATGGTCACACCCCAGCCCTAGGTCCTGGCTGGACTACTGCAATGACAGTCACTCAACTTTTGGCTCTGCTGCCTCTGTTCCCTCCCTCAGCTCTTGGACAGCAGGTATCCCTCCTTCCAACACGATCAGCTACGGCTAGCCCCAGCCTTGATTCCCTGTACTCCTTTTCTTTAAACTCTTAGGTAGAGTTTTGTTGTTCTCAGGACAAAGGCCAAACATTTTCCAGGTCTCAGTCCCTAATTGGCCTGGCCACACTGCATCTACAAACCTACAGTGATCCAGTACTAGCGCTAATCTCACTGGTTTCTTTCACTTTCCTGAATGCACAGTGATCCAGCCTCCTCCAGAAGCATGTACCTGCTGTTCCCTGTGTCCAAAATACTGTAGCAACCCCATAAACAGGGGAACAAAATGCTACCTGGTCCCCCATTCTCTCATTACGTATTGGGTTTTCATGAGCTGGTGTTTGAAATTAGATTGCTGCAAGGCCTTTCTTCTTAAATCATCTTAACTTGAAAGGTCCATCATGACAATGACATGCAAGCCTCTACTGTTAGCTGGTGACTGTGTGTGCAGGGCTTTGGGTCTCATGTGGGAGAAGATGGAAGGCAAGGAGTCTACCACTCAACTACATCGCCCTGTACCTAATCTTACAGTACATTGCACTTTCATTGGGGGTGGGGTGGGGCGGGGAAGAGGCTATTATATGGAAAACACCTCTATCCCATCACTAGAGTGCAGGTGTGGTTAGGGCAAAGACTGTCTGGTCTTACCATTCTGTCTTTGATTCCTAGCACAAAGGTGGGCATATGGAGCAGACATGAAGATCTGCCACCAGCCCCACTCAAGAAAACCACCGGCTATCCACGTGCAAGAGCTTAGAGAGCAGACAGCTTGCAGGTGTCCGTGCCTTTGGCGAGAGCCTGCCAAGGTCATGCTCTTAATTTCACTACCCTATCTGAGCGAGGCCGAGCTACACAGACTGCAAATGTGGAGGCACCTGTGGTGGAATGGTTCTCGTGAACATACTCTCTCCCAGGTTTGCTGCTGTTTGGTCCTGATGTCCTGGCAGGCCATCTTCCAGTGTTCTCTCTTCTTCCTTATAAATCAGTATCACCCGAGTTGAGAGTTGACAACATGCTTTCCAAGCCCTGCTGCACTGTCTGCTTCCAGAGAACCCCAAATTGCCCAGTGTGATAGGTATTTGGCAAACACGTACATTTAACGGAGAGTGAGTTCCTAGAACGCAAAAATCATATCTTATTCATGTTTACAATCTTAAAACTTAGCACACATGCACAACAATAAGTTGTTAAAGAGAGAATGGACGGAGATATAAATGAATTCAACTGAATCTGTGGATGGAAATTAATTGTGGTGAATTTAATATGCTGTGCATTTCCCGTGAGCTGACACTAAGAAAGGAAGGCTGGAGGAAGAAGGGAAAGGGAAAGGAGGGAGAGAGAAAGGAAGTGAGGAAGAAAAGAAAGCTCGGAGGAGAGAGGAGGAAAGAAGGAAGAAAGAAAAGGCGACTTTATCACTGCTTGCTGCGCCATGAACTCCCTGAGCCTTGTCACCAGGCTTGGGAGGGGCCCGGGAGGATGTAACCTCTGTGAAGGACAGCTCTTCCCCTCGAGGACATTTTTGCTCCTGTGGAGTTCAAGTTCTTCCTATTAGCTAACAGAAACCATCTCACTACCCTGCCCCCAGTCATTCTGACATAAATCCTATGGATAAACAGATTTAGTGCAAAAAGCAAAGACTGACAGGGCATGTTGGAGCAGGGCAGCGGAATGTGAGAGGAAAAAGAAACGCCACTATTTCCAACAGTTGGAAAGACCCCGTGAAAGAAATGGGATTTCAATGCTGCTATGCCTTCTAGCATGTGCCAGGTGACAGGACCTTGGAGATTGTGAGTTATAATGTCTCTATTTAGTAAATGGAGAAAGTCAGGCTCAAAGAGATCAAATGATTTGCTCAATGTTCTACTGTTGGTTAGTTGCAAGCACAAGGTTAGAGCCTCAGAATTCTTCCCAATTAATCTTACTTAGTGGTAGAAAGGGAGACATGAAAGGAAGGGAAGAAGAAGTGAAGGGGGAAAGAGGATACGGAAAAATGGGGGTTGGGCCTGGGTTGTTCGGCACCATTGGGTCAGTTCGGACTCAGCCCCCTCATGTAAAACAGACTGAAACAAGGTAAACAAGCGACCATCTAGCTCAGAAGCAACAAAGCCCACATGGAAGAAGCACACCAGCCTGTGTGATCACGAAGTGTTGAAGGGATCAGGTATCAGGAATCAACGAACAAAAAATCAAATCATTGTGAATGAAGGGGAGTGTGGACTGGAGACCCAAAGCCCATCTGTAGGCAACTGGACATCCCCTTATGGAAGGGT
>NW_022111365.1:285555-289458 GCF_000313985.2 Echinops telfairi | reverse complement strand
ATATTGAGCAAATAACCCAAGAAACTGAACTAAATGAAGAACATGACATCCGGATTAAAAGGTGGTTCATTAACAACCTGGGGTATGCAGATGACACCACTTCGCTTGCTGAAAGCCAAGAGGACTTGAAATAATTACTGATAAAGATGAAAGAATACAGCCTTTAGTATGGATTACACAACATAAAGAAAATGAAAAGCCTTTTATCATGTTGGTGCTCATTGGTACAACTGGACCTATCTTGAAAATACTGCGGTTGTCGATTTCACGCTACTTGGATTCATAGTCACCATCCAATAGAAGCAACAAACAAGAACATTACATACTGCATTTGTTGCAGAAGACATCCTTAACGTGTTAAAAAGCAAAGATGGCATCTGGAAGACTGTGGTGTGCCCAACTCAAAGCTGTGGCATTTTCTGTTGCCTCCTATGGGTGTGAACGCTGGCCAGTGAATATGGAGAACCAGAGAATAATTGATTCAAAGATTGCATTCTTGAAAATCCCAATCTCAAAGATCGTGTCCAGATCGAATCAGCCATGCAGTGCTCCTGTTGTTAGACTGGAAAATTAAGAGGGAAGGGAGAGAGGAAGTAGACCTCACGCTGGTGCACCAAGCCTCGAGGGTGCCATTCCTGGTGGAGGAGTTCCTTCACAGAGAGGATGGCAGGCCCGGCCTCAGCTCTAGACGTGACACCCCCTCCTTAGATGACAGCACTACAGAGGACAACACTGAAGATACAGTTCAGCCAGTGCGGCTGGTCTCACCCACCCACATGGGGGAAACCAAGAGGGAGTGCAACAGACCAGCAATGGGAGCAAAGCCACGAAGAAAGTCCCTGAGGAATCCCGATTGTAGGCTTCTAACTAGGGGGGAGGAAGGAAGAGGGCAGCCGTTGGCACCTCATCTAAATTGGTTGCAGGATATGCACAAGGGGCCACACTGAAAGTCTAAAGGTGTAATGGGGTAGGGGTGGGGCACTAGACTGCTCCATCCTTGACTGCAGGAAGACCAATGGGGTCTTGTAGAAGGCGCACCCCTCAGACTCAAATGCTGAAGACTAAAAAGGTCTCAGTGCTGTTAGGTTAGGTAAACGGGTCCTGGGATAGGGGTCCCTGAAAGAAAAGGGGATTGGACTGGTGGATTATAACAGGATCTGCTCACTATTAAACAGAGAGATACTCATCTACTCTAGGTCAGGACAATAGTTAGGCTTGGAAAGACATGTATCCTTTCTTTCTCTATCTCTCCCTTTTGGTGTCTCTCTCTCCTCTTTAATGTTGGTGTCTATCTATATAAGATAGGCAGGATAAGCAATATCAAGGATACAGAAATGGACTGATGGTTGGGGCGTGGAGTTGGCATGGGAGAGGAGGAGGCAGGGGGAGGGGAGCAGTGAGACAATAACAACAAAGACAGGGGAATAGCAAGGCATCTAAAATTGACAGTGAGCAGGGTATAGCATTCCTGGTTATGTTTGATCAATTGAAATGTATCCAATAGGAGTTATTGTGAGGTGAACAATGGGTAAACATGATAGTGGGGCAGGAGAAAAGAAAGAAAGTAAAAACTATATATAGGCATAAATATAGATATGTATATATGTAAATATATAGATAGGTATATTATCTTTGTGTGTGTGTGTGTGCGCGCGCGCGTAAATACAATAAGGAAGCAGATGGACTTTGGGCCTCTACTTAAATCTTATCTCAGCACCAGAATGATTTGTTCTAATAATACAGCACTGTATGATACTCACCTTCCCAACACAATCGCTGAAGACAAAATGGGTACACAAGCAAATAAAGTGAAGAAAGCTGATGGTGCCTGGGTATTAAAAGATATAGTGTCTCGGGTCTTAAAGGCTTGAGGTTAAACAAGAGCCCAACTAGCAGGGAAGCAACAAAGCCCACATGGAAGAAGCACACTAGCCTGTTGATCATGAGGCATCGATGGGAAGAGGTATCAGAAGTTCAAAAACAAGCATTCAAATTGGTGTGAAGGAGTGTAGACAAAACAGAGACCCCCAAGCCCACCTGTAAGATAATTGGACAGTCCCTCACAGAAGGGCCAAAAGGAAGGATTGATATACTCAGGGTGTATAGCACTAATGTAACATAACAATCATCTAATTCTTTATTATTTTATTTTCTCCCCTTACTATTATGGTCTTAGTTTTACGTCACTAATTTTGTTAGACTTGTATATGTTCATTTGTATAATTAATATCATTTAATACATGAAATTCAACATACATAAACCGTTCAGAAATAGTAACAGGAGTAATGATTCCTGAAGGTATGGCAAGAGGGGGTGGGTGATAGCAATTATTACTGTGTAACCCCCTTAAGGGGAACAAATAACAGAATTTAGGTGAATAGATACACAGGATAGTGTAAGATATATTGTATCGGTTGAGTGGTGGAGGGAGGGGATAAAAGGGAGCTGATATCAGAGTTCAAGAAGAAAGAAAATGTTTTGAAATTAATGGTGGTAGCAATTGTACAATTATGCTTGATCTAACTGAATTATGGATTGTTATAATATATGTAAGAGCTCCCAATAAAATGATTTTTTTTTAAAACCAAACCCAGTCTCATTGCCATCAAGTCCATTTCTATTCATAGTGACCTTCTAGGCCAGGGTAGAACTGCCCCTGTGGGTTTTTAAGACTATAAATCTTTACAGGAGTTGAAAGCCTCATCTTTCTCCCATGGAGTGGTTGGTGGTTTCAAACTGCTAACCTTGTGGTTAGTAGCCCAACAAGTAACCCATTATACTATCAGGGCTCCTTGATTGCATTCTGGGAAGACTTCTTTCTACAGCAGCTTCACCCAATTTGACTCAGTCTTATCATATACCTACCTATCTCTAACAGAGGCATTTGAATTGATCAAATGCAATTGGTTTGGGGAACTGCTAATAATTTGAATTTTATGTATTATTATTGTCCTCTTAAATGAAGATGAGTAAAGAATTGGCTAAAGTGTTCTTATTTTAAAGATGCATAACTTGCAAGAGAGTAAAGTAGTAAGTTGAATTATATAATGGCAATTGCATATGGTTCAATTGAAATAGATTCAGAGAATTTCAAATGTCTGAATGTCCTTATGTCATTTCCTATAAACAGTTAACCAACCTCAATTAATTAACCTCTATAGTATGCCTCTAGTGGGAGAAAATTCATTATCTTACAAGGCAGGTGATTCTATTTTCAGACCATTCATATTGTTAAACTTCCTACATAGAAGGAATTTGAATTATGTCAATGGAACTTCTACCAGTGAACTTTGGTCATAGTCAGTAAGGCACTGGGCTGCTAACCACAAAGTCAGCAGTTCGAAACGACCACAGGAGAAATGTGAAGCTTTCTACTCCGGTAAAGAATTACAGCTCAGAAACCCACAAGGCAATGCTGCTCTGTTCTACAGGGTCACTAGGACTCAGAACTGACTCAATGGCAGGGAGGACCTGCCAACAGGTCCTAGCTCTGCTCCTTATTATCTGCTCCCCACACCCCAGCATTTGATTCAACTTCCATTTCACAATTTTGCTTTAAGAAATTTCTAATTATCATTTTTGCTTTAAGAAATGTATAAGTTATGATATGTCCCTACCTCATCTTTTTGTTCAAACAAAACATCCTTTTCCCCATGACTTATCAAGCCCTTTACTTTCCTGCCTCTCATCTGAATGCCTGCCACATCACTGAGATCCACTTAAAAGTCTAGTCTCCCGGCCATCTAGCTCAGAAGCAACAAAGCCCACATGAAAGAACATATCAGCCTGTGTGATCACGAGGTGTCGAAGGGATCACTGAAACAAATGGGTGCGTAAGCAAATGTGGCGAAGAAAGCTGATGGTGCCCGGCTATCAAAAAGTATAGCGTCTGGGGTCTTAAA
>NW_022111365.1:279410-284859 GCF_000313985.2 Echinops telfairi | reverse complement strand
GGGTAATGAATGTACAAATGCGCTTTACACAATTGATGTGTGTATGGATTGTGATAAGAGTTGTATGAGCCCCTAATAAAATGATTTAAAAGAAAGTCTAGTCTCCACCAGTAGAGGTAGGTGGGGCTGCTACATCATTTCCCTTGGACACTTTCTATAACGACACACAGTCAATAGCATGCAAACCAAGAACATTGAGTTTGCAGTCAACTCAACCACTCAAGCTCACACCTTCCTGTGCACCTGATTACATTCTTAAGACAATAATGGAACCGGTAGATATTTGATTCTACACTTCCTCCCAAAGCTGATTTTGGCTGGGATGCAGCACTGATTGGATAATTTCCAAAATATTTCAAGATTGACACCTTCTGTGTATTGCCAAAGTGTGAGCTCAAAGAGAAGAGCTATGACCTGGCAAATATCATGGCTCCCAGTTGCCTCCTGTCTGCCATCTCCCTGACATTCAAGTTCCCCTCCTCTTTTCCTTTATCTTTTCCTCCTCTTTTTCTGATGAAGCACTTATCAAAAGTGCTGAAGTTCCTTCCAGAATCCCCAGGATGTGACCGTTTTATCCCTTGAAACCACCAAGGTTTCAAGGATCTGAGCCGTCTTGGTGTTGTCTGACTTAACCTGAAATAAACAGGAAGATTCCTTTGGAAGTATAGAGTGCAGCTGAGAATGATCACTTTCCATTCAAACCCTTTTCTGTCAACCATACTCGGGCAACCAGGGGCCTGTGGTTGAAGAGATCTGCCCAGGGCATTTCATACCTACCATGCCCAAGAAATTTACTGAACAAGAGAGGGAGCTGGCTTTGATTTTAGTGTGTGAAGGCATTCGCTTCAAGCCAGGTGTAACCAGTCAACTACTCTAGGTTTTCCCAAACCTTCCCCTGCTTAAAGTCCTTTAAATAAAGGCACTAGCTCAGCAAAAGGTGTCCAACATCATTAGTCACTAGAAAAATGCAAAACAAATGAAACAAAACAATGATATTTCATACTCACTAAGATGATTATAATAAAAAAGATAGACATAACACCTGGTGGCAATTATATTGAGAAATCTGAGCTCTCATACAGTGTTGGTGGGAATGTGAAATGAAGTATCCACTTTGAAAAACAGGTTGGCAGTTCCTTGAAATTTTAAACATGGGGTTACCATCCATCCCAGTACCTTCACACCCAAAAGAAATAACAACATGCACCTACCAAAAAATAACACACACAAAACTTTATAGCACTATTGATTATTATAGCCCAAATGTGAAAACAACCTAACTAGTCCAATAGATAAATAGCATGCAGCATAACCATACAATGGAATGTTATTTGACCATAAGGAGAAATTAAGTTTAAAAGAGACCAGGCTTATTGGTTGGTGTGATGGAACCCCCTACATCAGTGGTTCCCAACCTTCCTAATGCTGCAACCCTTTAATACAGTTCCTCATGTTGTGGCAACCCCCAACCATAAAATTATTTTTGTTGCTACTTCATAACTGTAATTTTGCTACTGTTATGAATCATAATGTAAACATCTGACATGCAGGATGTATTTTCATTGTTATAAATTGAACATTATTAAATCATAGTGATTAATCACAAAGACAATGTGTAATTATATATTGTGAAATATTTATTTCTAATTATAAATAAATGAAATTTTGTCTTCAAGCATGGTGTAGCATGGTAACAGTCTTTACATGGGTAACAGTACTCATAGGTGGGCGTATCCGCATGTAGGCAGACTCACCTGGAGACGGATAGAGGAGCGGTTTCTCAGTTCATAAGAACATTGGAAATATGTGTTTTCAGATGGTCTTAGGCGACCCCTGTGAAAGGGTCGTTAGACCCCCAAAGGGGTGGCGACCCACAGGTTGAGAACCGCTGCCCTAGACATTGTCCTTAATCACCCTTCAGGCCTGAAACTGAACTTACCCTGGTGGTAAGTTCAACCCAATTTTCAACCAAACAATAAACAGACCTGTAAGTGAGGTGTGCACCCCTGAGAATAACCAAGTATTTTGAGGTTGGCTGTATTTGCTTAAGGACAAAGTCCAGAAGGGTTAGAGAAGAAGAGGAAGTGGAAGAAATGATGCTACATGGAAAGGGTTGCAAGTAATGAGACAAAGCAAAATATATAGGAAATGTTTAATGTACAATTGATGATCTTCTCTGTAAAGCTTCACTCAATTTACAATAGAAAGTTGAGACAGAGAGAGAGAGAGAGAGAGAGAGAGTACTGATACATGCCAACCATGTATGACAAGGATGAATCTCGAACGTTCTATGCTAAGTAAAACCAGTAGTCACAAAGCCTATGGAGTGTATGAGTCTACTTATATGAAATACCTAGAAAAGACGGTTGGGTGGAGGCAGAAAGTATATTAGGGATTTTCTATAGGTCTGGGGAGACAGAGGTCAGGTGGCACAGTAATTATGCGCTGAGCTGCTATCTGCAAGGTCAGCAATTCAAAATACCAGCTGCTCCACAGGAGAGAGACACAGGCTGTCTACTCCTACAAAGAGAGTCCGGGAAACCACAGGGGCAATTGAACCCAGTCTTACGCATCACTCTGAGTCAGAATCCAGTCGATGGCAGTGAGTCTGGCTTCTGGAGTGTTGGGAAGGAATGAATCAGTGTTGTCAGGCTCGTGGCAACCCTATGCACAACAGAATGAAACACTGCCGGGTCCCGAGCCATCCTCACGGTTGTTCTTGTGTTTGAGCTCAATGCTGCAGCCACTGTGCCCATCCATCTCGTGAAAGGCCTCCCTCCTTCTCATTGCCCTCTCCCTTACCAAGCATGACGTCTTTCCAGGGACTGGTCTCTCCTGACACCATGCTGAAGTAATGGGTGGGGTAATGAAAGATTTCTTTTTGTAGTGATATAAATGTTCTAAAACTAGGTTGTGATGATGGTTGCACATAGTGTAACTATGCTGACCCCATTAAATGATATACTTCAAATGGGTGGCATATGTAATTATATCTCACCAAAGATGTAAAATTTTGAAAGGGGAAATTAATCCATGTGACTTTTACTGTTATTAAAAATGATGAATTCTACATAGGTACTACTGGTTAGATGAGCATGTTCACCTTGTGAAAATTCACCCAACTGTACACTTAGGATAGGTGAACTTTCTAAATTTATATTTAACTTTTAATGTTTACTTAAAAAATAACAAATTACTATAAATACCTCAAATCAGTACACAGTTATTAACACAGCATGCCTTTGTTCTGTTTGGGACTGACATTGGGTTAGGTGGTTTGTGTTCTATGACATGGGAAAGATCATACCCATAAGTTGAATTTTGCCCCTTTTTGCCCTCTTCCATCTCAGCTCTCTGTTATTCTAATTTGCACAGGGCTGGCTACATCCCGTCCAGGCTCCGAGCCTCTAGTCACTAGAGTCTCGTGGCTCCCTGCAACCTTATGAGTGAAGAACAAGCACTGTCCCTGGCCATTTGTTCCCCTTACCAGCCTTCTGTTAGACAGGGTCATCTTCTTTGTCTTTCAGGCACGGTATAGAGATGAATCCAGGCTACTCCCCTTTCTCCAAAAGGAAGGACCGCTTCTCTGCCTCCGTGAACTTAGTCACACGTGCTCCTGTGGCTGCCAAAGTCTACCTGTCTCCTCCATCCTGCTGTGACTGCTGGGGCTGAGGATGTCAGGGGCCACTCTCCAGGCCAACCTGGAAGTCTGTCTCCGTGAGTTCTCCAGCCCAGCATTCACTCTCTTCGGGCTTGCTTTCTCCTCCTGCAAAATGAGGAGAGTAGTTTGCCAGAATGTTTTGAAGAATAATAACTGCTCAAAAGGATTTTCCAAAAGATGGGTGACATAGCCAGGTATTTGAGACATCCTGAAGTTAGCAGAATTTCCTACGAAGGACTTCAGAGAGCCTTGAGTCTGTGAATGCTCATTATAACTGAAGAGGGCTAAATGATTTGTCTCTTTTCATAATCATAAAACACACACATACATACTCACACACTAAAAAAAAACCTCATTAAAAATGATTATCTTCTAATTAAACTTCCATGAATTTTTGAAGTTCCCCTGATGTGTCTCTCTGTGTGTATATTATTGGCTCTTCCCCCTTGAAATAGACTAGCTTGCCACACTAGTGTTCCAGAGAATACACTGGAGATGCTAAACCCTCTGCCATTTAGTAGGTTTCAACTCATAGCAACCCTATAGGAAAGATTAAAACTACAGCTTTGGATTTCGGAGACTGTATTTCTTATAGGAGTGGACTGCTCCTCTTTCTCTCATGGAGCTGCTGCTGGGTTAGAACTTCTGACTTTGCTGTTAACAGCCCAGTACTTAAATCACTGTGCCACTAGGATTCCTAATGGTGGACTAGATGATTGATATTTAAATGTTCTCCTGGGTCAAAGAAAATGCTTTTAACTGTTCCTGTTGTACATGGGGTTACTCTGATGCAGGGCCCACTTAACGTATCAAAAAGTAATTGGCCAACATTTACACGTTTCAAGACAGCATGCGATCAAGAACCGATGGAACGGAATGCAGTAGTCCAAGCTGCACTAAAGGCAGTGGTGAAAACTGTGGGGTAAGCTGGTTGACCAAACACACACAGCTGGATCCCTTGACAACAACCAGGAGAGAATGGACAGAAAGGACAGGCCAGCCGGTCAGTGATCACAGAGAATAACTTGAAAGGAAACCCAAAGCCTCCGAGTCCCAGTCTTCAGGAGCAAGTAGGGCCAAGAAGGAAGAAACAGGCCTACTCACAAGGCCCCCAGGCTCCTAGCCAGCCTGAGTCCCTCCAAGGAGCAGAGGCCTCCAGGTGCTCTGTGCTCCACCAGCAAACAGGCCCAGTGATCTGTCCATGCCCCACTACCAAGCAGGGCCCTGCCAAGCTAGGCTCTCTTTCCATGCTCTGCCTGTAAGAAGGCCCGAACCCAGCCTGGCAAACTCTTAGTGCGCTGCCAGCAAACAGGTTCTGGCCACGCTTAGACACTCAGCCTGCCTGCAACCATGTCCTGCTCCTGGTCCAATGAATTCTGTCTGCACAAGTGTCTATCCAGCCATCTACTCACAGATCACCATTACTGTAGGATTGTATATATAGGTATTCACCTTTGTTGTGTTTAACTCTTGCCCTTGTTCGTTGTGCCTCCCCACCTCCATTATTCTCTGCCGGTCTCCCTTGTACTGCCCTTCTCTTCACCCAAGTTTCTGAAATCTACTTGACTCTTCATTTGGAAGTCTGTTACTGTGTTACTCCCTCCTTTTACTTGGTAATTCTCTTCATTACAAATTGATATCATTGAACGCCTCTTGTCAGGCTTGTAGGTTTGTTTTGTGTTGGATACTTGTATATTTGGGTTGGCTTCTGGATGGCATGTCACGTATGCTAATCTCAAGTTGTTTTCTGCCATTGTCAGTTCTCTGTCCCAAGAACTCTCTTTTATA
>NW_022111365.1:272812-278594 GCF_000313985.2 Echinops telfairi | reverse complement strand
TTTATCCCACCTACTTTCAGAATTCTTTCCTTGATGTTGGTTTGGGAAATTTTGATTCTCATAGGGTGTGGTGATTTTCTTCTGGGATCTTGTGGACTATAAAAAGACTTTCCCCAGCTTTGTCTCCCCCAAAGAGATGCCAAACATTAGAGACTATTTGCCAGCACATGGTGGGAGGTCAGATGCATTCAGCCTTCAGACAACTGTCTGGTCCCACCACAGTGGGGCCCACTCCCTGCTGTTAAGGACAATGGATGACTTCTCCCTGAAGGCTTTCAGCCATCAGTCTGGCCCACTGTAGGTGGGGTTCACACCCTACTGATAATGGGAGAGCCAGAGAACAGGTCAAACCTGCTCAGTGACATCCAAAATTAGGCTGCCTCCCTGTATATAGGGTCTGCCCATCTTGTCACATGTATACCCCCAATTCCTCCCCTTCCTATTGCATGTATACCCCTAGACTGTCCTCCTCTCATCACTGTTTTACCTATAGCACACCCCCTTCCTGTGACGTGTGTCCTTACCTGTAACTATGGGGCTTGCACACCCCCAAAAGATATATAAGCCTTGGTTAGTAATAAACCTCTCTCACTTGCTCCTGCAATTCCCACCTTCCACATCCTCATGTGGACCACCGAGCAGGGCTGAGGTGAGCATGCTACCGTGAAATGTTTTGACTCCTTCATTTTACTCTCTCTTCTATCTCCTCTTGTTTTCTATGACTTTACTATAATCTTTATTTATTATCACTGTACAATTGCACCTACTGGACCTGTGATGATTTGTTAGGGGCTGGCTACCTTACAGGGTCTAGCACGTTTGGGGTTCCTTCAGCTTCCTAAATGCAGGTCTTCTAGTCTTTCATGAAGTTAAGGAAGTTTTCTTTCAATGATTATTTTGATAATTTTTTCTGTGCTTTTTTTGTGTGCCATTTCTTGGTCTGAAATTCCAATCTCACTTAAGTTATTCATCTTGATGGGGTCCCACGTAAGTCTTAGGAAACAATTACATTTTATTACTCTTTTGTCTTGATTATTCAGATTTGTATTCAGAGGTCTGTCTCCAAACTCTCTAGGTTGGCTTTCTGTTGATTCAGTTCACTCTTTTGTCCTTTCAATGAATTACCTATTTCTGAAATCTTAGTATTAGTCTTCTGGGTGTCTAAGTGCTGGTGTTTTTTTTTAAGTGCTGTTTTTATATGATTTCTAAATTTTCATTTAACAGTTGATTCGTGGAGTATTTCCCTGAATTATTCTAATTATTTTTTCAGTGTTTTCCTCACTTTAATTGATCTTTTGCCTCAATCTGTCAAAGGAGTCTGTGATCATTTTTTTTCAAGTTGGCTGGGCCACGATTCTCAGCAGTTCGGCAGTTGAGACTTTCCCCGAATGTGCTCTAACAGTGGGCAGCATGGCCTTTGTAAGAGGGCCAGAGAGGAGTGCAGCTTCCTTACTCAGGTCACAAACCGGGGTAAGGCCCACTCCTATTTAAACAGACTGTGGAAAGGCTAGTCTCTTCTTCCTGCGCGCATCTGTCTCATCAATTATCTGTAGTTCTTTGGATTGCGCCAAGGGCCCACCACATGGCCTGTTGTCTTTTGATTCATTCACCATGACAGCCATGAGTCTGACCTGCTGATTTGGGCTGCATCCACCTCTGCTCCCCAAACATGTGGTCTTCCTGTTTCCTGGTTCACCACTCCCCCAGGTACATGAATCAGGGAAAGCCTCCAGCTTAACACCTGGCCCCTGGATTTGAAATGAAACGGACTTAGCCTCCTCTACAACTGTGTGAGCCACGTTCCTGAAATAAAACTATATATATTTATCGTCTACCATCTCTCTCTCTAGCTCTAGGTTTGATTTTGCTTCTTTAGAGAACCCAGGCTAACACAGAATCAAATACCATTCTTTTGAATTCACAGTCAGGGAGTCCCATGCCTTTTCTTTTGGAACAATGGTCTTCTGGATTTGCATATTGATCTCTTGTTTCAGCCACTCTCTTGTTTCTTCATGTGAACTTAAATGGATCGTTTTCTCAGAGACATTGTGGTGTTATATTGGTATCTAATGGATGATTATATGTTGATGTTGATGTTCTCAGGCACTCACTACCTGTCTCTTGGTGGGTGTGGTAAAAATATGAATGTGTGTGCAGTTCTCTGTCCGTGTAGCACAGTGGAGGGTAGGTTTGGCCGTTGCTAACTGCTGTATGTACATGACCAGGTGATGTAAGAGTGGTCAGTGGCTCTCTCCATTAGATGGAACTACAGGAAGTATGGTGTACATGGGGCTTCATGGGCACAACTCCTGTCTCCTTTCTTGTTGCTGTCCACTGGTGTGTTAAAATGATCAAATGGTGGGCAAAGATGGTCACGCTGCATTGAGATAGTCAACAATGTACTCATCTGTCTCCTCTCTCATAACTTTAGTTCAACATCTTCTCTTAGTCTGTATTAAATCCACTTATCTAATATTTTCTCTGAAACTCAGGTTCCATGGTTATCATCTATATCTGTTTCATTTAGTCTCGCTTGTCTTATTGTAGAGTACCTAAGTAGTGTGTCTTTCTAGTTTGCCATCCTGCCACATGGAGATTCCTAAAGGTATCTTTGTCCATTTTTGTCCCATTATATAATGAAAGAACTGTATGATAGAAATTCTTCCACAGGAATCTTTATGAAAGGATTTAAGAAAGAATTTTACTGTGAAACATTTTTGGCACCTTGGTCTAGCTTTTTAAATTTTTTAACCAACCTTCAAAAAACTTAACTGACGCTCCCTCTCCAATCATAGGTAGTATCTGGTGTTTGTCTAGAAAGAACCATAAGTTCTGTAATGATTTGTTATCTAATAGTTCTCTGCTCTTCCATTGTAGAAAAAAACCCTCTGGATTCCTCTCTTAATTTCTGTCGGAAGACTAAATTTTCAGTTGAAAGCCTGTAATAAAACTGGAGAATCATCTTACAGAATTCATTTGTGTGTTTTTTTTCTGCCTCATTTCCATTCCGAGTAGTATTTGGTAAGTAGATCCTGTTATCCATCTGTTAATTCTTGTTAACTTTTCCCCTCAACATTCTGCTTTTTCCCAGTCACTTTCAACTGCTCGGCTTGCCTGGTGTTAGGCATTGCTAACCACTGGCAAAGAACGTCTCTCTAATCCATGGCCACCTCTTATAGTAAAATTCCAGAATTTGCTGTTTTATCTTTTAAGTTTATTTTGATACCTCTATATTTGGGTTCAAACCTACCAGTCACTCCACAGGAAAAAGATGAGGCTCTCTGCCCCTTGGAAACCCACACATGCAGTTCTACTCTGTCCTATAGGGTCACTATGAGTCAGAATCCACTCATGGCAAAGAATTTGGTTTGGTTTGGTATATCTGGTGGTGCTCTGAGATAAGCATTAGGTTGCTAACCACAAGGAGTTAGAAGTTCAAACCCACCAGCTGCATCCACAGGATAAAGATGAGGCTGTCTGTTCTCATAAAATTTACCATCTCAAAAACCCTATATAGGGTATATTATTCCAGGTTGACTAGAGAAACAAATCCAGGGACACTCATATGTGTATAAGAGAGCTTTATATCAAAGAGCAATTTTATTTTGAGAAAACATCCCAGCCCAGTTCAGATCAAATCCATAATTCCAATATTAGCCCATATGTCTGATACTAGCCGATTAATTACTCTTTAGATTCACACAGCTCACGCAATGATGTTGAATGCAGGAAGATCTCAGGCCGGTGGATGAAAAGTCTTGTGGATCCGGTAGTGGTTGAAGCATCTCAATACAGGCGAGGGCCTCCATATGGCTCCCCCAGCTCTAGTGTCTCAACCCCAGGAAAGTGAAGTAGAGAGAGAGGGTGACCCACCTCCAAGGAGCAAGAGAGGAAGTTCCCAGAATCCTCATGAGAAGGCTACATCCACAAGGAGGCTTCATCAGGCTGTGACCTGATTGACAGGCTAAAATCTGCCCCTTCACTCTTTTATCAAGTTGACATAAAATTCTGTAACTGCCACATAGGGTCACTCTGGATCAGAATCATCTCAATAGCAGTGGGTTTGTTTGTTTGTTTGTTTTATATCTGGGTTGTTTTCAAAGTGATGTCATGTATTTTAATCTTTGGTTGTTTTCTGTTATTGTTGGTTCTCGGTCCAAAAATCTCCTATTAGCATTTCTTGTAAGGTTGAACTAACTTTTACAAATTCCCTTAATCTCTGTTAATCTCCAAATGTCCTAATTTTACTATTGTATTTGAGAGACATTATATGCTGGACATATAATTCTTGGCTCAATGTTTTCTTTCAGGGTTTTAAAATTTATTCTTACTTAATCCCACTGCTTTCTTGCACATATAGTTTCTGCTAAGAAAACAGAGCTTACCCTTTATAGGTAAGTTTTCATTTCCTTGAGCTGCTTCCAAGATACTTTTGCTTTGGGGTTTGGAAGTTTCATTACAGTATATCTTGATGATTTTCCTTTGAGATATATCCTATCCTGTTGGTGTTTGTTGAGCTTCTTGAAAGCCTATCTTTTCATCTCTCATGATACCAGGGAAGGTTTTTGTCCAACAAGTGTGACAATTTTCTCAGTGCTTTCTGTAGCGTTTGTTTGTTTTGGCTCTTCCTGTTCTGAAATTCTGATCACATGAATATTATCCTTTTTTATAGTGTCCCACATAATTCCTAGACTTTCTTCATTTTTTTCCTGTTCTCTTTTCTGATTATTATTAAAACAGATTAATATGAAGTGATTTACCATTATTTTTACTAATTATTTCATCCATTGATTCAATTATACTTCTTTGACATTCCAATATATTATTTAGTATTCCAATACTAAAATTTCTGAAATATTAGTATCAAACTTCTGGGTTTCTAGTTGCTATTTTGTCTTGTTTTTCTGGTTTCAAACTTTCCATTTATTCTGTCAATTTATTCTTGTAATTTTTTTTTCTGAAGTTGTCTGGAATTTTGTCTTTGCTTTCTTTGATTTTGTCTGTAGTCTCCTTGATCTCTTTGGTTAATCTGCTGAATTTCTTTTCTCCATTGTTCTCTTTCTCTTACTTAGCCACAAGAGCATAGCTTACATTCCAACCAACTTTAATTATTCTATCCTCTAGTTTTACCCTCCAAAGGCATCTCCTCTTAATTCAAGTTTTCTAGATCACAAAGTAACTATCTCTGTCACATGCTATTGACTAAGGAACAGTTATGTGTGATGGTAGATATGAAGGACCTGTGGATGGTCACCATTCATAAAAGCAATAAGAATAAAAAAAAACAAGTGAAATGTTAACATATACTGAAATCCACCTATTGACTATGGAAATGCAGTCAACACATCTGCTGATGAGCATAATAAAAAAATGATTAGAAGGCTTCCAGCACTTAACTCTGCTCAAGAATCCCAGAAGGAGACCAAAACCCCAATTTCCTTTGTGCAAAGATTTAATCCTTTTCTTTCCTTTGAAGACAGAGATATCAGGTCAATGATTAAGAATAATGTAGAATAATTGTGTAAACCTTGAACACAGGTCTATTTGTAGATAAAAAGTAGAAGAAGAACATTAACATCTTTTCATCTGACCATGCTTTCTTTGCTTTATTTTTATTGTTTCATTGCACAGGACTGAGGAATAATGTCATTTAGCATATAATCCTATAAAATTCCAACCAAACAGTGCCATCGAGTCAATTCTGGTGCATACTGCCTAGCAAATGGTGACAACATTTGGTACTTCAAAGACTTAGTGAACTTTTATTTTATTTCCTTTTGTG